>NW_022111368.1:41219281-41264555 GCF_000313985.2 Echinops telfairi
ATGAGGGCAACAAATGTACAAATGTGCTTGACACAATGGATGGATGGATGGATTGTGATAAGAGTTGTACGAGCCCCCAATAAAATGATTAAAAAAAAAAAAAGAAAGAAAGAAATCCCCTGCCAAATTCTGCCATTATGTAACTGCCATACCAGTGAGCATCACGGAGCAGTCAAGCTGACACTTGCTCGTAATTCGCACAGCCAGCTTACTCTGTCCTCACACCTCAGCACTCATTTCTGCCAGCACATGGAGTTAATATGAAAAATGCCTGGACAGTAGATGTTTTGATTGTCGTAAATGTGAAAGATCGGAGAACGAGATAGGACATGTGAGGAGTAGGCGTACACAATTTAATGCTATGAAATTTGGTCTACTCACTGCTTTATACACGTCTCACAAGTTTTGATGTGTTTTATTGCTATTTTCACTTGGTCTTAAAATATTCCCTAATTTTCATGGCATTTCCTCTTTGAGCTTCAGACTCTTTAGAATTATGTTATTTTATTTCCTAGTAAGAGATTTTTCTGTTATCCTTTTGCCATTA
Organism: Echinops telfairi; assembly: GCF_000313985.2. Lineage (NCBI taxonomy): Eukaryota > Metazoa > Chordata > Mammalia > Afrosoricida > Tenrecidae > Echinops > Echinops telfairi. The sequence goes on from NW_022111368.1 coordinate 41,219,829, forward strand.
CTTTCTGCTTTAATTTCATTGTGGTCTGAGACCATCAACCAACTAAACCCACCGCTGTCACGTGACTTCCAACTCACTGCTACCCTGAAGGCCGGAGGAGAAATGCCCCGTTCGGCCCCCAGGCTGTAAATCTTTCCAAGCCAGACTGTCCTGTTTCCTGTCCGTCTAGTGAGTTTGAACGACACAACTCCCAGTTGGCGTCCGAGTGGTTCGCCACCGCAGGCCTGGAGTGCCTTTTCTGAGCGCCTACTCTGCTAAGATTTAGTTCTTTTACGTTTGTCTTTTCTGTTGTGTCTCAGGGGACAGTCAATACTGGCGAATTTTCTACCTGCACTTGGAAAAGATGCATTTTTTAGTATCCACGTCCGTTGAAAACCCTGTCAGACAATGCTGTGATCGTACTTGCAATTTTACTTAAATCTTTTAGTGTTGTTAACTTGAGTGTTCTATACATTTCTATTAGATGCAAATATTTGGTTATGTTGTTTAGTTCTTCTCTATCGTTGTTAGTTTTTTGCCTATTAATGCTTGTCGTAAAAAAGGAGCCCGAGTAGCACAGTGGTTAAGCGCTTGGCGGCTAGACGGTCATCAGTTGGAGCCGAGCCACAAAGAAAGAGGTGGCAGTCTACTTTCATCGAGGTTTTCAAATGCTTCAGAACCCTGGGGGGCTGTTCGATTCTGTTCTATAGGGTTACTGAATTTAAATCTACTAGATAGCATCAGGCTTGTGGGCTTTTAAAAAAGCGTTGTTTTTTAAAATTGTTCTCCTATCAATGTTTTCGAGAGCTCTCGAACTTGGAGACCTATGTGTTGTGAAAGAGGAGTGTTGGACTCACCGATACAATCGTGACTTTGTCGATGATTTTGTTTCACTTCTGGCACTTTTTACTTAGTATATTTTTTGTTGATGTTAGATTCATAGGGATTTAGAATTACTATGTCTTTTTGGTAAATTGACCCTTTGTCATTAATTTCCTTCTTCATCCCTGGTAATTTCAGTGCTCTGAAGTCTACTTTGTTGACAATATACCCATTTCATCTTCTTCTTGATTATTTGATTAATGTTTGAATGGCATATATTTTCCCATTCGTTTAATTAAACTACTTATCTCATAAAAAAAAAACAACTACTTATCTCGTATTTTGAGTTTCTTATACACAGCACATAGTTGGGTAATTTTAAAATTTTGGATGTTTTAGACCTTTTGCATTTAATGTTTGTAATGTTTATTGTTTGTAGATGTGAATTTAGGTATTTCATTACTTATTTTCCATTCTTTCCACTATTCCTTATTCCTCTATTTCCTTTTTTAAATTAATTTGGGGGTTATTTGAAAATTTTAAATAATTCATTATTCTATATCTATTGTGATTTTGACTATGAAGTTCTAACAACACGGGAGCCCTGGCCTCCCAAACTCCTTAACGTATTAGCATTGAGAATTTGCCCACATACGCCCGCTTCCCAGTTGTTTCCCACAATTGACTGTATATTTTGAGTTGAAAAGCCCTTCTTTCCAGGGTGACTGATGAGACCTGCAGTCTGCAGACAGCCATTGTTCCCGTAGGCGAGCACTGTCTGCCACTAGCTGCTTTCAAGGTGTGACATATCCAGGGGGGGAGTTCTTTGGGTTTATCCCCCAGGAGATTTTAGACACGTCTTTAATCTGTAGGTCTACATGTTAGAAGAAAGACTGGGCTGTCTCCTCTGTAAACAGTGATAGTCTCGGGGTCACTGTGAGTCAGTAACTGGTTTTTTGGGATCGGTTTATACTAAGGACATTTTCAATCTTGATTTTTTTTAAGTGTTTCTTCGGTACTGTACTCTTCCCCCCCTCTTCTGAAGTTCCAATAACATAAATGTTAGTTATTTCGTTTTGTTTTATAAGCCCCTTAAGCACTGGGCATTTTTCTAATCTTTTTTTTTCTGATTGAATTTTTACGGATCTACTTTCATATGCATCTTCGATTTCTTTGGTCATCTTGCTTCTGTGAGAGCCTGCCCTGTGAGCTTCCTACCAGTGATTGCAGGTCTCAGTTCTAAGACGCCCATCTGGTCCTTCCTTCCCGCGCCTTCCTTTTCTGCTGAGCCTCTCCATTCCCCTGCTTTCAGAGGTTCGCGTTATTTGTTATTTGCCGGAGCTTCTGTGGCACCGCGGCTCTGTCGTCTCTGTGGGTCGTGCCAGCGTCGTGTCCGCTCGCGTGGTGTCTGTGGCGCCACGCTGCCAGGAGCTGGTTCTATGTTTTCGGAGCCCTTTTCTTACTGTGTCTTGAACATTTTGAATATTGTACTGTTTGACTGTGAGTCTGATTTCAATTCTTTGGAAAATATTGGTATTTTTGTTTTCGTTGGCAATAGATCTGTTTTAGCAGGTAATTCCTAACTTGCCTTCGATGGGTCATGGTTTTGATATCAGTTCCACGTTCAAAGCTTGTGTTGTGCTATTTAGATAAGTACAGTATGTAAGTATACACCTCGGGGATGGGTCTGGGACTGGCAGTGGTCTACCGGTTCATTACAGTCTCAGTCTTTGGCAGTCTTTAGGATTAGATCCATTCCCGGGAAGCTCAGGTTTCATAAACAACTTTACAAAGCAATTTTCCCACACTTGCTTCTACTGAATAGAATATGGGAAATGTTAAGGAATGGCACTTCCAAGATTAAGTTATAAAAGAACTCTGACTTCTCTATTAGGGACTCTCTCCGTCTTGCTGGTTCACCTCATAAATTAACCTCTGCAGCCTGAGCCTGAGCCGGGTCTTGGTGAGTGAGTGAACTCTCAAGTTCACCTCTGTCCCAAGAGACGCAGAGCCGATCTGAGAGGATGGTGACAGAGGCTGGGAGAAACACAGGTTTCCCTGGCAGAAAGGGTGGCCTTTCCCCGCCCCAAGGCAAAGGGACTGGAACTTAAGTCAGACCCAGCTCCATCGTGAGGGCCTAGCACAGCTAGGTGGGCCTAAGCTGGTGCTGGTGGGGACCAGGCAGAGTGCTGTCAGGGCTTAAGAACCAGGGCTGTTCTAGGAGCTACAAGTAACCCAGGAGGGCTTGCAAAGGAATCTGTGCCATTGGGAAGCCCAATGAGAGACTAGCTGGCATGCAGGCCTTCAAGGTCCTTGGTAGAATTCATGGGGAAGGGATGGAGTTAGCTAAAGGACCTGCCAAGGGTAGTGGGGAGGACTAGACAGCATCCTGTACCAATAATTTGGAATTGGAACCAGAACCAGGACAGGTTCTGGCATCTGGGCCCTGGGGAGAAAGAACTGGAAGTCGGTAGGAGAGGTAGGAACAATGGCCAAGAGAGCGTCATTGGAACCTGTGGCTTGCGTGCCCCAGCTGAGCTGAGTGTTAAGTTTTCAGTTAATAGATATGTATTTAGGGTGTAAACACTTTACACGGTAACTCATTTAATCCTCACGACAACCCTCTGAGGAAGGATGGATTCTGATGTCACCCTGGTAGACTCTAAGGAACCAGGGAGGTTTTGTCCCAGGTCACCCAGCCTGGAACAGGGATTCAAAGACAGACAGCCAGGTCCTTTCTCTGGACCACCAGCAAAGAGAAGATGAGCTGTTTCATGCTTCCAAATTTGAACTATCTCGTCACGCAGGAATATTTGCCCCACACAAAGGGTATACCTAGAAATGGAAACGTGTCGCTGGTAGTGGTGGTAGTGGTGTCTAGGGCTAGTTTCTTACACTGTGCATTAGGGTCAGTTCTTTGGAGATTCAATTTGCAAAGCAAAATGATAACAGGCAAGTCCAGCTTGAAGCAAGATGGGGACATTGGGGAAGGAGTGGGTTTGGGCAGGCGGAAGACGAGCTGGGAGGGACGCATGGTAGGTGGTGGTATCTCTAGAAGAGAAGGCAGTGAAGGGCACTTGCCTGGGGGCGTCTGAGGAGGCACTGAGGCACAGACGTGGGAGGTGTTGGCACTTATGAATATTCCAGACTGGCTACTGGGCTTTTGGGAGCGGAGCCCCGCTCTCAGCAGTGGGCAGAGCTGGGGACTCAAGCAGGCAGAATGCAGACGGCACCAAGCCTAGGAGGCTCCAGCCCCCTATCCTGCCCCTTCCCAGCCCTCTGCCTGGGTCTGGGACTGACAGCAGAGAGCTGGCTCTCCTAGACCTCCACCCCAGCTTCCTTTAATGAGCTCCATGAGGAGCCCCAGTTGTCAATCATGCTGGCTCCCAGCACAGCCCACATGTGCCCGCCATCTTCAGTCAGGAAGAAGCTGCCGAGCAAAGATGGCAGACCTAGCAGTGCAGTCTGGGCAGGGTGGCAGTGACTAAGGACTGGCTGGGCTGCAGAAGGGGCTCCCGACAGCCCAGGGGCTGAGGATCCTGGCCTGCAAGGGGAGCTGGGTGGACATAATCCTATTGCTGTGGGAACCTCTGAAATTTTCATATCCGGAGTGCCCAGAGGTTCCCATCTGATGAGAAGACAAGGCAACCTTGGTGAAAAGAGGCAAAGAAAAATACAGAAAATGAACAGGTGTTCACCACCCACTTAAGAAATAAAGCACTCCTAATGAAGTCTTGAGGGCCCCTTCTCTAATCACATCTCAGCCCCCCCCCCGCCCCCCCAGTGAGGGCTGCTGCCCGAGTTTAATGTGGATCCCTCGGATGGATTTCTTTATATTGTTACTGTCTGGACGAGGGGACGTAAAAGGAGCCATTGGCACAGTGGCTCCTATGTTTGAGTCCATGGTTGCAGCCGACGTGTTCATCTTTCTTGTCGGACAGGCTTCCTCTTTTTCATTGTCCCTCCAATTTACCTATGTGAATTCTGGAATGAAAGCGAGTGATCTCTGAAGGGATGATGCTGAGAATTTTCTAGCAGAGCATAGACCAGAACCCAGAGCCGCAGGAAACCAGACGAAGAACCGAAGGCCAGCCCTGGACACAGTGTAGTGCAACCACAGAACGCCTAAGACAGACGGGATCTTTAAAAGACCGTGGGTGAAAGTCAAGTCCCCTACCAAGAACCTGCAATTAGACTCACTGTAGATTTCTCACAGGAAATACGGACCCCAGAAGACACTGACATGGTATCGCTTTTCAAATAGCTTTGTTGGGATATAATTCACGGATGATTCATCCGTTTAACGTGTACATTTTTAGTATATTCATAGGGTTGTCCTGCCATCCCCCAAACCTAGAGTGTTTTTGTCCCCTCTAAAAGGAAACGGATAACCATCATCTGTCGCTCCACCCTCCATCCCCAGCCTAAAAAACCTCACATCTGTTTTCTACTTCTTTAGAGTTGCCTGTGCTGAGCAGCTCTTATAGATGGGACTGTGCAATAGGTGGCCTTTGGTGGCCGATTTCTTTCAGTGAACACGATGTTTCCTAGGTGAGTCACTATTGTCATCTGTCCCATAGCTTCATCTCTTCTTATGGCCAAATAGGTTGGTGGCATGGCTAGACCACATTTTGTTTACCCATTTGTTGGTTGATGGGCAGTTAGGTTGTTTGCATCTTTGGGGCCTTATGAAAAATATTAGTGTGTGAGGCTGGGTTGACTCGATACTCCAATATGTGGAAGAGAGAGCTTTATATAAACAAGTAATTATATCTCAGGAAAACATCCTAGCCCAGTCCAGATCAAGTCCGTAAGTCCGATACTAGTCTATAAATCCCTGCTCAGACTCCCGCAGCCACAAACAATGGTGCAGAATGCAGGGAGATCCCAGGCTGGGGGTGCAGAGTTGTGCGGCTCCAGTGGCGGTGGGAGACTCCCCAGGGCCGGCGCAGGTCTCTGCGTGGCTCATCACAGGAAGGGGAAGGTGGAGAGAGAGGAAATTCCCAGCAGCCTCCTTATGAAAAGCCACACCCGCCAAGGCTGTCACCCGATCGACAGGCTGGACTCCACCCCTACACTTTCATCTCTTCAGGTTGACGTTTAATTCTGTAACTACCATAACCAGTATAAATATCCATACATGTTTTTGTGTGGATTTTCTTCTTCTTTTTATTGTTTCATTTTTCTTGGGCCTGTAATACTGAGGAGTGGAATTGCTGGGTCACAAGGTCACTCTAAGCTTAAATTTTTGAGGAGCACATGTCTCCACAGGCGCTGTAGCAGCTGGTCCATGGGAGAAAGACGGGGCATTCTGCCCCTGTAAAGATGCACCACCTTAGAAACCCTAAGTGGTGCCCAGGGCTGCTGTGAGCGGGCACTGGCTCCGAGGGAGCGGACGGGAGATCAACAGGACGAGGGTGCAGTTTCTCCACACTTTCACCAACACTGGTTGTTTTCTGTCTGCTGCACCCTGTCTTTCCAGCCCTGTGCAGTAGTATCTCCTCACGTCTTTGCCTCTCACTCCTCTCAGGCCTGTCAGTTTGGATCTAGAGGAAGCTGTTTACAAAGGACAAGAAAAGAACCACAGAAGGGTGGTGCTTGGTTTATCGTTTAAAAAAGTGGTGGGGTGGGGCTGGGCGCTGGTGCCAGAGTCTCCCCCCTTCGTTAGTCAGTCTCTCTGTTCAGCCAACCGTCCAAGAAGCCAGGCGCCCAAAGAACTTGCATCTAGAAGACGCAGCCTTGCTGAAAGGGAAGACGAATTCGAAGCACTTAACAGTAACAGACTCCCGCTTTTAATACGAAATGATACCTGAGCATAGAGGGAAAAAGGAAGTCTTGCAACTGGACCAATAAACAACATCTCGTTAAGTGTCAGGGAAATTTCAGTTGATGAGGATTTCGTTCTTCTCGGGTCTGCGAGGTACGCTCCGGAAGTCGCAGTCAGGAAAGCCAGTGATGGGCGGTGTATTAGTCTAGGTACTTTGGAGAAACAAATCCACAGCGACTCATGTATAAGAGAGTTTTATGTAAAGAAAATGTGCATCATGAAAACATCCCAACCCAATGCTGCCCAAGCCCACAAGTCCAACATTAAGCCATTAACCCAACACCGGTCCACAAAGTCCTCCACCTCACAAAGCAGAGGCAATGATGCCGACTGCAGGAGGAAAGCTGAGTCAGTGAACGAACAAGCATCTCAGCACTGGCAGGGGTCTCCACATGGCTGCTCCAGCACCCAGGGCTGCATCAGGATAGGTCCATGCGGCTTCTCCTTGGGGATGTCTTGTAGGAAGTCAATCTTGCAAGCTGAAGCAGGGAACTGCTAAGGCAGCTGCACCCTGGAGCGACCATCACAAAGCAAGAGACCCGAGAACTAGAAAGGCGAGGCTCACCACCCATTTATCCCTCCGCCTTTCAATTAGCCCCACATGTGATTATCGGCCAGGCTGGCACAATTAACTAACTCAGGTGGCGTTGGGAAAATCTACTGCAGAGACCTCTTTAAAAATGTCCCTTGGATGATCAAGTTGCACGTGACCCCACACCAGAAACCCACTGCCATTGTTCCGACTCATCGTGATCCCAGAGAGGGGTTTTTAGGGCCATGAACCTTGGAGCAGCGGGTGGGTTGGAGCTGCCCCTTGAGAAAGCGGAAGAGGTAGCATTCTTCTGCTTCCCCCTCGGCGCCACCAGGGAAGGCTTCATGGTATGTTCAGTGCCCTCATCGCCTGGGAAAGCTAGACAGTGAAAAAGGAGGACTGGAGGGAGACACGGAATGTATCGTGGAGTACCAGAGAGAAGAATCCCTCCGTCTTTGAGGAAATACAGCCAAGATGCTGCTTGAAGAGCGAATGCTGAGATTGTGTCTTGGTTACTTTGGCCAAGTCCTCAGGACGCACGGGTCACAGGAGAAAGACTTGATGCCGCGGACAGGCAGCCAGGCAGCGGGAGGCGCCAAGGGAGGGGGGCGGGTGCACTCTTGGCAATAGTAGACTCACACGTAGCGACCATCGGGAGCCCGTGCAGGACCGGACAACATGGCACTGTTTCAGATGACGTCATGGTGAGTTGGGGTCCACCCATTGCACCAAATAAAAATGACGTGGGATGTTGAGCATCTTTTCATGTGCTTATTTAAACTAATGTCTTTAAAGGAAATAAACGACAATCTAAAGTTGCGTGCTCTGTAAAAGTATGTATCAAGAACAAAGAGGAAATAGTTCATTTCTAGCATCTCCTGAAGAAATATGGAGAGTCCTGTAATGGCCATACACAAAGGAACCTCGGAGAATGTTGTCTTCGTCAGAGCTCCTTGAAGCAAAGCCGAGGCGGAGGGCTCCCGTGGGAGTCATTGAGGGAGGTAGGAGTCTCAGGAGAGGCCTCTCTGGCTTGTCAATGGTTAAGTGCTCCACCATTAGGAGGTTGGGGGTTCTAATTCACCCAGAGGTGTCTCAAAAGACAGGCCTGCTGGTCTCCTACAGACAAGTCACAGCCTGGTCTATTACAGAAAAGTCACAAGATCAGTTCTGCTCTGCACACATGAGCTGGTCATGCGTCCGCATCGGCCACAAACAACAACAGTCTCAGGAGGAGCAAGCTAGGGTAGGCTAACCGAAGACTGGCCTCTGCTGCGGTCCAGCCTCAGACAAATAATCCCGCAGGGCACACTGCAGTGCAAACGGCACCTGGCCACCGACTGACCTAGATGCACGGGGCCTAGACTTAGGTAGGCCCTATTACCAAGTGAGGACTCCCTGGTGGTGCCCTCAACAGCTAACCAACGTCGATGATTCGACTCACCCAGAGGTGCCTCCCTTCAAACCTAGACCTTTCTGGAAAGTCATAGGTGTGAAAGCCCTACTTTGCCACATGGCGGCATCGCGAGTCCAATTTAACTGAATGATCATGGGTCATCACCTGTCCAAGTGAGCATGTCCAAGGCAGCATGTCACCCGGGCTGTTGGCATCCAACACAACCACAGCTGGTGGACGGGCGTGCCCGCCGAGGACAGGGGGTCTGGATGGTCTGACAGTGCCCCCTGCAGCTCTCCTTCAGGAAGAAGAAAATTACCTGAGATGCCAAAAAAAGAAATGAAAGTCAAACATTTTTTTGTAAATATACAGGGGATTTGAAGCGTTGTCTATTATAAAAATAAGAATAATGACTAATTTGTGGAGCTAGAAAGTATAAAGTTAAAAATACTAGACAAATATCTGATATCTACAACATGGGTGTCCCTTGAAAACATTAGGCTGAGAGAAGTAAGTAATTCATAAAAGACAAATCCTATATGATTCCACGTTTTTAAATGCATACAACAGGCAAGTATACAGAGACCAAAGTTGATCAGCAGCTACGGGGGGGGGGGGAGGGCAGATGGGAAAGAAGGGGGAAGGGGGAAGGGGGACTCACTGCGTAGGGACAATACATTTCTGTGAAGGGTGATGGGAAATTTGGAAATGGGCAACAACACAATAAACATAACTAAGGGCCCTGGGTTGTACATGTGAGGAGCATTTAAAAGGCAAGTGATTTATTACACACATATATTTACCACAATGAAAGAATGCTGGGTAAATGAACAGAATCCCTGCATTAGTTTAAAAGGACTATTAGAATAGTCAGAGCACCCCTAGTGGGGTAGTAGTTACACAACGGGCTGCTAACTGACAAGTCAATGGTTCAAAACCACCTGGTGCACTCTTCAGGAGAAAGACAGGCTTTCTACTCCTGCCAACAGTGGCAGTCTCAGAAACCCCCAGAGGCAGAACGACCCTGTCCCACAGGGCTGCTGTGCGACCGCATCGGCTCAGTGGCAGGGCATTTGGTTTGGGGCTATTAGGATACTGATTTCACGAGTTTGGGTGGAGTTGGTGGAACTCCTGAGAGAATGGTCCTTAGTCACCTTTCAAGCCTGGACCTGCGCTCACTCCCATGCCTCGACTCAGCCAAACAGCAGACGGGGCTGTAGGGTGAACCATATCGCACCGTGCACGTGCAGGGATGGCCTCTTTAGAGCATCTACCACGGGAGGTCCACGAGCAGCATCTGCCCAGGCAGAAGCTCAGAAGGCCAACAGGGTTTGGAAGAAGGCTGAAAGCAAACAGAACACCAGGGAGAAGTGCACCCAGTGCTGTTGCATTGTGGGATTGCAGCCAACATCACAGAGCGAGACGTCTGGCTTGTTGAACGGAAAACCCATTTGCTCTGTCAACTTTCACCCTGTTACAGAGTACAGAAAAGACCCCAAATCACAACTATAACTCAAGGCGAACGTTTATTAAATCTTAAAGCGGACAAAGGCACGTCAGCCAGATGAGGGTGACCATTAGCTCATCGTGGCGTCCCAGGCTTTGCTGAGATGTACCGACTTCAAAAGGACCAGGGAAGGCAACGGAACGTCACAAAAGCATCATTGGTGGATGGTCAGTGCAGCGCAGAGGCGGAAATGGGGACACGAGTGGGACACATACATTATGTTAGACAGAAGAGTCTACAAGATGGGTCCCGGACCTTTTGACCAAAGCAGTCAGAGCGTGACTCAGGACTAAGAGATGGCAGTTCTGGGAGCTCCATCGAGGACACACACAGGCAGACCGTAAGGGAGACTCCTGGCCCTCGGCTGGCTAGGCGGATCCAATTCACTCTGCCTGAGGGCCCTTCCGCCCTTAGGGAATGACCAGGGGGAATTAAGGGCACTCAATCCATGTGGGTTTCTGTTATCCATTGCCTTCTGCAAGCTGGGTGCTCAGAATTTAAGCTGGAATACAACCCAAATTACAACAAAAAGTTTTAAAAAGTTAAGAACTTTAGATTTTCTTGAAGTATGAATGGAGAATGGGCAAGGATAACCACCCAAAGTCTAGGGGGAAAAACTCTACATAACTTACACACTTGTAGGAGGAAAAAGTAGCATAAGAAAATCAACAAAATGTTAAAGTCTTTTTTTTTAACAAAAAGAAGGAAACATGAAATGTCTCTCGTTGTGCTTTTAGTTCTCGTCTTCCTACTTGCTAATGAGGAGGATCGTCTCTTTGTGGGCCATTTCCAGAGCCTGTTTCACGACCTTCCTGTTCTTGTCTGTCGTCTGCGTAGTGATCTGTAGGGGTTCCTTCTATCGGTAGATTCTGCCTGCAAGTCTTCTGTTGGATCTGTACGCTGCAAATGCCTTCTTACTGTCTGAAACGCCGTCAAGCAATGCTGCTATCGAGTCAAGTATTTTTGGGATTCCACTTGGAGGATAAAGGATTTTTAAAGATGAAAATAATAGCCATGCACATAATTCAGTCACGATACAATGGTTCTCCTTTGTCCTCCCCTCCGCTGCTCCCGAGAGACAGCCACTTTAAACGGGACTCAGCCTGAGCGGGACTCAGCCTGAGCGTTCTAGCGCAGCCTCGCATCTCTGGGTAACCAATCGTCACTCGCTGACTTCACACCGCAGCACAAAGGGACTTCTCTCTCTTCAATCCCCTGTCCCTCGCATTCTTTAAATACAGCTCAATTTTTGGTGAAATCCCCAATCACCGTTCCCATGATCTGGCCCAGGAAACAGTTCACAGCTAAGCCAAGTGGCAGGTCAGGATTCTTTCCCTCTCACAGCACTTTTCATGTCTGTCTCCATCTTTTTTGGTTTGTTTTCGGCCCCAGTTAGCTCTCTCCGAATCTTCCATCAGGCCCTTCCCGACAGGCCAGCAGCTCTCTGCCATGCCTCCTCCCGTTTTGCAAAGGGCCCCATCTATCCGTTCCGTTGTTTGTTCAGAGACCCGGAGCCAAAGATCCTCAGTCTCTTGCTCCAATCTGAACTCGTCCACTGCCAGGTCGGATGTACAGCAGCTTTCTCAGAAACGATCCATACTTTTGTTTGTCCGTCTGTTGGTTGCTTCATTTTTCACCTGGCCACATCGGAAAATGTACTGTATGTATTACATGTATTACATGTCCACGTAATTGATGGATTGGAGGCACGGGTGGATTCTTGGGCCAAAAAAGCATTGGCACTCACAGTTTTGCTAGTTTGTCTCCTTTGACTTTACAATGCTGTCCTTCTTTTAAAATGAAGTGTTGTCTGCTCTGGTCTACTGAGTGGACTACCTGTTCACCTTCCAAGGGTGTGTATTTTAACTTCTTGAAGTTTCTTTCGCTTCTCTTGAATGGAGAGATCCTCCTTCTCCATCATCAAATGGGCTTACACTGGCCACCCCAGTGGACGTACTAGACACATGATCCTCAATCCTTGAGTTCCATTATAATGCCCTGGGGAGTTTAAAAAAAACCCACAATGGTTCCCACTCCCCCCCCACCCCCAGATGGGCTGCTGAGGTGAGCGGTGAGCCGGGATGCCCAGGAATACAGGATTCAGCAAGCCCTCCAAAGGAGGCACACCTGGGCTGCTACCGTTGGCCAAAGTCCTCCTGCTTTGAGTGTCTCAGAAATTAAGTTGGAGTGACACCAGGGCCAGAGGAGGAAGATGGAGGGAGCAGTGGGGGAGGGGAAACGACGGCAATGATGGACGCATAGCCCCCTCTCCCCACACCCCATGGGGACAAAGAACAGAAATGTAGGTGAAGAGAGACGATTGGTGTAAGATATGAAAACAATAGTAATTTATATTTGTCATGAGGGTGGAGGGGGAGAGGAAAACAGAGATGATACCAAGGGCTCAGACAGAAAGTAAAGGTTTAGAAAATGATGATGGCAACATATGTACAAATATGCTTGATACAATTGATGTATGGAACGTTATAAGAGCTGTAAGAGCCCCCAATAAAATGATGTTTTAAAAAAGAAAGAAATGAAATCGGTCAGGAACAGATGCCAGGAGGCTAGGGGGAAGAAGGGAGGAAGGGGGACCAGATGGCCATGAGCGATGTGTTACCCCCGCGCAGGGGGTAAGAACAGCGATGGCTCTGTGGGTTAAGCATTGGGCTGCTCATCAGGAGGTCTGTGGGGCGTAGACTCAATGGCAAAAGGCTCAGTGGGACAGTCCTGGCACCATCTCAGACTTGCCGTTCACGTACGTCATCGTCCATCCTCGGGGCCTCGGTTGCCTGGTGTGCAAAGCGGAGATAATAGCATCTCCCTACCTTCCTCATTAGTGTGGTGTGGACTAATTTAGAAAATGCTTTGTAAATCACTCAGCTCTCTAACTATCCCAGGGAGCGTTGGGGTGCACATGATTAATGCGCTGTGCTGCTAAGTGAAAGGCCAGTTTAAGGCTACCCAGAGGTGCCTCAGGAAAGAGGCGTGGCAGTCTACTTCCCCACACTCAGCAATGGAGGCCCTCAGGCAGCACAGCGCCACACGGACACACAGCAGGGCGCCAGACTCGGAATCAGAAGCAGGGGTTTTGGTTTTTGTTGTTCATGATGATTTGCACTGTTCTTACCAGACAAGTTCTGTAATGGGTGATTCTCAAAGAGGCCTTGGGCCTCAGCTTCTCCGTCTGTAAAGCAGTTGAGGTTGGACTCAGGGGTTCCTAACCTGATCTGGCCAGGCCACTCCCAGAGAGGCTGATTCAATTGGTGTGGGTGGAGTCCCGGCAGCCCTAGTGGCACTTGCCTTAGGTTTCCGACTGCTAACCACAAGATCTGTGGTTCCCCTCCCCAGCCACTCTGCTGGAGACTTAAGAGGAGACTGCCTGCTCCCCAAGAGATGCGCCATCTCAGGGAACCTGGCCTGGGAATTGGAATCGACAGCATGGCCTTGGGTCCTGGCTTTTGTGATTCTAACAACAGGCTAGTGATCTGAAAGGCCTCTCTCTAGAAATCCCAAAAATAATCCCAGGCCTGCTGGGCATTGCCAGGCCACAGGCACAGATGGTGGGACCGGATGGGCTGGGGAGGCAGCAGCGGTCCCCAGCTCCCTCATCTCTGCCCAACTCCAGCAGGGTCCTCTCCTCAGCCAGCCAGGCCCCCAGAGCAGCCTGCGTGGTAAGGGTCACAGCTGTGCACCTGGCAGGCAGGCTCGGACCCCCGTCCCGAAACCTTCAGAGACCTGGGTGGGCAGCTGCGGAGGGACTGAGGGGGGCCGAGGGAGCCTGTGGGGCCCCCTTACTGCAGACCTCAGGGAGGGACCGCTTGCAGCTGGGAGATGGCACGTTTCTCGAGCAGCTTTGTGACAGTTTGGGGGCTGTATAAACGTAACACAGGATCATTCTAGACGACGTTAAACACGCAGAGCAGTGCAGGAAGAAGAAGAAACAGTAATCGCGCAGAATGCCACCATCCCTGAGTCATGTCTGTTAACGCTGTGGAATATTCCAAAGTGTCCACGCCTGTTGTGACCCCAAGGGCGGCCTCGGGGGGTGTCTTCAGAAAGACACCCCACCGCCTTGACACAGGACACGGGGAGGTAGGTATGTTGAGGTCTCCCTTCTGTCTTGCCCTTTTTTTTTTTAATGGTCACAGGTACCTTGTGTAGATGAATGTATTCAAAATTGTTCTTGTGAATGAGGCAACGGTTTCCGGCGCAGAGCCTGGCTTTTCCATTCAACAAGTGATAGCCATTCTGCTGCTGCTTCTCCGTTGCCAGGCACCCGCACTTGCCCCACGGCCGCCCCACGGTGTTTCCCATTGTTTCCATCACTCCTCTTTTCCCAGCACTGCTGAACTCTGTCCCTGGGGAAAGGCTGCCCATGGGAGCCCCAGTGGTAGGTGATTCTAAGGTGTGTGGCCCTCACCAGTGGTATTGAGCCACGGGGGTGAGTTCAGTTGGAGACTGAAGGGTACGCGTCCTAGACTTGGGGGAGTCCTGCCTGTCTCTGTCTGATCTTTTCTAATGGGGGCTTGGGTTGCCCCTTTTCCTTCTGCTCAGCCCAGGACTTTCTGATGTGCCACTATGCCCTTCGTCCAGATCAAGAAACGAGCAGGGAACCTGACCAAGGTCACCCCTGAGTGCTAGACTTGGAGCGAACCCAAGTGGACCTGGCTCCCATGACCCATCCCAGACTCCCAGAGTCACAGGCCTGGGAATCCTCTTTTTCCCCTTGCTATTGTCTGCTGTGCTCCCCGATCATGACGATGGTTCTGAGTTGCACAAGTTGTCAGAGAGGAGAAAAACCAAAGGAAGATGCTGTATTCCACGTCACACTGTGACAGTTAGGATGTTAAAATCCGTTGGAGTTCAGTCACTCCGATGCACGAGGACCCCAGGTGTGCCCACGAGAGAGATCTGAGCTGCCCAGGGCTTGCAAAGTAGGTTGTCTGCAAGTGGCCGGCCAGGCCTTTCTTCAAAGGCCCTTCTGTGTCTTCTGGACCACCAGCCTTTGGATTAGTAGCTGAGCGAGCGCCTTGCCCATTTGCACGACCTCACACATAAAACTGTTCCAGTGCCTTGACTCAGTGTTGTCATGTCTCGGAACCTATCTTGAAGGGGTGGGGAATAATCACCTGGTGGTATAGCGAGTTTGGTGTTGAGATGCTAACCACAAGGTTAGCAGTTCAAACGGACCAACTGCCTTGCAAAAGTAGGACGAGGCTGTCTGTTTCCGTGACAATTGATAGTCTCCGAAACCCCGGAGGGCAGTTCCACTCTGTCCTGTAGCACAGGACCCCTAGGGATTTGCATCAGTTCCCAGGTGGTGGGTAGGAATTGCAAAGAAACTGAAAAGCAGTGGCAGGTTTGTTTACAAGAATACTAATGTATCGAGACCTATAGCGTCTGGGGACTTAAAGGCTTGAATGTAAACAAGCGGCCATCTAGCCCAGAAGTAACAAAGCCCACATGGAAGCAGCACACCAACATGTGTGATCATGAAGGGCCAAAGGGACCAGGCTTTAAACACCAAAGGTGGGGAGGGGGAATCATATCCTCATCAATGAGGGTGGCGCGTGATGGAGACCCAATGCCCATCTCTAGACAATTGGATATACCTCCCAGAGGGGGAGTGGGGAGATGAGTCACTTGGGGTACAGTATAGCAATAATGAAACCCACAACCTTCCTCTGGTTCTTAAACGCTTCCTCCCCGCAACTACCAGGACCCCAATATTGCCTTGCAGACCTGGTTAGACCAGATGATGCACAGCGGGACAGATGGGAATCAGAAACGCAGGGAATCTAGCACAGATGAACCTCTCAGGACCAGGGGTGACAGTGGCGATACCAGGAGGGAAAGGGGGTGAAAAAAGGGGGAATGGATCACAGGGAGCTACATATAACCTCCTCTCTGGGGGACGGGCAGCAGAAGGGTGGGTGAAGGGAGATGCCGGACAGGGTAATATAAGATACAATAATAATTTATAAATTATTAAGGGTGCATGGGGGAGAGGGGAGGAGGAAGGGAAGGGGAGGGGGGAAAAAAGGAAAATGAGCTGATTCCGGGAACCCAAGAGGCAAGCGAATTTTGGGAATAATGAGGGCAACAAATGTATAGATGTGCTTTACACAATTGATCTATGTATTGTGATGAATTGTATGAGCCCCAATAAATTGATTAAAAAAAAAAAAAAGAATACTAATGAGTCAGGAATGGAGCCTGGTGCTATAGTAGACTTCAGGTGGGGCTGCTCACCACAAGGTCAGCAGTTCCAAACTACTAGCCGCTCTGAGATGAAGAGATGAGTCTTTCTGTCCCTCACTGACCCATAGCCCTACAGGGGACAACACTGGAGACACAGGGTGGGAATGGCGTCCGATCTGATCCCACCACACTGAGGCAAAACACTAAGGGGGTGCAACAGAACAGCAAGCGGAGCAGAACAAGGAAGTCCTGAGGGAACACCAACAATAGACTTTGGGGTCAGGGCGTGGCACCCCATCAGACCAGAAAATACTCCTAAAGGTCAGCAAACAGACCTTGAACTATTTACAGGCTTTTCTGCTTTTTGTCATTGGTTTTGTTGTTGCTGTTTTGTTTTCTTTTGTTGCTTTGTTTTGTTCTGCCTTGTTTTTGTGCGATTTATTATCTCTGAAGGTCTAGCTAGATAAGATAGGTGGGATAAACAATCTGGAGGAGAAAACAACTGGACCTATGGTTGGTGTGGGGTTGGGGGGACATGGGAGAGAGGGACGAAGTGGATGTTAACAACCCCAGGGACAAGGGAACAACAAGTGATCCAAAATCAGTGGCGAGGAGGGTATAGGAGGCCTGGTAGGGCTTGATCAAGGGCAATGTAACCGAGAGGAATTACTGTAACCCAAATGAAGGCTGAGCATGATGTGGGACAAGAGGAAAGTAAAAGGAAATAGAGGAAAGAACTAGGAGGGAAAAGGCTTAAATACAGGCATGTACATATGTAAATATATTTAAATATAATGATGGGGAAATAGATCTGTGTGCATATACTTATAGGTTTAGTATTAAGGTAGCAGATGGACATTGGGCCTCTACTCAAATACTCCATCAATGCAAGAACACGTTGTTCTATTAACCTGGGATTCCACGATGCTCACCTTCCTGACACATGGCTGAAGACAAAGCAGGTACATGAGCAAATGTGGTGAAAAAAGCTGATGGTGCCCGGCTATCCAAAGATATAGTGTCTGGGGTCTTAAAGGCTTGAAGATAAACAAGCGGCCATCTAGCTGAGAAGCAACAGGGCCCAATGGAAGAAGCACACCAGCCTGTGTGATCATGAGGTGTTGATAGGATCAGGTATCAGGCATCAAAGACCCAGAACAAAAAATCATATTGTGAATGAGGGGGAGTGTGGAGTGGGGACCAAAAGCCCATCTGTCATTAAGTTGACATTGCCTTACAGAAGGGTCGTGGGGTGGCACAAGCCAGTCAGGGTGCAGTGTAGCAATGATGAAACATACAACTTTCTTCTAGTTCTTTAATGTTCCTCCCCCCACTACCCCAGTATCATGATTCCAATCCTACCTTACAAATCTTGCTAGACCAGAGCATGTACACAGGTACAGATAGGAACTGGAAACACAGGGAATCCAGGACAGATGAACCCCTCAGGACCAGTGGTGAGAGTGGCGATACCAGGAGGGTGAGGGAAGGTAGGGTAGGAAAGGGGAACTGATCACAAGGTTCTACATATAGCCCCTTCCTGGGGGATGTACAACCGAAAAGTGGGTGAAGGGAGACATCAGACAGTGTAAGACATGACAAAATAATAATAATTTATAAATTATCAAGGGTTTGTGAGGGCGGGAGTTGGGGGGAAGGGAGGGGAAAATGAGCTGATGCCAAGGGCTCAAGTAGAAAGCAAATGTTTTGAGCATGATGATGGCAACCAATGTGCTTGACACAATGGATGGATGGATGGATTGTGATACGACTTGTACAAGCCCCCAATGAAATTTTTTTTTTAAAAAGAGAGATGAGTCTTTCTACTCCCGTAAAGATGTATAGTCTTGGAAACGTGCAGCAGCAGTTTTACCCTAAAGGGTCTAGTAAAGGGTCTCAATGAGATGGAATCACCTTGATCAAAGTGAGTCTCAGTTTGGTTTTTCTTTGTATTAACTAGAGTCATGAAAACTGGAAATAATTTGAATACAGTGAACCTTCATTTATCGTGGTTAATCGGTTCTAGACCCTACCGTGATAAATGAAATTCCGCGAAGTAGGATTCCTTATTTGTAAATCAAATATTTTCGTAGTTAGAGCAGAGAGGACATGAAAAACACCCTTTAGTCACCATTACACTCATATTACCCAATTTATTAAATGAAAAAGGGAAAATACAGTAAAACATTTTGGACGTTACAATTATCATTTATTATTTATTATATTATTTATGGCATCTAGTTTACAGTATTACATATTTCACATACAGTACTATTATACATAGTTCTTACAAATACTGTAATCAATGGCGTGCAACCTCCACAATTTTCTTGCCATCTTTGATCATATCCAAAAGTTTTACCTTTTCCTGATGGTGAGCATCTTCCTCTGGCGCTTATTTTTATTGTCAGAAGGCTTAGAAGAAGCAGCTCATTTAGGAGCCATCATAGGGCTTAGATAAAATTTCTTTAAAATCGCAAACAATTACAGTACGCTGTACAAAAGCAAAAATGCATCTGATACGTAGCTCCGATACGTAGTGATGCAGACAGAAGCGTGTACATATGAGCCAATCAGTGGCAGTAAGGACAGAGCATGCGCTGTTACGCAAAAACCGCGATAGAGTGAAGCCGGGGAAGTCGAAGCGCGAAGTGGCGAGGGTTCACTGTATACAGCATGCAGACTTCAGAAAATTATGCGAGCTCTAAAAATGAGGTCATAAAGTACATTTATTCAATAGCACATGAAAATGTTTCCGATACACACGCAAGTCAAAAAAGTAGGGCACAATTCTGATTTGGCAAAGTTTGCAAAATAAATTCATACAAACTCAACACCACTTCAGTCTTCTTGTTGCCTACTAATGTGAAAAGCAGAGGCGGAGGGGCAGGGTTGCTCCGAGTGTGTGTGTGTGTGTGTGTGTGTGTGTGTGTGCGTGTGCGCGCGCGCGCCCGCGCCCTCTCACAGGATGGGCCGACTTCAAACATGGGCTGTTTGCACGGCCTTCTTTCTCCCAGTGCCCTACGTGGGTGTGAGGTCTGGCAGCTGAACAAGTTCAAGGACAGACCTGTGTGAGGGCCAGAAGGGACCTGCCCAAGCATTAAGATCCTGAGTCAGAGAACAAAACAAAGCTGGTTCCAGACAGGAGCCCCACAAATCCACAGTTCGCGGGACGACAAAGACTCGCAGTTGTCCATGGCAACTCACAGGCACGTTTTGCCGTCCCTGGTGAGCGGCAGACGCTCTGTTGACTTAGCAGAGAGCGCCGCAAAGTCCAGGCTTTGCAAACATGACCCGAAGCAGCGGACACGAGAGGTCTCATGTCCAGAGGCCTCTCTGGAGTTGTTGTTTTTTTATATACATTGCTGTGTGTTCTCCGTTTTTAAAAACGCTCAATATGTATGGCTTTTTAAAATAATCCCTACTCAGGAATATTCAACGTAAAACGAACCTTCAGGTGTCGGGCCTCCCAGCCAAGGTGATGATCAACATTCTGCCAATCTTGTCTCATCTTGCCACATCCCGCCTTTTTATTTATTTGTTTTTCCTGCTGTATTTTTTTTAAGCAAGTTCCGAGCGTCCCATCGTGGGCAGGTAGAAGCCCTTTCCCTTCTGGTTGCTTCTTGTGTCTTTTTGAAACGTCCCTCTACTCTCTCTGACCCGGTCTGTGCTTTCTGACACACAGCATCTCTGGCTTGCAAGGACAAAGTTGACAAAAATGGTCACGAATTCCTCATGTCCCTTTGCAATACGAGGCAGCCGCCTCTCCCATCGGAGGTGGAGTCTCTCTCTTCTCCTGAAGGCTGCACTTTGCCACCTGACTGGCTCTGGCCGATGGCACCGCACTGGCCATGCACAGTCGTGCAGAGGTCACCGGCCTGGGAGCAGTCCCAGTTCTGACATGACAGATTGGAGGTGCTTGGTACATGATGAGCTGCCAGCCTCATGGCTAGGAGCCCTGGTGACATGGTGGAGAAAGCGTTAGACGGCTACCGGAAAGGTGGGCAGTTCACCCTGCCTCTCCAGGGCAGAAAGACGAGGCTGTCTACTCCCGTAAATATGTGCAGTTTCAGCAATGCTGTGCGGGTGTCTGTGAGCCTGAACCCAGTTGGGATAGTTCATGGAGGGGACGATGGTGCCCGTTGGTGTCTACCTTTCTGTAAGAGTTCTCTTCTTTTTTTTGAGGCTTCTGTTCGAGTTCCTATTAAATCACTCCAGGATTGACAATCGAGCATTCCTTTGTACCCTGTTTCGTCATGTGTTCGTTTTGCCCTTTTACTTCATATCTTACTTGAATGTGTGCTGAAGGTGCCAGGGGAAAGAGAAGCTAGTTCTAGGTCAAGGTCTCCAGACGCTCCGCCAGGGCCCCTTTGGTCCACTGAGTCATGTCACCGCAGCAGGACACAGGAGAGGAGCCCTGGTGGCACCATGCCTCAGTGCTCTGCTGCTAACCGAAAGGTCGATGGTTCGAACCTATCAGCCACTCTGCAGGAGAAAGATGTGGCTGTGTGCTTCTGTAAAGGTGGCACTTTCGAGAGGGCAGGTTCTACTCTGCCGGGTAGCGTCCATGCTAGTCAGAATGGACTGCCCGGCCAGCTCATTCTAGGGTTGAGGTCACGCAGTGTGGTGGTACCCCTCAAAACGCCAAAGCTGGGCAGCAACCGGCAGCCCTGTGGGTGGAATAGTCCACACCGTGCTCTCCGCCCAGGGGCGGGCATCACAGCCCACCTGCTTACACCTTCATTCGGAGGCGGTGGGGATAGTGGCAAGTTATCCCACTGGTGGCAGACAACACCGCTTGTGAGACAATTACCTTGGCAGGCCGGGCCCGTGGCCCTGGCTTGTCCACACTGCCACGACCGCTGCTGTTGTGGTTGCTGGTGTCCTTTGCTTGTCAATGTCACCCACCCCAATCTGTAGGGACATCACTGCTGGAGGGCAATAGACATAGATGTAAATCTTCATTGTCTCGGATTTGGCAAGGAATTCTTTAATATAACACCTTCTATCTAGACTATATAATGCATTGTTACAATTCAATAAAAATACACTAAATATTACATGTATATTTTCTTTTAGTAATTGAATCATTTTAAAACAGGCAAAGAATAGGCATAGATTTTTCTTCAAAGAAGATATACATTGTCTTAAAACAAGCAGTCACGTAAACGAGGCATCCATTAAGACCACATGGTAAAAACACACCAGCCTGTGTGATCTAACGATTGTAAGTAATCAAATCCAAATCTGGAGGAGGGGACAGTATTAGAGCTTAAATTCTGAACACAGAAGGTTAAGGAGGTGAATTGAGACATAAACGCTTGAACATAGATGTGGATAGCAACATCATTCTTCATAGAGGAAAACAGCCTAATCGGTATCAACAGTGACTTTTTTAAAAGGTGGCATATCCACCCAATGAAATATTACTTGACTATTAAAAGTCTTAGTGGTATGATACAATTTGGATGAATCTTGAAAACATTTTAGTAAGTGAAATAAGCCAGTCATAAAAGTCACTACGTATTATTTGATTCCATTTATATGAAAATTTCCAGAAAGGCAAATCTATAGTGACGGAAAATAAATTTATGTTTTGGTTGGGCTGATGAGTTGCGGGGAGTACAGGGTTTGATAGCAAAAGAGTATGGGGTTTCTTTTTGAGGTGTTGAAAATCTAAATCAACTATGGCGATGGTTGCCTCTATCTGTAAATATACCAAAGATCTTTGAATTTTATGCTTAAATGAGTGAATTTTATGATGTAGGTTATATCTCAATAATGTGGTTTAAATTTTGTATGGAGAAGGAAGAAAGAGATTCATTTCAAGAAATGTAGGCTAAGCTTAATTATTTTCTTATTTTCAAGAGAGTTTGGCTAAAATGTCCATTTTTTATATCAGGAAAAGTACCAGTTGCACACACCACATGCCACATATTGCATCTTGAATAGTCAAAATTTATATTGAGACTCAAAGTCTGCTTGAAAAGGTAAAACAATCAGGTATAAATTTTAAAAAAATGAACAACAGGAGGTTCCTTTACCTACTGTATTAGACAGAGTTCTCTAGAGAAACAAAATCAGAATTATATATATACATACACACACACAGATAGATAGATGTATAACATAAGAAATAAACAGTTAATTAAGTTATAAAGCAGTGCAACTCACTCCTGTGAGACAATTGTGAGACACTGGCAGTCCTTCAAGACTTGAGGGCCGCCAGGTAGTCCTCTGTAGAGCAATTCAGGCTATCCGGGAATAGGCAGCAAACAGCAAGGCAGTTTGCAGATCACCAACAGTCAGCCAGATGACAGAGTCCGACAGTCCCCAGCTCAAGAGATGTAAATTCCAGTGGTGGGGCGAAGCAGGTCTTGAAGGAACGTCAAATTACAGTGACACAGTCCACATGTTAGGTGTCCCACAGGTAGTGTAGCTTGCAAATTAAGGCAAAGAACAAGCAAGGCAGCCGCACACTGGTCCGATGATCAAAGAGCAAAAGACAAGAGAGGCGAGGCTCGCCGAGCCATTTATCTCTCCACCCTTCAATTAATCCCGCATGTGTTTATTGACCAGGTTGGCACAATAAAATAACTAACTCAATATATTTTCCAAAAAACAACCGAGTAAATATTGTGGCTTTACATCTGACCTCTGGCTAGACAAGAAAAACTACGAGGGAGAGGTCAAACAAACATCTACTCTCCATCTTATGATCTGTTTCTCCAGTACCCCACTCCCAGGTACCATAATACCTACACTACTGACTCACAATAGAGTTGATATCTTTTGTTGACCTTAGAAACCACGTAATAAAAACATGCTAATAATTCAACAGACCAAGCAGTCCACAGAAAATATAGCACTCTCTGCCCAAAAATGCATAATTGGC
The DNA here is from genome assembly GCF_000313985.2 of Echinops telfairi. Classification (NCBI taxonomy): domain Eukaryota; kingdom Metazoa; phylum Chordata; class Mammalia; order Afrosoricida; family Tenrecidae; genus Echinops; species Echinops telfairi. The sequence goes on from NW_022111368.1 coordinate 41,242,988, forward strand.
TATTATTAGATGATTCGAAAACATTAGTGGACCATTTTTATTATCTTTCAATTCCACTTTTCCATGAACTTTCTGAAGTCTGCCTCATGTGATCCTGGTGATGTGCTCTGAGCTGTGTCGGTGTTGCTGTTAGGTGCCAGCCAGTCAAATCCAACGACAGAGACCCTCCCTCGGACAATAGCGGAGCGCCCGGCCTGCGGCAGCCTCCCAGGGGCATGTTTGAGCCCATTCCTGCAGCCGCTGTGACAAGCCATCTGGTGGAGGAGGGTCACTTTCGGTCTTCGCTGCCCTGAAACTGAAGACGACTTAATTGAAGCACTTACTGATGAGATGAAGGTCAAGGAGCACAGCCCTCAAGCTGCATGACACCTCATTGTGGGAAAAAATCTCACAGCTGGACAACGTTGTGATAAACGGTGAAAAGATTGAAATCACCAAGGGATTCATTTTTCTTGGATCCACAATCAGTGCAGCAGTCCGGAAGTGAAACGATATATTACATAGCACAAATCTACTGCAAAATATCTCAGCCAAAATATCACTCATAAGACTAAGGTGCATCTGACTCAAGTCATAGTACTTTCAGTTCTCTCATATGCATGGGAAAGCCAGTGTGTTAGTCCAGGTTGACTAGAGAAACAAATTCATTGACACTCATATACGTGTAAGAGAGAATGTTATATCAAGAAGTAATGATGCATCAATAAAACATCCCAACCCAGTTCAGAAGTCTGGCATTACCCCATGAGTTCCTCTTCAGACTCACGCAACACATGCAATGATGCCCAATGCAAGACGATCACAGGCTTGGGGGTGGAAAGTGCTGTGGATCTGATAGCAGAGAGACGTGTGTGGATCTCCCCCCAGGAGAAAAAGAGGAAGTTCCCCGAATCCCCGTGAGATGGCCACGCCCGCACAGAGGCATCATTGGCTCTGACCTGATTGACAGACTAGACTCCACCCCTTCACTCATAACATCCTCAACGTGATCATATAACTCCCACAGAGAGGTCATGAATAAAGGTCAGCGAAGAACGGGTGCCTTTAACTTAGGAAGTTAGTGAGCAGTACGGATGATGCTAAATATTGCCGGAAGAACAAACGAACCTGTGTGTGAACAAAAGTGGGTCCGTGTACTTTGGATAGGAAGTACCAATACCTGGAGAAAGACAACGTGCTTGGTAAAATAGTCAGACCGAGGAATACCTGCACTGAGATGGATTACCACACTGGCTGCAAACACGGGCCTGAGCCAGCAGCGGTTCTGAAGATGGGGCAGGGCTGGGCCATGGTCCTTGTCTGGTTTATTTAGGGTTACTATGAGTCGGAGCCAAGAGAAGGCACCTAACAAAAACTGAAACAGTTTACTCAAAGAACAATGTATCAAAAAAAAAAAAAAAAGAACAATGTATCCAGCCTGTCCCTTATGAATAGATGTTTAGGTTGTTTTCAGTGGTTTGTTATTTTAAATAGTGCTGCGACGACTCCTCTGTGCGCTGGTCACTTAGCAATTTTGCCTGCAAGTTTTTGGAATCGATTCCTAGAAGCGGGGCTGCTGCATCCGAAGGTGAAACTGAATGTAATTTTGCTAAATACTGCCAATTGCTTTCCATAAAGGTTGAGTGAGTTTGCATTCCATGAGCGGTGCGTGAGGTCCTGACTCCCCACAGCACACCATCAGATTATGTTGTCAAACTTTTGGATGTTTGCCAATCTGATAGGGACAAGTGTTACTTAGAGTAATTTTAATTCTCACTTCCCTTATTATAAAAAAGGTTGAGCTTCTTTGCATGTATTTAAAGGCCATTTGCATTTCTTTTCCTGCTTTCTATATTCATATCTTCGGCACATTTTAAAAATCAGAAACTTTGCTATGAGCATTATTGGCCTTTTGTGACATAAATGGTAGTAAATACTTTGTCCCTATTTGTCAATTTGCCTTCTGAATATTTATGTTCTTTTCTTTTTTGTTGTTTTGTTTTGCCCTGCAAACTCATGTTTATATTTATGTAATAAAGTTATCGATATTTTCTTCAATTGTTTCTGATTTGAAAGTTATGAATGTTTTCCCCACTCCCAGGAAATACAAAACCCACAGTTTCCCTTCTAGTATGCATATGAGTATGCTTTAGTTTTTCACATTTAGATCTCTTATTTATTTTGGTATATTATGGGAAGTTTCAATCTGATGTTTGTTTCCATATGGGTACACAGTGGCCTCAGCACCATTTATTTAAAAGTTCATCATTACCTTGCTATTTGAAATGCAGACATCATTGCATACAAAATTTTCTTTACGACTTGGATCTATTCTGGATTTTTAATGCAGTATAATTGGCCTGTCTATTCACATGTCAATACTATGCTATTTTAATCATAGAGATGATCACATGCTTTAATGTCTTAGAGGGCTATCTTCTCTATCTTTCTCTTTCTTAAACCTTTTCTGCCTATTCTTACCTGTTTCTTCTTCCAAAAGCACTGTATAAATAAGCTTTTGTAGCTCTTTAAAACAAGCAAACAAAAGCTTCTGGTGCTTTCATTGCAGTTCTGATTACAGTGCTCACCTCGGGACAACTGTCTCCTGTACGGCGTTGGCAGATCGCTGTGTCCACGTCCACTTTGTTTCCTTCACGAGTGTTTCATAGTAACAGCCATGGAAACATACACATTTGATACATTCTCTTAGGGTTAAGCCAGATATTTTATTTTGCGATCTTGAATGGATTTCTCTTTCATTATATTTATTCTAACAATTTACTGCTCATATATTTTAAAAGATGCTTGATCTCAATACATTGTTTTATATTCTGTTACTTTACTAAATTTTTTTATTTTTTTGTGATAGTGTGTCCTTTGACTCTAGGGTATTTCAAGCAAACAGGGATAGTAAGATAGTCTTCCCTCACGCTGTTTGATTAGACTTCTATTATTATGTGATACTGAATGAAGGGATGGGAAAGAATTGGTGGGCACATTTTTAATCATTTTATTAGGGGCTCATACAACTCTTCAAAGTCCGTGCATACATCATTGTGTCCGGCACATTCGTACATTCGTTGTTGCCATCATCGTTCTCAAAACATCTGCTTTCTACTTGAGCCCTTGGTGTCAGCTCCTCCTTTTTGCCCTCCCTCCCCACCCCCCCTCCCCACTCCCCCTTGATAACTTGTAAACATTTTTTTTTCATGTCTTACCCCATCCGACATCTCCCTCACCCACTTCTCCGCTGTCCGTCCCCCAGGGAGGAGGTTATATGTAGACCTTGTCATCTGTTCCCCCTTTCTCCCTCACCCTCCCTCCACCCTCCCGATATCACCACTCTCCCCACTGGTCCGGAGGGGTTCATTTTTCCTGGATTCCCTGTGTTTCCACTTCCTATCTGTACCAGTGTACATCCTCCGGTCCAGCCGGATATGTAAGGTGGAATTGGGATCATGATAGTGAGGGGGGGGAAGCATTTAAGAACTAGAGGAAAATTGTATATTTCATCGTTGTTATACTGCACTCTGACTGGCTTGTCTCCTCCTTGCAGCCCTTCTGCAAGGGGATGTCCAATTTCCCCCAGATGGACCCTGGGTCCCCACTCTGCACTCTCCCTCATTCACAATGCTATGATTTTTTTTGGGGGGGGGGTCTTTGATGTCTGATACCGGATCCCTTTGACGCCTTGTCATCTCACAGGCTGGGGTGCTTCTTCCATGTGGGTTTTGTTGTCTCTCAGCTAGATGGCTGCTTGTTTATCTTCAGGTCCTTAAGACTTCAGGTGCTATATCTTTTGGTAGCTGGGTACCATCAGCTTTCTTTACCACATTTGCTTGTGCACCCATTTTTACTTCTGTCATCCTGTTGGGAAGGCGAGCATCACAGAATGCTGGGTTATTAGAACAAAGTGTTCTTGTGTTGAGGGAGTACTTGAGTAGAGGCCCAATGTCTTTTACTGCGTTAATACTTAACATATAAATATATGTACATAGATATATTTCCCTATCGTTATATAAAAATATGTTTACATATGTACATGCCTGTATTTAGAACTCTATAAATGATCTTAGAGGACAGCGTCAACTGCCCCTGTGTGTTTTTCCAAAACTGTAGATCTTTATGGGAATAGAAGGTCTCCCGTTGTCCCTTGCAGTGGCTGGTCATTTCAGAGTGCTCACCTTGCACTTAGCAGCCCCACACTTAACCCACTAAGCCACCAAGGATCCATCTCTGGAGGCTAGAATTCTGAATTCAGGTCCTTCCTGCTTGGTCGTCTTGGGAGTTTGTTGGCATCCCGTGGTCGTTCTTGGTATCTGTCTTGGTATTTGTGTCTCATTTTCTGTTCTACTCTTGTTACAACCCAACGTGACGGCATTTGTCAGAACCATCCAACATTGGTATGACCTCATTAAGGAGACAGTAGAAAAGTCCTACCTCCAAACAAGATCATCCGTCCAGGTGCAAGGGTGAGGATTCAACATATATTTGGTACATTTGTGGGAGGAGACGCAGTTCAATCCATCACATTCGATCGCATGGAAGGCTGACAACTTTGAGTAGGCCCCAGAGCAAGGACAGATTGTAGTTGGTTCATGCTCTTGTCTGAGTAACACTGCCACTTAGAGCAGGTAACCCAGGAGAGGTTGTGATAGTAGAGCCATCGATGGGAAAGGACATGATGGAGCAGAGGGGCAGCAAAAAGGAGGAAGACCTTGGACAAGAAGGATTGATAAGGTGGCTCAAACATAACCACTGGGAGGACCGGCCGTGTTTAGTTCTGTTGTCCATGGGGTTTTTGTGAGGGGACACCAATTTGATGGACCAACAATGTGGTTGAAACCCCAAAGGTTGGCAGTTTGAACTCATTCAGGGACCCCAGGGGAGAAAGACCGCTGACATGTTTCTGTTAAGAAGCCAAGAAAGCCCATGTATGTCACATGATGTTGCTTTGAGTCAAAATCAACTGAAGGTCACCAAACGATGACAACATGGTAGACAATGACCTAAAATAACTTTATGAAAAGTCCCAAACAGCTATGCACTATTTTTTAAAAGTTCCTGGCTTTCTCTTGGGCTAATCTAGATGGAACATCTCACTCTGAGACATCAAGTGACCGTGTGGTCAGAGCTGGCCATCATGGGCTGGTATCTGTCAGATTCACTAAGCTATAAAGTTGAATCGACATTGACTACAATGCAGTTTGTAGAAATGTTATAAAGTTGAAGTCGTGCATCAACAATAGGGTCAGAAGACCTGTTAAGAGCTACAGAAGCAAGTGGCCCAGACTACTGTCATTCACCACAGATGTTACTCCTTCCTGACATCTCATCCATGGCCACTTGGAAGGTCCCTCACAATGGGCTGATGGAGGAGTCAAAAAGTTAAGTTTGATTCACACATGAGTCTTCAAGATAGGGAGAGGTAAGGCAAAACCAGAATGCTGGTACAGTACGGTCTCATGAAGGACAGTGAAAAGGATACTGTCATTTTTAAAAAATCATTTTATTGGGGGCTCGTACAACTTTTAACACAATCCATACATCCATCCATTATGTGTCGAGTACATTTGTTGACCTCATCATTCTAAAAACATTTGCTTTCTCCTTAAACCCTTGGTCTCAGCTCCTCATCCCTCACCTTCCTGCTCCCCACTCCCTCATGAACCCTTGATAATTATAAATTATTATTATTTTGTCATATCATACCCTGTCCGATGTGAAAAGGATACTGTCTTATGAAAGAAAATGGCAAGGGAAATCTTGCCAGTGGTCTGAGCATTGGAACATCCACATTGTATGGAAGAGGAAGGGGTGCAAAGTAAAAGATAGGACCACTTTATTTATTTATTAATTAGTAGTTTGATTTTTTATATGAACCATTTGAAAATGGTCCTAGTTTTTAATATTTTCTGCTTTCTTCTCCATTGTGACTTTTCTATATTTTATTTTGTTCTTGTTTCTTTGTTTTTTTAATTGATCTTTTTATTGGGATTTCTTTGTTTTTATATATTTTTTCAATCTATGAAATCAGGGAAAGGGTGAATCTCTAGGGACAGGAACTGGATTAATGGTTTCTTAGGGGCATGGCAGGGGAGGTGGGGGGGAATGGGGAGCTAATAACAAGGAGTACAAGAAAGAAGCAAGTGTCCTAAATTTCTCATGGTCATCATTGTACCACTCTCCTTGATACGATGGAACTATTGCATTGTATGACATGTGGATACATGTCCCAGTTAAGCGGTTTTAAAAATAAATGAATAAAACACTTGGTCCATTGAAGAGAGTAAAAATGTACACAGATTCAAAGACAGCAGAAAATTGCTCAAGGACCTACAATGGACAAGACTGGAAGATGCGGGACAAGAGGTATTAGGAAAAAATATGTAGATCAGGGGCTAACTTTTTCTGTTTTACCTAAAAGGGTCAGATTGTAAATATGTCAGACTTGCAGACCACCCCAGTCACAGCTCCTCGGTTCTCTCCTGCTGGCAGTCACAGATGATGAACAAATGAGCACATCTGTGTTCAAATAAATGTTTATCGATAAGTCAGGCAGTTGGCTGGCTTGGGCCTGTGGGCTTTGGTTTAGCACTCTGATACACAGACAAAGCTGTGGAAGGGAATACAAAAGGTCAACGTCTTTTCCCTGCATGCCAATGGCTGCATGAGAGCTTCTACCCACAGAAGAGGCACCAGTCAGCCAGTCAACAGAACGACTCAGCCAGTTGACAGCAGTGGCCTCGGCAATGACCCACGCCCGTGCTGGCATCTTGGCCTCAGGAATGGAATTGTCTTTGTGGCAGGGTTGGCTCATGGGCCTAAACACATGGCTCTCACTCATCAAGGACCTAGTTATGCACTGCCTAACCTGTCGGCTGTCATGACCAACTCGGGGTTCCCAGTACAGTGCCATGCCTCAAGGACACTGGCCAGTTACTTGGTAACATACTGGTTACTGGGCCTCTTCCTTCCACTCTGGAAGGGGCATTGCTTCCTATTGTCTGGAATTAACACACGTTCCTTTGTCTGCCTGCAAAGCCTCAAGCAACACCCTTTCTGTGGACTTACAAATGATCCACCAGCAGGTATTACTGCATAACATTGTCTCTGACCGAGACATCCAATTTATAATCAGAGAAGTGGGCAAGGACAGCATGGTAATGGCCCACTAGTCCTATTATGGAGCACACCACTACGAAGCTCCGAGATGGAGAATGTGCTGGAATAGCCTTTTGAAGGTGCAGCTGGGATACAGTCTTGGAGATGAACTGCAACATCATCCTTCAAGACACCACACATTCTGAATGAATGTCCATGACATGGTAGTAAACACATGAGTCCCTTCAGCACTGCGTCAGTGTGTGGAAACATTATCACTGGTATTCTGTCAGTTTCTTTTTCAATAAAGCCCTCAGTGCAGTGTGGCCCTCTTTCAATACCATCAGTACTTGGTTATATGCTCCCTCCTGAAATGGTTAAACATTGATGCTCTTTTTTCCAAAAATTATTTTATTAGAGGCTCTTACAGCTCTTATCACAATCCACCCATCCATCCATTGTGTCAAGCACACATGTACATGTGTTGCCATCAACATTTTCAAGCTTTCTTTCTACTTGAACCCTTGGTATCAGTTCATTTTTCCTCCCTCCCCCACCCTTTCCCCCTCATGAACCCTAGATAATTTATAAAAAATTTTTTCATGTCTTACACCGACCACTGTCTCCCTTCACCCACTTTTTGGTTGTTCGTCCCCATGGGGGTGAGTTATATGTCAATCATTATGATCAGTTCCCCTTTATTTCCCCCACCTTCCCCCTACCTTCCTGGTATCATTACTCTCATTATTGGTCCTGGATCCTTGTGTTTCGAGCTCTTATCTGTACCAGTGTACATCCTCTGGTCTAGCCAGATTTGTAAGGTAGAATTGGGGTCATAATAGTCAGGCAGCATTAGTAGGCCACTGGAGATCCCCTTGCAGAGGGGTCTCGGGGAGATGAGCCAGTCAGGGTGCGATGTAACAATGATGAGAAATACAACATTCCTCTAGTTCCTAAATGTTTCCTCCCCGCTCCCACTACCATGACTCGAATTTGATCTTGCAAGTCTGGCTAGACCAGAGGAGGTACACTGGTACAGATAGGAATTGAAAATACAGGGAATCCAGGATGGATGAGCCCTATAGGACCAGTGGTGTGAGTGGCAAAACAGGGAGGGTAAAGGGAGAATGGGTAGGAAAGAGGCAACCGATTACATGGAACTGTGTGTGACTTCCACCCTGGGGGATAGACAACCGAAAAGTGGATGAAGGGAGACATCGGACAGGGCAAGATATGACAAAATACCCATTTATAAACTATCAAGGGCTCATGCGGGAGGGGTGAGCGGGGAGGGAGGGGAAAAATGAGGACCTAATGTTGGGGGTTTAAATGGAGAGAAAATGTTTTGAGAAACGATGTACAAATGCGCTTTACACAATTGATGTGTGTATGGATTGGGATAACAGTTGTATGAGCCCCTAATAAAATGTTAAAAAAAATAAAATAAAATAATAGTCGGGCAGGGGGAGCTTTTTTTTTTTTTTTTGGTACAATGACTCTATGTATTAATCCCATTTTTTATGTTTTGTGCATCATTCAATATTTTGCTCATGGGATCATTTAGCATTGCAACTCCAGACTTGAATTTTCTCTTAATTTCTTTTATCTTTAAACATGCCTAGCATGTTCTTCCCTTTGGGTTTTCTAACTCCAGGACACTGTCCAATTCATTATAATGCTGTACTTGGTCTTCTGTTTATAAAAAATTATTTTTCACTTCCTTTTTTTTTTTTAACTTGGTCTTCTTGTAGAACCCTTTGAGACGGTCTGTTCAGCTTTTACCTCATCCTTTCTTCCAGGCTCGTGAGCTTTGCCATATTCAAGAGCAGGTCTCAGAGTCTCTGCTCACCTCCACTTTGGTCTTTCCTTCCCTTTGGGATACAACGCTGGAGGTGCTCACGAGCCTCTGCTAAGAAGTTTGGAAGACAGCTACCTGACCAACCAACTGCCAGAGATCCATCATTGTGCACATTCTAAAGAAAGGTGACCCAACAGAATGTAGAAATTACTGAACAGTATCATTCATATCTGCAAGGAAGAGTTTACTGAAACAAATTTAAAAATGGTTGCAGCAATACATTGACAGCTGCCAGAAAATCAAGGTGGATTTTTTTTTTCAAGGTGGATTTTGAAGAGCATGTGGAATGAGGAAAATCACTGCTGATATCAAAAGGATCTTGGCTGAAAGCAGAAAATATAAGCAAGATGTTTACTTGTGTTTTATTGACTATGGAAAGACATTTGACTGTTTGATCATAACAAACTACGGATAAGACAGAGAAGACAAAAAAATTATATCATTGTGAATGAGGGGGAGTGCAGATTAGGGACCCAAAGCCCACCTGTAGACATCCCCTTACAGAAGGGTTGCAGGGAGGAGACGAGCCAGTCAGGGTGCAGTGTAGCAACGATGTAACATACAACTTTCCTCTAGTTCTTAAATGCTTCCTCCCCCACCCCACTATCATGATCCCAATTCTACCTTACAAATCTGGCTAGACCAGAGGCTATACACTAGTACAGATGGGAACTGAAGACACAGGGAATTCAGGACAGATGATCCCTTCAGGACCAGTGGTGAGAGTCATGATATGGGGAGGGGGGAGGGAAGATGGGGTAGAAAAGTGGAACCGATTACAAGGATCTACATATAGCCTCCTCCCTGAGGGACAGACAACAGAAAAGTGGGTGAAGGGAGACATCGGACAGTGTAAGATATGACAAAATAATAATAATTTATAAATTATCAAGGGTTCATGAGGGAGGAGGGAGGGGAAAAATGAGGAGCTGATACCAAGGGCTCAAGTAGAAAGCAAATGTTTTGAGAATGATGAGAGCAACAAATGTACAAATGTGCTCGACACAATGGATGGATGTGTGGATTGTGGAAGAGTTGTACGAGCCCCCAATAAAATGATTTTTTAAAAAGACAGAGGATAATGGGAATTCCACAGTACTACACTGTACTCATGAGGCACTTGGGCATGAACCAACGGCAGACATTTGAACGGGAAGCTGCTTGGTTAAAATGAGAAAATGTGTGTGTCAGTGTTGTAGCATTTCACCATACGTATTCAGTCTGTGTGCTGAGCAAATAATTCTAGACCTGGACTGCGTGCAGAAGAACGTGGCGTCGGGATTGGAGGCAGCCTCACTCAGGAACAGCCTGTGGGGTGCAGATAGCGCACTCTTGACGGCCAACTGTGAAGAGGACTTGGAATACAGCTGATGACAATCAGGACGACAGCCTTCAGTGGATTATAACTTAATGTAAAGAAAGCAGTGGGGGAGGCGGGGAGGGGAGTGGAGGAGCACACAATGAATGTGGGAGGGAGCGTTGGCACTGATTGTGATACCCTACATGCAACTCCTTTTAAAGTGATTTAGCTATTGTCGTGTCTGACCTATGAATAAAACTACTAAAAAATGGAGAGAGGGAAGGAAATCAAAGATTGAATTTATGCTAATTGTGGTGGAAGTGTTTGGAAAATGATAGCAATAATGGTTGTACAACAGAAAGACTAAAATCAATGGCACTGAATTATCCATGTGGAAGTTGTTGAATTGGAGACCATTTTGTTGTGTGTGTTTTTGCTACAATTAAAAAAGATAAATCCATGAATAACAGTGAGTACAAGAAAGATGTTCTCAAACGGATTGTGCAAATCTTCTTGCTATGACGGAACTATTGGATTGCATATGTGGATGAAGTGCCAGTGAAGGTGAACCAGGAAGCAACAGCATGTTAAAAGATTGCAGTTGTTAACAATTTCACTTTCCTTGGACCCACACGCAGTGCTCCTATAAACAGAAGTCAGGAAATAAATGCTGTATCGTGTTTGGGCAAATCTGCTGCACGTGACAGAGCGATGATGTCACTCTGAGGACTGAGCCAAGCCAGGGCGTTTTCAATGATTTCATGTCGGTGAAAGCTGGATGGGCATTCTTATGCCCACAGGAAAGATGAGGCGGTCTACTTCTGCAAAGACTTAGTCTCCAAATCCCGCAGGAGCGGCTCTCCCCTACCCCATTAGGGTCACTGTGAGTTGGAATCACAGTGGGTTGTTTTGTTTTGTTTTAGTTTTGACACCGTGTTAGGCCGCGTTGTCTAGAGAAACAATTCCAATGGCACTCACCTATGTGTGAGGAAGAACGTTATATCCAGAAGTAAGTGCATACGAAGAAGGCATCCCAGCCACGTCCAACTCAAGTCTGTAAGTCTGATGCCAGCCCGTCAGTCCTTCTTCAGACTCACACAGCCACATGCAATGATTCAGGATGGTGGACCGGGAAGCAGGAAGATCAGAGTTCCCAGAGCCCCTCACTCTTACACAAAAGGCCACACGCCCATGGAGGTGTCATTATGCCACCATTGGATTGACAGGCTTGACTCCACCCTAGCCATGCGTGTCCAGTTGACATAAAACCATCCAACTGCAGACACCTACTGCCCAGTCCCTTCAGGCCCTAGTAAAAAAGGGAAGAGGACCCTGGTGGAATAATACTTCGATGTTAGGCTGCAATCTCCCCAGGAGAAAGACAGGACTTTCTATTCCCATAGGCAGTTACAGTCTCGGAACCTTACAAGGGCAGTTCTAACCTGTCCTACAGCGTCATGGTCAGCATCGCCAACCATGTTTTTGTTATTTTGTTTTAAGAAAGGAAAGAAGTGGCTGTACTGTCAGATGTAAATGATCCTGGTCATCAGGAGGAGAAAAGATTACTGTTACATGATAGGGCTCCCGGAATTCCGTGAAAAATCTCGTGGCACTCCCTGCCCAGTGTTTATTGTGAACGGGCAATCTAAGAGCATGGTGATCGCAGGCGCAGGTCACTCCGCAGTGAGAGTTAGGGCCACCATCAAATAAGCCTTCTAGACCAGCAGAAGTGCTAGCTCAGGATGAGGGAAGCCTAGAAGGCCAGACTGGAAAGGGGTATTAGAGAAGAGATTGTGCTTTCAGACGAGTGGGCACAATGGGGGGGGGGGGGGGGCGGGGGGGGGGGGGGGGGGGTGTCTGCAGTTTGTCCAATGAGTCTTCATTTGGTAAGTTTCCAAAGGAAAGAAATATTTGAGAATCCTAGAACCGTTCTTCTATGGAGGGAACTTACTCTCCAAAGCAAGCCGATCCAAGTGGTGCCAGGCATAGGCTCCAGTGGATGGTGGGGTGTGCCACACCAAATGCCCCCTGCAGGACGGAGGTGCACATTTCCCTAACTTCCAGGAGCATTGATTTACAGTCTTAGAAACCCAAGGGGTCTACTCTGTCCTTTGGTCAGTATCGGATCAAGGGCAGTGAGTTTGGTTTGGAGTTGACCGTCAGACTGAGCCTCTTTGGACTTTCAATCAGGAGGTAATGATGCAAAGAGCCAGAGCGCTGCCACATCCCATCTGGCATATGGTGGGTGTAGCCCCACAGCAAATCCTCCAGAGAGCAGCACAGCGGCCGCCAGCATTTGGGGCCAGAGAGGAGCAGGGAGCACCTGGGGGGTGCAGTGTCCACCACAGCATCTGTGTCTTGCGCCAACCAATCTTGCCACTTGTTTTTGGATCTTTTTATCTTGAAGTCCTCTTTCGCCTGTGATGAACTGTCCACTTTTCTCAAATAAGCACAAAATTATTTCAATATAGAGACATTTTGTTTATGAACCAAACACAGTGGAATATGTGAAAAGCCAGAACTTGACAGGACTACCTTGCATGTCAAGGTTTGCAAGTTGTCTGACTTTGAGAGGTGATGTCTGAACACTTTCTATCTCTTCTATTAGTGGAACATATCTGTGATTTCCTTCTTTCACAGGTTTCTGCTCTGTACACATTCTGGCTTCCGTGGTTTTTTATGCCATACAGGTGTGTGTGCACTTACACACAGCCGTATAGGACACATGTGTAGGTATATGTGGGGATTGATGACTCTCTTTTGTGAGGCTTCTGACATGCTCAGAGTCACACACGCTGCATGTGTCCATGCCAGGATGCACACCCCCATCCTCCTGACTGAGGATTTACCATGAGCGCCATTTGGAGAACAATAGGAAAGATGAGTTCATCGCACAACTTTGTCTTAAAAAATACAAAGAATGCTTCATAGTCATTTAATGGGAGGCTTCAGTGGGATTTTTATGGATGGGAAAATTCTTTAACTCATGGAATGAGGAGCTGGATACTCTTGCTCAAATCTCAACCCATTTCTAAAATGATTTAACTCCACATTTGCCAAAAGACTAAATGACGTAGCTGGGAAAGTTCACAGTGAATTTGTCATGAATGGGCCTGCAGTGATGTGAAAAGAGCTTCACTGGCATTGAGGGCAGTTGAGGGCTCCCTGGACTGCATGCATATGCCTTCAGCAATGGTTCCACCAAAAATGCAACTTGGGGCGGGGTTTCTGCAGGTAATTATACCCAGTGAAAGCAACCTAAAACAAAAGAGTAAATCACCTTAGATTTACACCCAAGATAGGAACAAAACAAACATCCACCTCCACCCCCACCCCACCCACCCCCTTCACTGTTTCCACTACTTCCATTCCTGGTCTGTTCTTGGAACAATGACCAGTGATTGCTACAAGAAATTACCCCTGATTAAAGCAACATTGTGGTGCCTTAGACTTCCTCTGTCCATCTGCAGACGATGATGATAAACACTGGTCAAACCCAGAAAGCCAGACACCCATATATCCTATTGACTAGGAAATAGCATTCATTGGCTTGGGAGCAGTTGATCCAGTAACGCTGGGTCTTTGGGCTAGTTCGTACACAGTCACATTGTGTGTGGCTTTTACGTACTGCTAAAGCACGTTGGTGGCACCAGTGGTTAAGTGCTTGACTATTAGGCACAAGGTAGACAGTTCACACCCACCCCCCCAGGTGCCTCAGGAAACAGACCTGCTCCCTAAAGGTTAAAGCTTAGGGAACCCTAAGAAGCACAGCTCAGCTCTGTGCTTGAGGGGTTGCCAGGGTCAGAACTGAGGTCACACAACTAAGGAAGTGTCAACATGAGATAAAACACGGGGATTTTGAAAGGAGGGGCAGCCACCCTTTCTCCACCACACGAACACAGTTGTGTCTTCCTTGAAGCCCGCACCCAGATGTGTAATTGCGACGAATTGGAACCTACAGTTTTGCATAAAAAGGAGATGGAAAGGATGCCGAGTCACTGTGCCCAAAAGCACAGGTCAATATTCAATCATTTCAAGAGGTAGCATGTGGTCAGGGACCCATGGTCGTGAAGAAAGAAGTCCAAGCTGCACTGAATGCAGTCACCGAAAACAAGCCCCAGGAAGGGATGGAGTACCAATTGAAATGTTTGAACACGCCTATGAAGCTCTGGGAGCACTCCCTTGGTTGCCTCTTGGTCAACTGCCTGGAAGAGATCCATATGTGTCCCCATTCCAAAGAGAGATGACCCAACAGAAGGTGCAACTTATCACACAGTGTCGCTGATTCCACACGCAAGTACACATTCCTGAAATCATCCAACAGCAGCTGCAGCAGTACATTGAGAGGGAGCTTCCAGAGGTTCCGGCTGGATTCAGAAGAGGACGTGGAACAAGGGATATTATTGCTGGTGTCACAAGGATCTTGGCTCAAAGCAGAAAATAATAGAAAGATGTCCCCTTGTGGGGTGTTTTTTCCCCAGTCATTTTATTGGGGGCTTAAACTACTCTTATCACAATCCATCCATCCATCCATTGTGTAAAGCACATTTGTACATTCGTTGCCCTCATCATTCTCAAAACATTTGCTCTCCACTTAAGCCCTAATTTTTCACTCTCCCTCCCTCATTTTTCCCTCTCCCTCCCCCCTCCCCGCTCCCTCATGAGCCCTTGATAATTTATAAATTATTATTTTGTCATATCTTGCCCTTCTGACACTTTTCTGTTGTCCATCCCCCAGGGAGGGGGTTATATGTAGATCCTTGTAATCGGTTCTCCCTTTCCACCCCACCCTGTCCCCTTGTGTTTTATTGACTATACCAAGACATTTGACTGTGTGGAACATAAACTATGAATAGTTTTGAAAACAATAGGAATTCCAGAACAGTTAATTGTGCTCTTGAGTAACCTGTGCATGGATCAAGAGGCAGTTGTGCAAACGAACAAGAGTATACTGCATGGTTTAAAATCAGGAAAGGCGTACAACAGGGTTGTATCCTCTCACCATACTTATTCAATCTGTATAATGAGCAAATAATCAGAGAAGCTGGAAGAACTTTGCATCAGGATTATAAGAAAATGTATTAATAACCTTCAATATGCACATGACACAATGTTGCCAGTGCTGAAAGTGAGGATTTAAAGCACTTGCTGATGCAAACTGAGGATTGCAGCCTTCGGTGTGGATTATAACTCAATGTAAATAAAGCCCAAATCCTTACAACTGGACCAGTAGATAACATCATGATAAATGGGGAAAATATTGAACTTGTCAAAAATTTCATCTTGTGTGAATCCACAATCAATGCTCATGGAAGCAGCAGTCAAGAGACCCGGTGAAGCATTGCAGTGGGTAAATCGGCTGCACATGACCTCTTTTACGTATTAAAAAGCAAAGATGTTACTTTGAGGACCGAGGTAAACAAGACCCAAGCCATAGTCTTTCCAATGGCCTCACATACATGTGAAAGTTGGCCATGGAATGAGGAAGACCGCAGAAGAGTCGGTGCATCTGAATCATGGTGCCGGAGAAGAAGATTGAAAGTACCACGGACAAACGGATCTCTGTCTTCGAAGAACTACGGCCCGAATGCTCCTTAGAGGCAAAGACGGTGAGACTCGGGCACTCTGGACATGTTCTCAGGAAAGACTAGCCCCAGCAAAGGACTTCATGCTTGGTAAAGTAAAGGTGCACCCCCAAAAGGAAGGCCTTGCACAAGGTGGGCTGACACAGAAGCTGCGGCAGTGGGCTCACGCGTCAGAACAATTGTGGTGCTGAGCCAGGAGGCCCTTCGTTCTGTTGGACATAGGGTTTGCTATGACCCAGAACCAACTGGCTGGCACCAAACAACACCACAACCCAGTTTGACCTAGTGGGATTTCCCCCTCAGCTTCACCTGTGCTGCCGCATCAGCAGAAAGCTCTTGTTGTGAGTTGATGCTGACTCATGGGGACACCAGGTGTTACAGTGTGGTGCTGCTCCTGGCCCCTCCCCCATGGGGTTTTCTGGTCCATCACATTTGCCAATGCAGATTCCCAGGCCTCTCTCACAGTGCCTCTGAGTGAATCCATTAGTCTCTGAGAGCCAATAGTTGGTGCCACCCAGGGACCTAGTTCTCTTAAAATCGTGATAAGACTTAAACTAAAGAGGGGACAGACTCTTACAAGTTACTGAGCACCAATACATGTATTTCCTATGCGATTGCTATTTGCTTAGAAATATCGTGTGGGTTTATTGGATTTATGTCATGACCAGCAAAGTTCCACTGCTTTAGGGTCTCTGTCATTGAACACGCACTTCATCTTTCAACAGCAGCATTTGGGATGAGAAATCTAGGCTTTATAAGCCCTTCTGTTTCCATGCTTATGACTTTTGAACATGTGTTGTTGTCGCCACGTTGTCCCGATTCCCTAATGGAGACCTGTTAGGGCATTCTGGTGTGATTTCAGCTGAAGAACAGAATGGAGACATGAAAGTCAGGGAAACCTGAGGGCCCAGCAGCAGGCAGGTGGGCGAGGCGGTGGGGCTGGAGGCATGGAGCTCTGCTGGGGTCTGCAGCTGGACCCTGGGGGCCCTGGAGGAGCTCAGGCTCTATGGCTCTCCCTGGCCCTACCACAGAAGTCTTGGCTATTCCCGCTTTACCTTCCTGACAGGTTGCAAAGGCCCCAGGGCCACCGTTCATGTCCCATGTTCTCAAAACTAAAGCTCACGGCCATCAGTCGATCTGACTCATAGTGGCCCTAAAGGATAGGGCAGAACTCTACCAGTGGGTTTCCAAGGCTAGCCCTCTCTCCGGGAGGAGAAAGTCTCATTTTTCTCCCTCAGAGCGGCTAGTGGTTTACAATGGCTGGCCTTGCAGTTTGCAGCCCAATGTGTACACAACCCACTATGGCACCAGGATTCCTTGTCTTATGTTAGTGCTTGGCCAATAGTTATTGGGTCAATGAACTAATGTACCCATGAAATTAGGCCTTAGGGGATGTTTTGAGCCATTATTGAATTAGGAAAATCACGACAATGGCCATTACGAAGTTATTAATGTATTCATTCCACAAGTATTTGTAGTGTGCCTACTGAATGCCAGGCACCATGCTAGTCGGCCCCGGAGACACAGCAATAAAGAACGTAAGACAAACGATACAACAGCAGCTCCTGCCTTCACTGAACTTCATGGTAGTGGGGGAAGACTACCTTGAGCACCTACGACGGTCCCTCTTAGCCTCTTCACCTTTCCATCTCCTGAAAGGTCATCTCCATTCTGATCACTATCTTCATCAGCTAGTTTTGCCTGCTTTTGAATCTCATGTAAATGGATCATACAATTCAAAGGGGCTTCAAAAAGGTCCTGGGAAAATGGAATTAAAAGATAATGACATTTCCCCATAACCTTTTTGAAGCCCCTTTGGTGTACAACCTCTGTGTCTCTCGGGCATACAAACTCTGTGTCTCTCGGGGTCAACCTCTGTGTCTCTTGGGGGTACAACCTCTGTGTCTCTTGGGCGTACAATCGCTGTGTCTCTCGGGTGTACAAACTCTGTGTCTCTCGGGGTACAACCTCTGTGTCTCTTGGGGCTACAACCTCTGTGTCTCTCAGGCACAACCTCTGTGTCTTGCTTCTTTATATTAAAATAATTTCCGGAGACTCATGCTATTGTAGAGCATTAATGTGCCCACCCCTGGCCTCCTTCTTTTCTGAAACCTCGTATAGCATTCCATCCCCTAGAGCAGTGGTTCCCAACCTTCCTCAGGCCACCACCCTTTCAGACAGTTCCTCAAGTGGTGGTGACCCCCAGCCATAAAATGGTTTTCGCTGTTACTTCATAACTGATTTTTTGGCTACTTTTATGTATTGTCAAGTAAATATCTGATATGCAGGATGTATTTTCATGGTTACAAATTGAAATTTGTAGCATAGTGATTAATAATAATTTAAAGCATAGTGATTAATCACAAAACAATATGTAATTATATATTGTGAAATATTTATGTGTTTTCCAAAGGTCTTAGGCAACCCCTGTGAAAGGGTTGTTCGACCCCAAAGGGGTCGCGACCCACAGGTTGAGAACCTCTGACCTAGATAGATGCAATGGTAAAATGCTAAACTGTGATCCCAGGGTTGGCAGTGAAAGAGGTGGCGGCGGCTCTGTAAAGAGTTACCGGAGTAGAAACCCTGTGGGGCAGTTCTCTGTCCTGCAGGGCCACTTTGAGTTCAAATCAACTCAGCACCCAGGGGTTTGGTGGTTTTCAGTATTCAAAAGGCCTCCTTCCTGACCTACTAACTTGACCTTAGACAATTTTAAAAATCACCTTCCTTTCCTCATCGACAAAACCAGGATACCTAGTCTGCCTTTCTCAAAGCGTACTTAGCCAGAGGATTGGCTCCTGAAGGCAATGATTCCAAAGCCTGAGGAACATCTGAGCTTTCTTGGGCAGGTCCCCTAGTGGAGCTGTGAATGGATGAGCGTGGGACTGCTAAACACAAAGGTCAACTGTTCAAATCCGTTGGCTGCTCCCTGGGGAAAAGATGAGGCTGTCTACTTTCATGAAAAATGACAGCCCCCGAAACCCTATCTAGGGTCACTAGGATCTGACGCGATGGCCACAGGCCTGGTGTTGGTTTGGATCATGGGAGTATAACACAAGAGAACGTCAAGTTGATGAGCTATTGCCAAATGACTGAGACTCAGAAAACCCAGTCTGCGAGGTGTTTGGTTATGTCCAATATCTATGAAGATACACGCATGCACACATTAGAGATATGTGCACAGATGGACAGTCATACACACATCTATGCATACATCATACATAGGTAGCCACATATATATTTTGGAGCTGCTGTTGCTATTGTTGTAAAGTTCCATATGTCTTGTTGTTAGGTATGGTTAGGGTCGGATTCATAGCCACCCTATGCTCAATAGTCCGAACCGCTCCCTGATCCTGCCCCATCCTCACAATTGTGCCCGTGCCTGAGCCCCTTGCTGCAGCGCGGGGTCAGTCCATCTTGTTGGGACTTCCTCCTTGCACTGCCCCTCCACTTTACCAAGTGCGGTGTCCTTCTCCTGGCCTCTCCTGAAAACATGTCCAAAGCGTGCTGAGATGAAGTCTAGCAATCCTGGCTTCCCTACGGGGCTCGCTGGCCACACTTCTTCCAAGACAGATCAGTTTGTCCTTTTAGTAGCCCCTGGTACTGCACGCGTGCGTGCGTGTGTGTGTATGCATGTGCGCGCGCATACATACTTGGATGCATGCGTGTGTACTTTTTAATGGCATGATTTACTTTTGTCCAACTGTGTGTACCTCGCCTATATTCAATGTCACTTTTCCCATTACCAAAAATAGCAATTGTCAACTATCTCGCGTGTAATTCCCCTTCCCCTCATTCACGCATCATCTCTGGTAACCACCAATAACTGCTGGTTTCTGTATATGTATTTGTGTACTTTTAGAAAAATGAGATAATACAATGTTTGCCCTGTAGTGATTGACATATTTCACTTAGCATAATGTCTGTCAGATTCATCTACATTATAAGATGTTTTCTTTTTAATACATCATTTTATTGGGGGCTCTTACAGCAATCCATACATCAATTGTAACAAGCACATTTGTACATAAGTTGCCATCATTATTTTCAAAACATTTTCTTTCTACTTGAGCCCTTGGTATTAGCTCCTCATTTTCCCTCCCTTCCCACCTCCCGCCCTCGCGAATCCTTGATCAATGATAAATTACTATTTTCATATTTTACACCATCCACTGTCTCCCTTCACCCACGTTTCTGTTATTCATCCCCTTTCGGATCACATTCACACTCACTCAGCCTATTGTGTTCAGCGTCTCTGCTCCACCTGCTAACCCACTGTGCTAGCTCAGCACAGGGTCTGAGACCCCAAAGCCTGCAAGTGACCCTCCACAGCACAACACCTGGTTTCTGTGTGCCCAGAGAAACAGAAGAAAAAGAACCAGGGACAAAAAGAGGAAAGAGAATGTGTGGCTCATGGCTTCCATGAACAACGGCCCCTTGCCGCGAGATCAGAAGCACTGGCTGGTGCCTGGCTGTCACCAATGGTGACCTGGTGAAGAAGGTTCCATGGAGAATGCCAATCGAAAGGAGAGACATGAGGAACAGAACTTCAAACTTTTCCCAAACCCACACTGTCGGGGACTGTGGAAGCAGGATGCGCGTCTGAAACTATTACCCTGAGCCAATCCCCAAACTTCCAACTAAAAACATCCCCCCCCCCAAAAAAAAATCCCCCAAACATCTCTCAAAGTCTTCCCCAAACTAAACAATAGTTCAGCTAACCTACTAGAGAATGTCTGCTTTGTGCACTATGCTTTTAACAAAATCTCTGTGGGGTTCAACTGACACTGGCTCCTGAAAGCTTAGCTCAGAAATCCCGAAGGCATGAGCTTGTGTTCGTGAAGGAGGAACGATTTAAAGAAGAGGGGGAGATGGTTTCATTATTTGAAGAATGTCGTCAATGTCATGAAGTTGAACTGGTGTATGCACTGCTCTGTACATTCTCAACAGCAACGGCAAAAATAAAATTAACCGTCTGTTTTATTTGGATTTCCCTGATGATTAACCATGTTGAACATTTCTTCCTGTGCTTATTGGAAAGTTTTTTGTTATAGGACAGTTTTAAATCTTATTTGGAGAACTATCTATTTAGATCCTTAGCCCAGCTTTTAATTTGATTACTTCTTGTGGAATCCAGACTTTATGATGAGAGAGTGTTCTTTCTATGTTCCTGATACGTCCCTTATCAAATATACGATTGACTGTTTGTTATGTTTTCCCCAGTCTGGGGTTGTCGGTTCACTCTCTTGCTATGTCCTTTGAAGCACAAAGATTTAGACGTGACGATGCTCAGCTTCCTGGTCTTCTGCTGTTGCCGATGCCTTTGGCAGCACATCCAGCACACAGGTCTTCTTTTCGTTTTTCACAGCTCGGGAAGTGTGCGAAGCAGCTCAACGTGATTTATGGTTCAAACAACACTAATCGCCATCAAAATGTCTTCAGGGGGCATACCCCCCCACACACAAATCTACTGCTATTTTGTCAATAGTGACCCTAAATAGGGTTTCCAAGATTATAAATCTTTACAAGAGGAAATAACTTCATTTTTAAACAGTTTTGTTGACATATAATTCACATATTCAATTCGGTAGTTCAATCATATTAAAGAGTTTTTTTTTCTTGTTTTTTTTTTATTAAACATATTATTAGGGGCTCATACAACTGTTATCGCAATCCATACACACATCAATTGTGTAAAGCGTATTTGTACATCATTCTCAAAACATTTTCTCTCCACTTAAACCC
>NW_022111368.1:41264655-41271149 GCF_000313985.2 Echinops telfairi
TTTTCCCCTCCCTCCCCACTCCCCCCTCCCTCATGAGCCCTTGATAGTTTATAAATGGGTATTTTTGTCATATCATATTAAAGAGTTTTATAGTCACCACCACAATTAATTTTAAAGCATTTTCTTCCTTTCTGTACTCATTGTTTTTAGCTCCTCGTTTCCCTTCAGCTTCCCCTGTCATAACTCCTAGAAATCATTAATTCAGTTACCATCTTTATAGATTTACCAGTCCTGGAATTCAGATACAGAAAAGCATACAAATCAATAACAAAGTGAAACAGAGAAAAGCAGAAAATATTCAAAACTATAACAAATTTAAAAGAGGTCAACATGGAAATCAAATGACGATCAGGGGTGAGATTTTAACCTAGCTGCAGCTGCAACGATCCACTTTGCAGTGTGCTCTGCAGGATAGCGGGGCCGTTCCCATCCCCGGCGACCTCAGAGGGGATTCACGGGATCTTCATCCGGGGTGTTTCCCCTTCACTTCTTCTTTTTAAACAGAAACAACTTGATAATGGGTAACAAGGGAGCTCAAATGATAAGATATGACATTTTGACCTGACTCCATCTGCCATAATCCACTTTACAATGCTCTCTGTCTGGTAACAAGGTCAGACAGCCCCATTTTTCTCCTTTGGAATGACTGGTTAGTTTGAACTGCTGACCTTGTGGTTAACAGCCCAAATCCCATCCCACAGTGTAACCAAGGTTCCTTTTAGGCAATTATAAATTTCACGTGTGAGCACTGTTTTATTTTGTAATTTTAGGTTTATTCGTTAAAATATATATCAAGTAAAAAATTAAAAATATATAATTCTGTAACAAAAGTTGATTTTCAAAGCCAGTTCAAAAACATTGATTGAAAGTACTTTTGTCCAGAAAAATTTCAATCTCAGATCTGAAGCTCAGAAATGTTACTGTTGCTCAGACATTAAATTCGTGGGTAGTAAGGCAAGACAGAATATAAATAAAACTTTTACTTCGGATAAAAATTCACCAAAATGACAATTCTGACAAAAATTAACATGATTACATCTATAAGAACATTTTCACTACTGGCTCAATAACACCTGATAGATTCCAATATCATCTGTAATGTATTTGCCGATGAATCATATGATGAATACAATGGGATAAATTAAGTCCCAAATGTAATGGCTGATTAGGGAGCACAATTTCAGGGACCAAGATCACTTTTAACACATCTTATACTTCAGGTTATACTTTTATTAGTATTTTCTTAACTTCTTTGAAAATATTCTTGCCTTCAGGTGTTCTGTGCAGACTATTCATATTGGTCAATTTTTCAATCACTTCAAACTTGGCACTGACTTAATGAGTCAACAATAACTAAAGACTATCATCAATATCTGTCAATTTATCAAGACCAGAGGAAAATCTGTTTAATCACCGATCTTGTTTTTTCAGTTGACTACTGAGGTTGCTCTCAATAGTCTTAACTCTTTAAGGTATGCCAAAAGGCTAATGTCTATAAGTAAGTCAATATTCTCTGGACAGAGTTCCTTGGTTGCTGCCAACAAATGTAATTTAATTAATTCATCACCAATAAATATCTTTCCTTCCTTGGCAAATAACTAAACTTACTTTGGGAAGCAATTTTGCTGCGAAGAGATAGCCTGTGCTCAATTCTCTAGTTTTTCTGACCATTCCTTTTCTGTCAGTTGAGAAGATACATAAGCGCTTAATTTTGTGTTAGGTCAGGTTGATTAGAGAAACAAATTCAGTGACACTCCTATATGTTTAAGAAAGAGCTTTAGTTCAAGTAGTTATAAATTGAGATAACATCCCAGCCCAGTCCAATTCAAGTCCATAAGTCTGGCACTAGTCCTTAAGTTCCTTTTCAGTCCTTAAGTTCCTCACACAGCAGCCTGCAATGATGCAGAATGCAGGAAGATCACAGGTCAGTGGGTGCAAAGTCTTGTGGATCCAATGACAGTGGATGCATCTCCAGGGGTCTGGCTTCAACCAGGGTCCACCAGCAGGAAGGTGAAGGCAGAGAGAGAAGGGGAGGTTCCCAGGACCCTCCTTATGAGACCCTCCTCATGCCCACCAGGGGTCACCATCAGGCTGTGACCTGATTGACAGGCTAAACTCCACTCCCACACTTTTATATATCGTCAAGTTGACATGACATGATGTAACTACCACATTTAGTGAGGAAAACTTACAGGAGCTTCAAAAATTTGTGGGGGAATTTCCACGGTCTTTTAATCCTGTGTTTCCGTGAACTTTTTGAAGACCCACATATTATTTCAGCAGTGCTGGTGCCATTGAATGATAAACACAAGGCTGTGCCTTCTAACAAAATGATGCATACATACCCCGCGGTACCTTAACGTCATGACCATCAAAGTTTGCTTTTCTCGTCTTCTTCCTCTTTTTTTTTTGGCATTACGTGTATATATTGGTAATTTTTTAATAATGTAATAAAACATCGTACCCAAAACTAAAACCAAAGTCATTGCTGTTGTGTCGATGCCGACTCACAGTGACTCTGTAGGTCGGGGTAGACCTGCCCCATGGATTTCGGAGACTATAACTCTTCACGGGAGTGGAAATCCCCATTTTTCTCCTGAGTGGCAGCTGGTGGTCTCGAACTGGTAGAATTAGCAGCCACTACACCACCAGGGCTCCATAGCAGAGTGATCCCTCTGACACCAGGAATGCTACCAAGCGCTGCACCATTGTCGCTGAGGCATCACACAGAAGATTAGATTGTGGGCTGCCATGGGTTGATCGCTGCTCTAGACAATTGCTTTTCATTTAATTCCTATACTTGGTGCTCCGCATTACCAAATGACCCATGCAGCAGCAAATACAAGTTCACGTCAGTGAGCTTCCGTTCTCTCTGGGACCTTGGCTCTTTAAGTTAGGTCTGACTTGGCTGGTCAGGATGCCTTCAAATCAGGTGAAGCTTTTAATGTTATTCTGGTAGTGTACCCAGCTCTTATTGGTGTAGCTAGAAGTGTCAATATGGTACCAATATTAGAATGGGAATGTCAGGTTTATTATGCTATTTTCATGATCATGAGACTTTCCCACATTAACAAAAATATTTCCACAATATTATAGCATTCCACTGGGTAAGTGCACCATACTTTATGGAACCATACCCATTTGGAGATAATAGGAGCCCTGGGGGCGTAGTGGTTACAAGTTGGACTGTGATTTCAAGGTCTGCAATTTGAAACCACCATGTGCCCCTCAGTAGAAAGATGAGGCTTTCTATTCTAAAGACTGTACAGAACCCATGGGAGGCTGGTTATGTGTGTGTAATGCTCTAAAATTGATATGGTAATGATTGTACAATTCTCCTTGATATGATTGAATGATTGAACTATTGAATTGTGTAATATGTAAACTACATGCCAATAAAACTGTTGGAGAAGACAAACAAACTGTAAAGAGTTAGTCTCAAAAACCCACAGGGGCTGTTCTACTGTGCCCTATAAATTTGCTGAGTCAGCATTGACTCAATGGCAGTGAGTATTTGGAGATAAAGGGCCCTGGTATTGTAATGCGGTGGGCAGCTATCCACAAGGTCAGCAGTTCAAATACACTAGCAGTTCCTGGCAGGAGAAACGAGGCTTTCTACACCCTTAAATTTTTAGTCTTGGAACTCCACTGGGGACATTATACCCTGTTATACAAGACTACTATGAATTGGAATCTATTTGGTGGTAGTGGATTTGCTTTGGGTATTGGAGACATTGCGATTGTTTTCAACTTTTCACTGTTATGAACTAGCTTCTACAGGTTGATTCGTGTACTTGGCTATTTCTTTAGCATAAAACCTAAAATCACTGCGTCACAGAGCTTACAATTAAAAAGGCTTTTCGGTAAAAAAAAAAAGAGAGAGAGAAAAAAGGCTTTTCGACTGTCCTTCATATACCTCGGGGGATTGGAGTTCTGGTGGTGTAGTGGGTTACATGTTGGGCTGCTGACCACAAAGTCTGCAGTTCAAACCCACCAAGCACTCCCTGGGAGGAAGATGAGGCTTTCTGCTCCCCAAAAGATGTCTAGGCTCGGGAACCCACGGGGCAGCTGTACCCTGCCCTACAGTCGGAATCAATTTAGTGGCAGTTCGTTTGAGTGAATATGAAAGTATGCGTGCCCTCTAGTGTCGCATATAAAGTAGACACATCCTCGCCGAGCCGATTATTGTGCCATCGCAGCAAGTCAGACTCACAGCACCCGGATATGCAACAGGACAAAACCACTGGCCGGTCCTCACCGTCGTGACTGTATCTGAGCCCACTGTTGCAGCCGCTATGTCAATCTCTATGGTTGAGGCCTTTGCTCTTTTTCACTGTCCCTCTACTTTATCTGGCATGATGTCATTCTCCAGGGACTGGTCTCTCCTGACAACCTGTCCAAAGTATGTGTGATGAAATCTTGCCGTTCTGGCTTCTAAGGAACATTCTGGCTGTACTTCTTCCAAGACCAGTTTGTTCGTTCTTCTGGAAGGCCATTGCATTTCCAGTTCCTCCACCACCAACACAACTCAAACGACATCGATTCTTTGTCAGTCTTAGTTGTTGTCTAGCATGCATATGACATGGTTGAAAATACTGTGGCATGGGTGAGGCAAGCCTTAGTTCTCAAAGTGACACTTTTGCTCTTTGACAACTTAAATGGTCTTTTGCAGCAGATGTGTCCAATGCTACAAGGTGTCTGTCGTTTTGTTATACTGTGGTGGCTTCCATGTTACTCTATTGCTGTCAGCTCTCACTGGTATTTCAAACAGCAGCAGGGTCTCCCAAGGTGAACATGGTTCAGTACAGCTCCCAGTCGAAGAACACACTTTGAAGAAGGAACAGATTTATGAGACATTAGCTATGGACGACCTCATGAATAGAAGCCAAATAATGCCAGCTATTCAAAACCTCCTGAATAGCTACAGGACATTTGCAGAGGTGGTGCGTGAAGATGGTCCCCTCTGGTGGGAAGGCCCTCAAATTGTGACTGAGGAAGGGCTCATGATGCAGGTGCAAAAGCCTTTGGGACCTTCATTTGTTGATGAGGGACAACTCAAGATGAAAAGAAACGGCTGTCAATATTTATGAATAATAGGGACTTGGGATGCATGCAGCATGAATCTAAGAACCTTGGAAGCCATGAAAAATGAAAGAGCCTGCATAAAGATCAATAGCTTAAAGGGGGAAATGAGCAAATGATATTAAGGGCTAAAGCAGAGGGCAAATGTTTTGAGATTGATGAGGGCAACAAATGTACATATGTGCTTGACTCAATGGATGGATGCATAGGCTGTGATAAGAATTGTACGAGCCCTCAATAAAATAATTTTTTTAAAAGATCAACTGACTAGAAGGGATCCTTGTTTGTGCCTTTTCCAAAGAAAGGTGGCCTCACAGAATGTGAAAATGATTGAACAATATCATTATATGACATGCAAGTAAAAGTGTGCTGAAGGTCATTCAACAATGGTTGCAGCAGTACATTGATGGGGAGCTGCAAGAGGTTCAGGGTGGATTCAGAAGAGGATGTGGAACAAGGGACAGCATTGCTGATGTTAGATGAATCTTGACCCAAAGCAAGAAATATCAGAAACATGTTTACTTATGTTTTATTGATAATGCAAAGGCATTTGATTGTGTGGATCATGACAAAGTATGGACAGCCTTGAGAAGAATGGGGATTCCAGAACACGACATTGTGCTCATGCAGAACCTGCATGTGGATCAGAGGCAGTCCTTCGAACAGAACAAGGGAATACCACATAGTTTAAAATCAGGAAACCTGATATGCAGGTTGCTTGCTGAAAGTGAGGAAATGTATTTGCTCAGTATATAGAGAGAATACGCTGGACACTATAGAATATAGAGGGCATGAAACACTGAGGAAAATCAAGGACTGCAGCTTTCAGTATGGATTAAAACTCAATGTAAAAAAAATAAAAATCCTTACAACTGAGTGGGTAGGTAACAGCATGATAAATGGAGAAAAGATTGAAGTTGTCAAGGATTTTATCTCACTTGTATCCATGATCATGGAAGCAGTAGTCAAGAGACCAAATGATGTATTACATTGGGTTAATTTGCTGCGCAAGATCTCTCTAAAAGTATTGAAGAGCAAGGATGTCACTTTTTGATAGCCTCATACGCATGTGAAAGTTGGACATTGAATAAGGAAGACAGAAGAATAGATGCATTTGAATTGTGGTGCTGGAGAAGCGCGTTGGAAGTACTGTGCACTGTCAAAAAAACAAACAAAACCCCAACAGATCTCTCTTTGAAGAAGAGAAGCCTCCTTTGGAGAGAGGCTGGCAAGACTTCAGCTCAGTACTTTGAATGTTGTCAAGAGAGACTAGTCTCTGGAAAAGGACATCATGCTTGGGTGAGGTAGAAGGGCATTGAAAAAGAAGACTCTTGTGGAGACCCCCTTGCAGAGGGGTCTCGGGGAGGAGATGAGCCAGTCAGGGTGCGATGTAACAATGATGAGAAATACAA
>NW_022111368.1:41271682-41277155 GCF_000313985.2 Echinops telfairi
AAAAAAAAAAAAAAGAAAAAGAAGACCCTTGATAAGATGGATTGACACAATGGCTACAAGAATGGGCTGAATGATTGTTAGGCTGGCACAGGATTGGGCAGTGTTTTGTATGTAGGGTCACTATAAGGAGCCCTGGAGGAGTAGTGGTTATGCATTGGGCTGCTCACTGCAATGCCAGCAGTTCTAAAGCACCAGCTGATGTGAAGGAGAAGGCCAGGCTTTGTGCTAGTACGCAGTTCGTCTTGGAAACTCCCAAGGGCAATTCCACTCCGACCTACAAGATGTCTAGGAGTTGGCATACACTCCATGGCAGGGAGTTCGGTTTTGGAGTTCTAGGGTCGCCATGAGTTGGGCCCACTGACACCCAACAACAACATGTGCCATTTCATTTTCTTGAATGCTGCTGCTGTGGGTGTTGTTATGAACCCAAGTGAAACTATATCCTTGACAACCTCAATCTTTTCTCTGTTTATCATGATGTTGTTTATCCGTTCAGTTGTGAGGATTTTAGGGTTTTTGTTGTTTTTTTACATTGGGTTGTAATCTACGCCGAATGCTGTCATTTGATCTTAATCAGCAAATGCTTCAAGTTCCTTTGCTTTCGGCAAACAAGATTGTGTCGTGTACCTATGACAGACTGTTAGTCTTCTTCCAAAATGGATGCCATGATGTGTTGTATACATGTGGTATACAAACAGTTGTAGAATTTGCCTTCTGGGTTTATTTGCTCAGCATATAGCTAGAATAAGCAATGTGAACGGATACCATTCTGATGCATACCTGGTGTGACTTTAGAGCATTCTGTACCCCCTTGTTCTGTGCAAAGCACTGACTCTTGATCTATGCAGAGGAGGTTCTGTATCAGCGCAGTGACGTATTCTGGAAGTGCCACTAAGTCCTCCATAATTTGTTATCATCCACACAGTACACTACTTGCCTCTCCGTGTGTGGTGCTGTGGCAGCTTGTGGGTTGCTGCGCCACCAGCATTTCAAATGTTAGCAGGGTCACTCATGGTGGACAGTTTTCTGCAGTTTCCAGACTGAGACCGACCAGGAAGAAGAAATAGGCTGTTCACTTCTGGGAACAGCAAAAACCTTCTGAATAGCTGGGACATTGGAACATTGTCTGACATTGTGCCAAAAAGTGAGCCCCTCAAGTTGGATAAAAACCAAGCCAAATTCACTGCCATCAAGTTGATTCCAACTCACAGCCACCCTGTGGGACAGGGTAGAACTGCCCTGTGCGTTTCCAAGACGTAACTCTTCCGGGGGACAGAAAGCCTCATCTTTTTCCCACCTCAGATTGGAAGGTACTCAAAATGTGGAGGGGAAAGAGCTGCCTCCTGAAAGTAGTCACAGGCCACGGTTCATGTCGGCAAGCGGGCAGTGGTTTGGGGACCTTCATTTGCTGATAGGGCTGTGATTCAAGATGAAAAGGAACAGCTGCAAACATCCATTAGTAAGCAAACATGGACTGTATAAAATCAGAAGCTAGAAAAACTGAAAGTGATCAAAAATTGCAAGTCGAATTCCAACTCACAGTGACCTTATGGGACAGAGGGTTTTCTTTTTCACAATCAATTGAACTTTATTATTCCTTTTGCTTTCCGTTTGAAATAATTTCAAAAGGGTTATCATTCCCCAGAGGGTTTTCAAGGCAAGTGAATCTTTAAGGAAGCCACCTGCCATATTCTTCTCTAGCAGGGCTGCTGATGGCTTCAAACTGGCAACCTTTCAGTTGACAACCAAGTGAGGAATCATTGCGCCAACCACAGTCCAAAATCTTCTCTAGACCACATAGAATAATACAATGTAAATGTGATGTAAACAGCACTGCTTTGACTACTTAATTACTTCCTCCGCCACCCCTCCAATATTTCCCATCCTTGGTTGATTGAATTCATGTATGCAGAAACCTCAGCTCTGGAGGGCCGGCTGTTCTGCCAGTTTTCCCTTCAGATGTGTTACATGGTGGCATGCCCAGTAGCTATATAAATTTCTCAGTACCTAGGCCAATGCTGGGTGTTAACATTCTTTTCTTCCTTTGCCAATCTGATAGATGAAAAATGGGATCTCTATGTTGTTTGATTTGCATTTCTTCGAGGTTGAAAGGTGCATTTGGCTGATGATGGTATGGGAAGATTTATCCACAATCTAATCCCTGGACACTGTGACTATTAGTTTATAAGGCCAATTGTGTGTGTGTGTGTGTGGGTTGCATGTTTGATTAATTTAAAATCTTGCCATGGAAAGATTGTTTTGCATTATCTCAGGGGGTGGGGGGAGGGCTCTAAATGGCATCATAAATTTCCTTAGAAGAGGGAGGCAGAGGGGGATTTGACTCAGAGAGAAGGCACCCTGTGACCACCGAGGCAGAGATGAAGTGCTAGTTCAAATTAAAGAACGTGGTAGCCATTCACATCTGGACGAGGCAAGGAAAAGAATCTCCCTTAGATTCTTGGGATGAAGTGTGGCTCTGCTGACAACTTGATTTTCCTCAGTAAAACTAATTTCTGACTGGCTTCCGGAACTGTGAGAGAATAATACATTTCTGATGTTTTATTATTTTTATTTCTGATGTTTTAAACTGCCAAGTTTGTGGTCATTTGTTATAGCAGCCACAGGAAACTAATACAATAGGTTTTTATTTAATGGTCCACAGGAAGAACTAGTTAACTTTTAAAAACACATAAAAGTAACATATCACACCACAAAACGAACAGTACGATCCTTTTAGTGTAACAGCAAACCCAAGTGTTTGTATATGTACATGGATGAGTCAAGAGCATTGCTGCCAGGGTTCCTGTCCGTACATGTACACATGTATGTTTATTCCCAACAAAACAGCTTTAACCTCATCTCCGTGATTGGTGGAGGGCTGCAGACAAGTTCCTGTCTTAGTCTCCTTTGGATGGATCTTTCTCTCTCTAAGGTCCAATCAGAACAGTGGTTTCCTAGGGGGATCTGCTGGACCAGTTAAATTCAAAGCAGAGAGGTCAGCTCAGAGATTGTGGTGACTGTTTCTTGGTACCCCAAAGGGGTGATTGTGGTAGATTTTCTCGAAGGACACAGGTCGATCACAGGGGCTTACCAGGAAGTTTTAAGAAAAATAAAAACTGTTTGGGTGAGGAAAAAAGGTCGGGAAAGGAATTGTGCCAGAATTTTTTTTTTCCTGTCACGATGCACCTGCTCATTTTCCCAAGGTAGCCAGGGCCGTTCCATCAGAATTTTATTGGGAAATCGGAGTCTGTTCGCCTACAGCTGATTTTTTTCTCCTTCAGACTTTTCTTTGTTCACAAACATGCCAACAAAAATTAAAAGGAACTCAATTTGAGTCCCTGGAGAATGCCAATGAGTCAGTTCCAACTCACGGTGACCCTATAGGAGAGGGTAGATTGCCCCTTGAGTTTCTGAGCCTTCAGAAAGCTTCATCGTTCTCTCATGGAGTGGCTGATGGGTTTGAACCACTGACCTTGCAGTTAGCAGCTCAGTGCATAGCCCACATCACCAAATGGAAACACTGCCTTCAGAAGTAACAGATACCTAGAAGGATACATTAAGAAACAGTAGCTTCACATTTTGATATGATTCTATAACAATGTATTTTTTCTTACCCATGCTAAATATGTACATAATTACCTAGGAAAATGTCTAGAACAATATAATCAAACTATTACCAGTGGTCAACTGTGGGAGAGATAAAGAGAAGCTCCCATATCCCGGGAGAAAAGAGTTTTCATTTTTATTACTCAACATCTTATGTTCTTCGAAAAAAATGATGAGCCTGAAGTCCTTTACTAATTGTGTTTATAACAAAGCAAAAAACCCAGAAAGGTCATACTTGCTTGTTGTAAGTAAATACTGAAGTACAGTATTTGGACCCCCCCCACCCCACGTCAAAAGGACCACAAGGAAGAGAGAGCCAGCCAGGGTGCAGTACCTTCCTCTAGGTCTTTAATGCTCCCTGCCCCCAACTACCATGACCCCAATTCTATCTTACAAATCTGGCTAGGCCAAAACATGTATACTGGTAAGTGAGTGAAATGAGACAGAGTCTGTGTAAGACATGAAAAAAAAAAGAATAATTTCTAGATTATCAAGGGGGCATGGGTGAGGGAGGGTAGAGAAGGGAGGGGTTAAAATGAGGAACTGATGCCAGGGACTCAAGTAGAAAGAAAATGTTTTCAAAAAGATGATGATAACAGCTTTGCGCAGTGGCAATATCGTAGCCAGTGAGGTTTATCTGAGGTGCGATTATTGCTAATTGAAAACTTTTCCCAATACCCCGCCGTGACGACTTGAAATATAGTCGGCATTGGCAATTTTTGACAGTCTCTACGGAGGCTGAAAAAAAAAAAAAAAAAAGATGATGATAACATATGTACAGATGTGTTTGACAAAATGGATCTATGTATGGATTATAATAAAAGCTGTAAGAGCCCCCAATAAAATAAAATTTTAAAAATACTGAAATACAGCAGAAAGAAAATGAAGGTATCCGTCCCTTGTAATCGTTTGTTGGGTGCACTGTAGCGTAACTATTCAGTGCACAAATACATATACAGAGGCAATTGAAACAACAAAATAAAAATGAATGAGAGCTACATATATTTTGTTACATTTATGAACATTCCTCCCGAATAATCATCCTAGTTTACGAATGTGAAGGGGACTCATTCTATTCTATACCTTTAGCTTAGTGGATTTCAAGTTAGGCTTTTAAATGGAAGGTTGGTGGTTCAAACCCACCAGCCTCTCTGAGGGAGAAAGATCTATCAGGAATCAGGTCCTGCGAATATTTGCACTGTTTATTGGAATCCACTGCATGGCAGGTTGTTGTTTGTTTGTTTTTAATGAGTTAGATCCAAGCACTCGCCTTAACTCTCCTGCTCTGAAGTTCCTTCTATATGCGATTCATCCCATATTTCTAGAAAATGCCTGTCAGTTGTATTTAAAATAGTTTTAGATGTTCCCTTACTACTTTCCAATCTGCTTTCAATTAGTAGCTTTTAAAATTTTAAAGCAGGATGCCCCAAATGCCTCTCTTCGGATGACACTAGGTATTAGTCACTTTTAAAAACCCCGCTGACCTGGTTGGCCAGCAGTCCTATCTGAAGGCCCTTACAGCAGCTCTTCTCTAGGTGCGCGGCTACTGGAGCATCTTTCACTTGTTCTTCGGCTACCGAGGCAGTTGTGGGCATGGCTTCATGTTCACCGCGCAGGCGGATTTTTCCTCGAGGCCGGCCGAATCCGAGAAGGCGAGCGGTGTGATTCACGTCTCGGGCTCGCACTATCAGACACAGGGCTAAATCCTCGGCAGTTCAGCCGAGAAGTCTCTCCGGCGAGCGGGACGCTCGTGCAAAGTCGAAAACCTGGGCCTGGGGCGCGGTTTGGAGCCTCACAGGTTAAGGCGAGCAGCACGTCGACTCGCATTTCGGGGTGCCACCCAGCTCCCCATACCTTGCGCACCCCA
>NW_022111368.1:41278375-41291301 GCF_000313985.2 Echinops telfairi
GAGTCCTCTCCCAGCCTGCCGGCCTGGGGTTGCGCAGGAGGGGCTCCCGCGGGGGGACCCCGGCCTCACGCGAGCCTTTCCTGCCCGCAGTGAGAAGGCCCCAGGACGGCGCGTTCTTCAAGGGTCCCCCCTATCCTGGGTACCCCTTCCTGATGATCCCGGACCTGAGCAGCCCGTATCTGCCCAACGGGCCCCTGTCCCCCGGAGCAGCGCGCACGGTGAGTGGCCGTCGGGCGCGGGTGGGCGGTCAGGGCCGTGGGATGCGCCCCCCGGCCCTCCGTGGGGGGTGGGGCGGCCCTGCCCGGAGCCCCGGCGGGACTTGTTTGCCGAGTTAACTCCTCGGCCGCGGCAGCGCCTGGGGAGAAACCAGACTCCCCGCCCCCCGCCGCCCCCTTCCAGTAACGACCTCCCTGCCATCGAGT
Organism: Echinops telfairi; assembly: GCF_000313985.2. Taxonomy (NCBI): domain Eukaryota; kingdom Metazoa; phylum Chordata; class Mammalia; order Afrosoricida; family Tenrecidae; genus Echinops; species Echinops telfairi. The sequence continues at coordinate 41,278,798 of NW_022111368.1, forward strand.
CTGTTCCGACTCGTGGGAGAAACTAAAGTAACTTTAAGTCCCCTGTTAACGTGGGGAGATGGCTTCGGATCCGCCGAGAGGTCGTCCCCGGCCTCTAAAACTCTTCGCTTTGCTGCAAAGGAAAACTTGGATTTGTGCCCACTTAGCGGGGTCTCGCTTTCCTGGCCGGAAAGCAGTCAGCTTTCCCTGGCAGTGGGCAAGGGGCCGGGGGAGCCGGGTTGGCGACGCTGCCTCCCCCGACTCTGGTTCCTTTGGGCTGCTGTGAGCTGATTCCCAAAGAAGCCTAGTGTTGGTGGCGGGTTTTCACCACCCCTCTCTCTAACCCCTCCTCTCGCTCTGGGACCTCAACTCTTCTGCTGGGCTCGACATATTTAAGCTTGCTTAGAGGATTTCGATGGCGACCCGAGGCGTTCTCCAAGTGGAGGAACTTGGCTTTTTCCCCCTTTGTTGCTGGCTTTTCTCATTTAAAGCGAGCGCTGCGACACTTTAGACCTGTTAATGGGCTCGCATTGTGTGCTGGGCGCTGGCATTTAGAGCGGTGATTAAGCAAATTGACTGGGCCCCAGACGACGTGCAAATGAGGGCGGATTCCTTCGTCCCCCTCCGTGGCCCTTAATGGCCCCCTCCTAAGGCTGGAGGGGGCCCTCCCTGGGCCCAGTGAGGCCTTTGTGTGCCCCCCACCCACCCACCGCCACTCCTCACCCGGGCCCTCTGCCCAGGTGTTCCGTCTGATGGCAGGTCCTGGGTGGGAGCGCTTACCTACTACGTGCTGTCCCTTGGGCCTGACGCCTTCTGAAGTTGTGGGGTTTTTTGGGTGTCTGTATGTGTGTCCTGCCTAGCTACTCTGTGGAGGTGGTTGGTTCTGGATTATTGGGCTGAGAGTTGTGGGAAGGCCTCTGGAGATTTGAGCTGAGCAAACCCATGTTTTGCTCAAATTGCACCTAAATAAGGATCATTGGAGTGCCCAGAGAAATTCAGTTTTGAATGGGCCCTGCACAGAGTAGTAACATCTATTGTGGGGGGGGAGGGCGGGGGCGGCGGCGGCTCATCACCCCAGGTGGGCATGGGGGTAGGGGCAGCCCCTTGGTGGACAGCAGGACCACCCAGCACTCTGCCTTCAAGCAGGGGCAGTGACCCCATAGCTTTGGCCTTGTTTGCCTAGAGCACCTCAGGTGGCCCTGAGTTCCCGCGTGACTTTGGGCTTATGGCTCCTTTATGGAGCCGGTGAGGTAAAAGGTGCATAAAAGCAAGCTGCCACGGCTTTAAGTTGACTTGGCTTGGTTCTCCCATGCCCACCGAGGCAGCAGCTCTGTCCCCAAGTTTTGGTCAGGGCTCCTTTATGGTAACTTTAGGGGGAAGGCTATCATGCCATCCAAACACTTGTTCCATTTTCCATGCTCAGCCAACACATGCCAGGTCCTGGTGTAGCGAGAGCAGCCCACATTTTCCCAGACGTGAGTGACTCCCCAGGCTATTCCATCTGCAGGGCCGTCCATTTTCCCCCAGGGCGTTTTCATCCTGGCAGTGTCCCAGGTGCAACATTTTGGGCTGGACCTTGGTTCTGCCAACTACCTCTCTTCCAGCTACCAGTGCTGGAAGAGCCCATTTTCCATCTATGGTGCTCCCTCCTTCCTGCCCACCCTCCCGTCCATCTTTAGGTGTCCCAAGACACTGCCGAGGTTGAGTCGGGTGGTACTGGGGATGTCTAGATGCAGCCTTGTGTGGGGTGTGGGGTGTGGGGGTCTGACGTGGAGAAGCCGGCATTCCCCCTCTGCATGCCTCCGACTTGTCTCTGCTCAGCCCTGTAGCCATTCCCTCGCTTGGTCCAGGTGGCCCTCTACTCTGCTGTGATACTCATCTTTTATATCATGTTGTGACCCTTTGTATAGTGGCCCTTTAGGCGAGTGCTGAACTACTTCGTATGGTTCCCAAGGCTACACGGCTTTCTGGAGGCAGACTGCCACATCTCTCCCACAAAGCATCTGGTGGACTCCGGCACCAGCCTTTTGGTTAGCAGTTGAGTGCTGGACCACACTGTGCCCCCAGGGCTTCTTCGACCCCTTAGAGCTGCAGTTCCCAACCAGTGGGTCTCGACCCCTTGGGGGTCGAACGACCCTTTCATAGGGGTCGCCGATTCATAACAGTAGCTAGATGACATTTATGAAGTAGCAACGAAAATCATTTTATGGTTGGGGAACTGTATTAAAGGGTCGTGGCATTAGGAAGGTGGAGAACCCACTGCCTTAGAAGGATTTATCGGTGTCCTAGCTCACTCACCTACATCATGTCATTCCCGAGATTTCTCTCAGCACTTCTGTGCCTCTTAACGTGCTTTTGGAGACTCTGGGTGCTGCTAACAGTTAATGTGCTTGGCTGCTGACCAAAAAGTTGAAGGTTCCAGAGGTGCCATGGAAGAAAGGCCTGGTCATCTGCTACAAAAAGAATTAACCTGCTGGGAACCCTATGGAACACACCTTTACTCTGATGCACTTGGGGTTGCTTGAAGGCGGAATGTTGCTAGGCCTGCTGGGTTACAAAGTGTCTGAATGTTTTGAGCATTTCCTGCATTTAGAGCAGTCAGCTCCATGGAACCTGCTCCTTTGACCCGGGCCTTGCAAGTCACAGGCAGTCAGGAAAGCAAGTGAGGAAGCACTTCGGCACTTCAGGGTCTCAACTGTAGGGTTGAAATGATGATGCTTTTCCTCCGGATGACTATGTCAAGGATGATTAGAGTAAACTTCACTGTAGGCAAGCTGCTCTATGTCTTTATACAGAAGCAGGCAGCCTCATCTTCCTCCCTTGGGAAGGTAGATTTGAACCGCTGACTTGGCGGTAACCAGCCCAGCACCTAACCCACAGTGTCACTAGGGCTCCTAAGTTCTCAACCTGTGGGTTGTGACCCCTTTGGGGATTAAAGGACCCTTTCACCACAGGGGTTGCCTGATTCATAACAGTAGCAAATGACAGTTATGAAGTAGCAAGAAAATCATTTTATGGTTGGGGGAGGTCACCACCACATGAGGAACTGTATTAAAGGGTCGCAGCACTAGGAAGGTTGAAAACTATTGTGCTAAGGCCTAAGAGTCGAATAAAATTGGGTGATTCCAGTTCTCGCCTGATCTAACATGCTCTAGAAACCTTAAGCCAGAAACAAAAGGGGGAGGGACTTGGCTGGAATGCTTTCAGGGTGTTGATTGACCCCAAGATTCTGAGGCCTCAGGCCTTCAACACCCTAATCCCCTGGCATAATTCCCACTGCCCAGTGCTGGAGCAGCGCTGCTTCTCCAGGCCCCCCACCCCTCCCTGCCCGCCCGCCCACCCGACCTGGCCACAGAGCACTGCCTTTGCCTTGTAGTCTGGCTGGGAGGCTGGGAAATGGCCTTTTCCTGAGGCTTTTGAGAGACCCTTCCTCAGACACTTGGTCTTCTTAACCTGGGGTATGCGCTGAGCCTCTGAGCTATGACCGATTCTTTGGGTCTCCCAGGGGCCCTATGGCCTGTGAAGATGGGAACATTGGCCACACATGGTTTTCCCCCTATTTATAGTAGTCGCCCTGCAAATTACTTGTTTGTTCATGAACGGCTTCATAGGTTTACCAAACCACATCGGCGCTGTTGACGAGAATTTTGTTTCGGAAGTGTGAAGTCAACAGAGAAGGGAGTGAATGTCAAAAGTTAGTTCAAGACTAATTATAGCGCGTGTGCCTGCGGGGGGCGGGGTGTGTGTGGAGGTGGGGGCGCCCCTGATGTTGAAGGTGGCTCAGCAAGTCGGCTACACACATGGTGAGAGAGAGGACGGTGTAGCTGTGGTGGCGGTGATGGGAGTACAAGTAACGTTCTTGGAAAAGAGTGTTTCTAAGTGATGCTGATGGCATTTCTGCCGTTGAGTAAGCGTTGGACTGTAAGGCCAGTGATCCAAACCCACCAGCCGCTCGCTCTAGCAGAAAGATAGGACTCCAGTCAACATGTCCATCATCGTGGGAACCTTTGCACAGGGTTATTGAATCGGGATAGGCTTGATGTCGGTGGTGTTTGCTTTGAGTTTGATGCAGCTTGGAAGGTTCCTGCGTGGCGCCAGCCCTTTGTGCTTGACGATGGCCCCAGAAGTTGGGCTTTGAAACGCACTCGGGGGCTCTGTAGAAATGGTTGGCCGTGTGCTTCTGTTAACATTTACAACTCGGCGCACTTCTGCGCCGTCTGCACGCGGGGGCGCCGTGAGTGAGAACGGACTGACAGCAGCAGCTTGGCTGGTTTGGTGCACCTGCAGTGCCTTCTCCCACCACCATCTCATCCAAACTGTCGGGGCGAAGAGGTGCTCGTCAAGCATGTGCACTCGATTTTAAGGCCACGGCAGCCACGGTTTCCCATGGGCAGTCTTGGCTCTGTCCTAGACACTCCTGCTTGCTTCCTGACACAAAGGGACCCAGGCAGAAATCGTCTCTGCATATGCGTTGTCTGTTTTTAGGAGTTGTATGTACAAGACATGGAAAACCTTGGCTGTTGTAAGATCAGTATAAACATGCTGCTTTGGGTAAAGTTCTTTTTAAGTCATTTCATCTAAATATAACTTATATTCTTTCTTTTTTTGTTTTTCCCCTTTTCTCCTAAATATAGCTCAGAGTTTAATGAGGTTTTCTCACAGGGAACAGGCTTTGGAGAGGCCCTTGCTTGTCTAGTTGAAGTTTTGGCACTTGGATTGCTGGGACGAGGATTGATGTGACAAACTATATGGAGGGACTCCAGCCCTGCATGGAATCCTGACTTGCTTTGTTCAAGTTTTGGAAAGTTAAAGTTTTGTCTTTTTCTTCAGTGATCACGCTTCTTGGGAGTCCTTGATGTGAAAGTAGACTAGCACAGACACACACAAATTCTAGCATTTAGCAAAGAATGTTCTAGCATTCAGTGTTGTCAAGTTGTATGGTGTGTGCGTGGGAAAACACACACACACCCTTTTGGGATAGGAAATGGTTTCAGTGACAATTTTCAATGATCAGCAGGAGACCTTACTTACATTCCTGTTTGTCAGTTGTCGTCTCAACGAGGGCACTCATCTTAGTTGTTGTGCATTGGGCTGTGAGTCACATGATTGGCAGTTCGAAACCACCAGCAGCTCCTCGGGAGAAAGAAAGTTTGGGGTGGTTTTATGGTTTGTTTTTTGGAGGAGCCCTGGTGGTGTAGTGGTTATGAGTCAGACTGCTAGCCTCAAGGTTGGGAGTTTCAAACCACCAGCCCCCTCAGCAGGAGAAAGATGGGCTTTCTATCCCCTTAAAAAGTTAGAGTCCTGGGCACTCAGAGGGGTAGTTCTACCCTGTTCTCTGGCAGCGGTTCTCAACCTGTGGGTTGCGGCCCCCTTAGGGGTCGAACAACCCTTTCATAGGGGTCCCCCGATTTATAACAGTAGCAAAACGACTGTTATGAAGTAGCAACAAAATCATTTTATGGTGTGTGGTGGGGTGTCACCGCAACATGAAAGGGTCGCAGCATGAGGAAGGTTGAGAACCGCTGTTCTGTCGGGTCCCTAGGGGTCGGCCCGACTCTGGTGGTGAGGAAGTGGAAACTCGTAGTGAATTCCCACTCTGCTTCTTTGGCAGTAGCCTTGTGGAGGTCAGGTGTCTGTTCGAGGGCACATTTGGTAACTGACAGCTCCAGGACTTGAACTTCGTGGTGAATCCAGAAGCTCGGTCTTCCCAGTCCCCTGATTTCACACACATGCCTGGTATAATTAGCTCCTCCTCTCTGGAGAGGGGCAGCTGAACCTTATTTCCTCGTTCAGAAACCCTGCAGTGGGTTATCAGGCGAGTTGGTTTTCTTCTGAGTCCATAGGGCTTGGGAATGTACGTTCCCAAATAAACATTTGTGTAAGCGTTGAGCTGGTGGCTGAAGCCGCACCAGCAGCCGGCACCGTGCTTCCAGGAATGAGAACCCTTTGGTGGACTGGCATAGGAACCTTGCCGCCGGACTTCCTGCTTCAGAGGGAAACGTGCTTGTCAGACGCGGCCTTGTTTCCTTGTTAAAATCAGTGGGGGGGGTTCGAAGAGGCAGCCAGGTGCCTTCAGTGTGGAGGAAGGCGGGAGCTGCTGGGCCGACGCACTCTCCTGGTGATTTGGGGTACAGCGTGGTTTGGCTAACCAAGTTCTGGTGAACCAAGTGTGCAAATAAGTTTCTTTATGACTCACTTTGTATAACTCTCGTAATTGAGTGGCTTGTAGAAATTACGTATCAGTCCTGATCATCATATATTGACTATTCAAGAGGTAAACACTAAACGTTCACCCAGAATTGTTTTGAGAATGGCAGAGAATTATACCAACTGGGGCTCAGAAAGTTCGTGGGAAGATGGGGTGGAAAAACCAGGGCCTTTTCCCATGAACTTTTTAAAGCCCCCTTATGTGTGTGCTGTGTTTAGGAAGGTTCGAAATGAGTTGGGGTAGTTCTTCCCGCTCTCAGATGATCTTCCTGGGGCTCGCTTTGTGGACAACAGCTGTCAGGGGGAAGGACTTACGAAGGGGAGGGGAGGTTTAGCTGTCTGGTTATAGGAGTTGGAGGAGCATTTGGGGTCCTCTGGGTGTCTTCTGGTCAACTAACTCTGTCCTGAGAAGTCTGCTCTCTCCTGGAGGTCTGGATGTTTCCGGGCACTTAATTTTAAGGAGATAAATGTCTTCTATCTTATCAAGTGGAAGGGGCCACTATTTGTAGACAATGTGTGGGAAAGTAGAAAGGCATGAGAAATGGCAGCTCCGATTAAGAAGCAGATGGATCTGGTGATGAGAGAGAAACAAAAGAAGTAGGAATGAGAGGAATGAAAAGCCGATTGGTTTACAAGTCCAGATTTGTCGGCAGTAGTGGTTTCTGATGCTTGGAAAATACACTCACTGTAACTTTAAAAAATGGTATGTTAGGGCCATGAAAATCAGTTAAGGGCTGGGGTTCTAGTGGCGCAGCAGGTTTTAAGTGCCAGGCTGCTAGCCACAAGGTAGGCAGTTCAAACCCACCAGCCACTCCGAGGGAGAAAAGATGAAGCTGTCTGCTTTCATGAAAATGTACAGTCTCGGGGACCCACAGGGGCAGTTCTACTCTGTCCTATAGGGTCAGAGTGGGTTGGGTCAGGTGGCATTGTGAAGTATGTCTTCTAGGGGTGTGGGTTGGTGTTCCTCCCTTACATTCTCCCTACGTGGGTGCCCTGCACTGAAGGGACCACAGAGGCCATCCCACAGGTGAGGAGCATAGTCTCAGGAAGGTTGCTGACTTGCCCAAGGTCAGTAGCACCAGTCAGGGAGGCCCACCGTGAGCCTAGTGCAGAACGTGGAACTGCTAGGACCTGCCCTTCAAAGTACTTCTTCATCTAACGTGCGACTGCTGTCAGCCTCCGTTAAGTTGGCTCCTATGCCTGGTGACAGCACAGACGCAGAGAGAACCGTTGCCCCAGCCCTCTGCCATCGTCATGGTGGTTGGTGAGGGCCAGTCCATCGTGGGAGCCACTGTGTATTGGAGCGCTTTCGGACCTCTGTTGTGAACAGTGTGTTTTCGTTGGCTACTCTGCAGAAGTAGATTGCCAGCGCTTTCTATCTAGTCTCAGTCTGGAAGATCTGCTGGAGGCAGCCCACCATGGGTGACCCTGCTGGTATTTGCAAGGCTGGCGGCATGGCTTCCAACATCATAGTAAGACAAGCCACCGCAGCATAACAGACCGAGGGGTGGTCGCGACTTAAGAGATCTCTTTGAAATACATCTCGGGGTTCCTAAGTCACGATTCAGACATTTGTTGACTGTTGGCAGCATGAACACAACACAGCAGGATTGAAAGCCAGCCCCAGGGGCACTTGCAGGTGTCCAGGGCGCTGTATCACGCTATTTGCAACTGCCGCCACATTGAACTCGGGTGCACCCAATCTTCATCTCTATTCTACCCCCAAGGAGCTTGAGACAGAGCGTAAGCGAGGGTGCAGACTTCCCTCTCTCCCAGGTGGTAGCCCCCAGGACTCTCGCTATGGGTGGTCTGGTTCCCGGGTGCTGCAGGTCCTTCCCCTGTCAGTTGACAGCCGAAGAGATGTGAAAATGTCATTTGGAGCAAGATAGAAGGAAATAGTGTGCAGGCGCAACAAATGTTAAACATCTTCATTCGTTCATTCATTCCTTCATTGCTGTGGCATTTAGAGCTTTTTAACTTAACCTTTTCCGCCACTTCTTCACAGCCGCTTGGCTGGGTTTCACAGATGGTGTTCACTGCACGGCTCTTTCAACATCACAATGCAAGGGGGCTTCGAAAAGTTTGTGGGGAAAATCCCATTTTTCCAGGAACAGTTTGAAGTCCGTCCCCCCCCCCCCATGTAATATTGTTATGTGCATCTTTTGATTGGGCCTATTGGCTATTTCCTGCAGGAGGAACTTTGTGCTCCCCTGTGAGTTACAATCTCAGCCCCTTGGGGATTGCTGTGCTCTGCCCTGTAGGGCTGCTGTGAGTCGCAGTCGACTCCATTCGGGGCACCTGCACTTGCGTGTCCACACCTGAATACTGTTGTCTGTAGGCATTGGAAGGGTTTCCATCACTTCCTGATCAGTCTCAGCTGTTTCCTAGGTAAGTTGCCTGGAGAATAGGTGGGCTGGGGCACGGGAGCTATGTGAGGTTAAAGCGCTTTGTGCTTCCACTGTCCAACTGCAGCTTTTCTGATGCACTGGTTTTGAGCAGAAAGAGCAGAGAGGGAGTGGTCGTGATCAAGAGAAAAAGGCACTGGTGGAAAGTTGTGGAGTGGGAAGTAGATCATCTTCACAAGGGACTCCAGGAAGGTGAAAAAGAGTGGGTGAACTTCGCAGTAGCCAAATAAATAAACATTTCCCTTGCCCCTCAATCTCTGAGAGGAGACCAGAGGAGAGAGGATCTTGTGTGATGAATAACCTAAGACTTGTGGGTAGAAAACACTCCATTGACAGGAGACGAACTCCTTTCCCCAGGAGAACAAAGGGTAGGGTAAGGACTCCACTTCTGACTGAAGCCTGCCTGGGAGTCAAGGCTTGGACCGGCGCTGTGCCCCTGTGCCTTCTTGCCCTCAGGCCCTCCTCCCACAAAATGGGAATAATAATATTTGGGCAGAATGAAATGAATTTTAAAATCAGAATTTGGCCAAGGCCAAAACAGACTATTGTAGCATGAATGGAATCTGAATAAAAAGAAGAAATGGAAAACTTAATCAAAAGAATTTACATTACTAGAACTTAAATCGTATCATGGTTTGAAAAAGTAACTACTTTTTAAATAAGTGACTATTGTTACGAGCTCTTTTGAGTGGTAAGTGATTGCGTAGTACGGTCGGGGGAGAAACCAGGAATGCTTAAACAGAAGTAAGCCAGCGTTAGCACTTCCCACAGGCTTTGATTTCTTGTGGCTGTCCTGCCTTTTGCAAAGAGCTACAGATCACGGAATGACCAGCCTGTGTGAGTCCTTCAATAGCAAGCAACGGGGCGAGTGCAGATAACCTCCACATTTGAAATTCATATCTTAAACTCCCTTTTAACAAACCTTTTAGTTTGGACTAACTTTGGGCACAAAAAGATTCAGAAATAGTACAAAGTCTACCTTCATACGTGCCCCCACCCAGATTTCCACAGAGGTTAACATTTCACCACGTTTGCTTCTCTCCCTCTTTCTGTAACTCTTTTTCATGAAAGTAAGTTGTAGAAATACTTCTTTACTCCTAGATAATTTTAAAAATATGTATCTTTTAAAAACAAAGATGTTCACGGAATCGTTACCAAAATCATAATTAAACATAGGAGAGAAAAAACACGATCCAGACTCAATGCCACCAAGTTGATTCCACTTTATAGTGAGTGACCCTACAGTAGAGTTCAAGTAAAGGAAACATAGTAGTTACACGTTGGGCTGCTAACCCCAAAGTCGTAAGTTCAAAACTACTAGCTGCTCCACGGGAGAATGATGAGACTTGGTACTCCCATAAAGAGTTAATGGTCTTAGAAACCCACAGGAGCATTGACTGATGGGCACTAAGTTGTTTTTGTTTTGTTTTTTTTAAGTAATAGGACAGTCGAACTGCCCCATGGGCTTTTCTTTCATTCTTTTTTTAAAATCATTTTATTGGGGGCTCGTACAACTCTTAACACAATCCATTCATCCATTGTGTCAAGCACATTTGTACATTTGTTGACCCCATGGGCTTCTCAAGCCCATTCATGATCTCCAAAGCTATACTCTTATCATCTTTATGGAAACAGACTGCTTATCTTTCTCCTGATGGGTTTGAACCTCCAGTCTTTCAGTTAGCAACCAAATGCTTAACGCTGTACTACCGGACTCTGCATTGACCTGGTTCGCTTGTTTCATCTACAGATCTCATTCAAATCTTCTTTTTTTTAAAAAAATTAAAAAAAGAAGTGACTGTATTTTGTTGTTGCAGCTGTTAGGAGCCATCCAGCTGGCTTCTACTCTTTTTTTTATCATTCAAATCTTACCAATTGTTTCATTAAAAACCATTTGTAGCAAAGGGAAAAAAATTCCTTTAGTCTTTGTCTTTCATATTTGACTTTCGAATGGACAGATAGACGGTGCCCAGCACCTGTATCATTCCCAAGAGCCACCAGCGTATCAGAGTTCATCATTGTGCCTATTGTGCTTGTCTATCTCACTGAGGGCTCCCTCACGGCTCACAAACCACTACTGCACGAAACATTAACTCCTTCTATAGGGATTGGTTCTTTTCTGATGATGTGCCCAGGAGCCACGGTGGTATATTTGTTACATGATGGACTGACATGGTCAACCGTTCAAAACCATTAGCTGCTCTGCGGGACAAAGATAGGTTTTCTGGTCACGAAGGGTCTTAGAAACCCACAGGGGCAGTTCTACTCTGCCCCATGGAGTTGCTGGGAGTCAGAATGGACTTGATTGCAGGGAGTGATATGATGTGTCTGAAGCAAGCGAGTTGGTCAGTGGTTTGTTGGGATCCATAGACTTCCTCACCCGTTCATTTCATGTAGCAGATTGCCAGATCTTGCTTCCTAGTCTCAGTCTTGCAGCTCCACGGAAACTTGTGATCGCTAGTGTTTGAAGCACCAGTGGAAAATTTCCAGCATTCTAGACACACACACAGCCACCACAGTACAACAAACTGATGGGTATAAGTAGGTATATATTTTGTATAAGCTGTATATGGTATGCAGCTACCTTGCCGCCAGCCACTCACCCTCCCACCTCCCCTACCTCTTTATGGTTAGATTTAGATGATAGGTTTTAGGTGAGAATGAAGCACAGGTGATCTCATCATAAGATACCATTTATTTTCCCAGTATAGTTGATGCTAATGTTGATTTTGGTCACTTGACTTAAGGTCATGGCCTCAAGGTTTTTCCTCTTTGTAATTAATAAGTATCTTCTGGGAAGGCACACTGAGACTGTAAATATCTGGTTTCATTGAACATTTGCATGCATTGGTTTTAACATTTATTTGTGGTTCTCACCAAGGACAATTAATACTATAGTTGCTAAATAGTGGGTAAGTTTTAAAGTGTGCCAGTGATTGCAGGCACAGTAATAGCACACCCACCACCACTATTAACTAGACGAAGGAACACGTTGTTTTTGAGCCCTTTTTAATAGTCTTCCAGTGTCGCTTTTATAGTTTTTAGCACGTCTGGATCACAGACCGGTGAAGGATATGACGGGCCTGTTGTTGGGAGGTTTCCTTGTGATCTACTGAGCTAGCCAAGTAGGCATTCTGTCCTCCAGAGATGTAAAGAACCTCTCTTGACGGTCTTTCTCACAGGCTGGATTTTGTTCAGTGCAACCTCGTGGTGGTTTTTTCCCCAGCATGTTTCTCTGTTTTGTATAGTTCCTGAAAATCGATCTAGAGGCTCAGAATTAGATCTGAAAGTTTCAGAACCCGTTCCTTTCCTGCTTCACAGACTGTTTGCCTTTTTTTCAAATGTGCTGGTTTTAATGGAAGTTGTATACAAGATATTTCACTCTTGCATCCTCTCAAGTGATTCTTCCTTGTATTTGCCCTTTTCCTTTCCGACTTGGCAAGATTTGGCTTTCCGCTCCAGGATCTTTTTGCGGTCTTTGTCCAGTTTTAACCTCGGAATGACCACCTTGCTGGGGTGAATGCCCACATGCACAGTGGTGCCCTTAGCTTTATCTCGCTCAATGTAGATGATGTATTTCTTCCAGTAAACCTGGACCACCACTTTGCCAATCTGAACTTCATCATCCTTGCGGATGGCCATGGACCGAACATTGTATTTCTGTCTCAGTTCCTTGGAAAGAGGGGAAGACATAATCTCCCTGCGAACGTGGGAGGGTGCATTGAAATGCCTTTTCCCGTTTTTGCTCCCGTCCGAAGTCACAAAGGGATTGAACTTCATTGTGGCTCCTTCAGCGATGGCCCCAGAAGGGAAAAGAGCCTTTTTTTTTTTTTCTTTTTTAACATTTTATTAGGGGCTCATACAACTGTTATCCCAATCCATACACACATCAATTGTGTAAAGCGCATTTGTA
>NW_022111368.1:41292378-41319746 GCF_000313985.2 Echinops telfairi
CCTATAAATGTAGGCTCATAGATCTATTTCCCCATCCTCATATAATATATTTGCATATGTACATGTCTTTATCTAGAGCTCTATAAAAAGAGCCTTTTTGTAATGCAAGTTGCCACCTCAGATCTTGACAGAGTCATTACTTTGTTAGCCGTTCCAAGATGGTGATGGTGTATGGAAGTCATTCCTTCTGCCTCCAAAACTTTAATGTAATAGTTCTAAAAGGAGAGGCTACTCTGCATCCTCTTGTTTAGTTACCTTAGGTCAGAGGTCAGCAAACTAAGACCCACGGGGCACATCTAGCCCACCACTTGTTTTTTGAATAGACTTTTTGGTTTTTTAATCATTTTATTATCACAATCCATACATCCATCCATTGTGTGTGTTTTATGAGAAACAGCCACCTGGACCGTGTCTATTTCGTTACTGCTAGGGCAGTGTTGCGCAGCGTGCAGTGAGTCCATATTATTGGGCCTGCAGAGTTGAAAAAATGTACCCTCTCTGTAAAGTTGCCTGACTCCTCCTCTGGGTTGTAGGATGAAGGTAAGTGAAAGGCTTGGCTTCTTGTCCTTTATTTGCGGATTTCCCTATTGCTTTCCAAAGGTGAACAGTGAGGTATTTGAAAAGTCATTCAGTAGCACCATAAGCTCATGGATTTAACAGATTTTGATATATTTGAACCCATTTGCAGTTGCTACCCTTATTGATATGCCTCGTCCCACCTTTAACCAGTGGGAGTCACTCTAAGTTGGCTCCTGATGTGTCCCTGCTATTGGGCGTGGCAGGACGCCCAGGCTCATCTTGGGCATTTCCTACCCCGACTCCCCTGATGGACTGGGTCTTCAGATCGTGGGAAATGCCACTTAGAACCACGGACAGAACTCTAAAAAGGAAATGGTAACAAGCAAGCATCCTCCCCGCCATCGAGTTGATGCTGACTCAGGGAACCTGTTGGTCAGGGTAGAGCTGCCCCTGTGAGTTCCGAGACGATAATGCATTACCTGAGCAGAGAGCTGTCTTTCTCTCCCAGAGCAGCTGGTGGTTTTGCACTGCTGACCCTTGCAGTTAGCAGCCCCATGTGTAATCACTGTCACCAGGACTCTCCTGTGTGTGTATACATAGACGTGTACACCTACACATACCTTAGCATAAATAGTACCGTTTAATGTTACTGTGCGCCAGTTAGAGATTTAAAACATTTAATAAGCATTTATTGGCTCCAGAAGAATGTTCTCTCTTTAAAAGCATTCCCTTGGTATCAGTAATGTTTGCTAATTAGCACCCATAGCTACTTAACAATTGTCCATGATAATTGGTTTCCCTAGAGGATTAATCTTGCATGCTGATGATTTTATTCTCCTAATAGAGTTTCAGCATGTAAAAATCACAAGGAAACTCTCACCCACGTTACAGGGAGGCTGCTTTTGAAAGGATGTGTTCTCGTAATTATGGTGACTCCAAACTCGCTTCATTTCTTTCCTTTGCACAATCTTATTCTGGTTAGATCAAGTGGTCACCCATGGGGGGCTTCAAAAAGTTCATGGGAAATCCATTCTTTTAATTCCTTTTGTTTTCCCTTGGACTTTTAAAGCTCTCGTACATACGTGAACAGACGGACCTTCGGGCCTCCTGATGCCTTCAGAGGAATAACTAATTTCCATTGGCTGTGGAAGCCAAGATCCTATTTTGATATATTGATAAGACCTACCTCATAGTGCGAGGATTAAATACGGTTGTATGTAAACATGTAGAACAATGCCTGGCGTGTAATAAGGGCTTTGTTCAAAGTAAACTCATTATCCACTTCAGATGTCTAGCCAAGCAAGAGATGTTCTGTCTTCCCCAGCCCCAGAAAAACATAATCTCGACGCTACACCATTTCTTGGGTTCTTGCTTGCATTTAAGGTGTCCTGGTGGCTCTCACAGGTCATAGTGGCAAGGATGGCAGTTCAAACCCACTGGGTGCTCCACAAGAGAATGATGAGGCTCTCTGCTTCCATAAAGATTCACAGCTTCAGAAGCCCACTGTAGGCTGGCGACGAGTCGGAATCCATCCATGGATGGCAGTGGGGTTGCTTTACTTCCATTAAACTGCCCTAGTGGTGCAAATGGTTTGTGCTCAGCAACTGGCTGAAGGAAAGGCTAGCAGCGTGAAGCCATCCAGTGGTGGGTGTGGAAGAGGAAGGGGCCTGGCAGCCAGCCTCAGGGCTATTGCAGCCAGGAAGACCTGTGAGACTCTTCTGCTGTGCAGCTCATGAGAGAGCTGAGCTGCCAGGTTTGGTTTGGTTTATGTGTACATGGTTTTGGATTGCTAGTGTTCTGGTATCCACGTTTATAGGACTGTAGACTGTCGTGTTTCCACTTAATTTGCAGTGGCCCAGACCGCAGTGCCTTGCTCACAAAATCTGTCTTCTTCGTGCATAAGTGTGACTATTTATTTTTGTTTAACTCACGTCTTCCTCTTTTTCGTGCATAGTATGCAATAAAGTAAACAGCAAAACCCTGTCTTCCGCCTCCTGAGCCTTTTGGGGTCAACGGGGGAATAAATCATTGTTCACTTCCAGTATCTTTGAGCATGTAATCATTGCTAAGCTGATTGTCGGCGGTGGACCATTTTAAGTTTGCTTTTCAGTAAAAGTTTTCTGAATGCATCCCAGAATGGAGGCCGCACATGCCTTTTACAAACAAATGAAGTGGAGATCTATGCTAGAAGGAGAACTCTGAATCCGCCCAACGATCTGGGCTGTGGAATTTCCTTCATCTCTTATCCTGGGAGTTATGTTCACGGTTGTGGAAACCATATGTTTTTGTAGGCATGTGCCAAGGAAAAGACTGTGGAATTACATTAGCAACTCCAAGGTATTTTGGCTGTTGTAGTAGGACACACGATAGGTTTCCAGTAATACTAACAGGAGCTTTTGTGTGTTGCTGGAGTTCCCTAAAGGCTGTGAGACAATAGTTCCTCTATCTGCAGCTCCCAGAGAAACATCCTTGAGAAGCTCTTCATGGCCCTGCTAGCCCTTTTCTGTGGGACTTCTCAGGCCTGTTTCAGGCTAGTGTGCACTGTGAGGCTGAGAGAGGGGGGGGGTTGCCAGCAGGATGCCTTCTGCCAGGAACACAGTCCCCATGCCCTCCATCCCGTACCCCATGCGGAACTTCTTCCTGCCTTACCCCATACTTCCTCAAGGCCACCTTCCCTGTCTCCCCCTGGTGCCCCCTCTGACACCCCCCCCCCCCCTTAGATCTTAGATGTGGTTCCCTGTTTGTGTTAGTCTGGGCTGACTAGAGAAACAAATCCAGGACACTCATATATATGGAAGAGAGAGCTTTATATCAAAGAGTAATTGTTTATTGAGAAAACATCACAGCCCAGTCCAGATCAAGTCCATAAGTCCAATATTATCCCATATGTCTGATACCAATCTATAAATTCCTCTTCAGACTCAATGCAGCCATGCAGTGACGCTGAATGCCAGAAGGTCACACGCCCGGGAGTGAAAAGTCTCAGAGCTGGCAGGGGTCTCCACATGGTTCCTCCAGCTCCAGGGTTCTAGCCTAGCTCCATGTGTCTTGTCAACAGAAAGACGAAGCAGAGAGAGTGGGTCTGGCCTCCAGGGAGTTATTTGTCTCCATCGAGCCTCCAAATCAAGCTGCGACCTGATTGACAGGCTAAATTCCACCCCTTCATTCTAAGTAGTCTCAAGTTGACACCAGATTGTGTAACGACCACACTGTTGGAAACTCAGCCTCCTGTATGTGCTTCGGCGTATTTCACTGCTGGTAAATTAGACTGGCATCCCCAAGCGGTGCCAGCAGTTGAGGTGCTCACCAGGAGATTGGTGCTTCGAACTCACTCAGGTGCCTCAGAAGAAAGGCCTGGCAGTTAGCTCCCCCAAAGTCACAGCCTTGGAAACCCTTTAGAACGGAGCTCTTTTCATGGGGCCCCCAGGAAGTCGCGATGGATTTGAAGGCAACTCGCAAAGCCCCTGATTGCTTTTCCAGGATGCTACACTCATTGAAGGCGGCGGCAGGGCCTGGGGTTCTTCTCATCACTGTTACAGCCTCAGCCACAGGCTTCACGAAGGCTCCCCATATTTGTTGAATAAATGAAGGAACCCTAGAACAACACCCCCTTTTCCCAAGTTGCATCTCAGGTTGAGTGCCCCCGGGGACCCCTTCGGTTTGAAGTACGAATAATGTGAATCCTAGGCTGATGAATGTACAGCGCATGTAAAGAGGAGGCTCCGTGCTCAAAATAACCTGTCTCCGTGGCTCGAGGTGAGTTGGCTGGGACAAGAACCTTGCTTTCCTGAGACCTGTCCCAGGGAAGGTTCCCCACTCGCCTGTCTGCACACCCTGCAAATGCTGTTAGCTATGTAAATAGGAACTAGTGTTTCTGACTGGGGGAAGGGAGAAATCAGATGCCCCTTTGTACACTAATTAACGCAGGCAGAACAAAAGGCCCTGCTTGGTTTTCAAGTTCAAGTTGGGCTCATATGCTGCCCTCGGTGCAGATTATGATCTTGGGTAAATGAAAAACAAATGTTAAAGAAGTCATAATGAGGGAGAGAGGGAGTTCAAGATTCTCGTTTTTTAAACACTGGGTAAACAGACCTCTGTGTAAAGTCCCTGCTCCCACCCCTCCCCCACGGGAACAGTCCCTCTTTTGAACCTCTGCAGACGGCCAGAGAAAAGCTGGTTTTGTGACTGTCAGTCATTTCATGGATGTTAGCGAGCAAGACTGAACGTAGGTATGTATGGGCTGATGTCTGCACACAGCAATCCTTCACCAACCCGCCAGGCCCCAAGAGCTTTCGTCCAAATGCACCGGTGCAGCCATTCGGGGGAGTTGCATACTTGGCAAAGCGCCCTCTTCCTCAGGAGTGACCCTCCACGCCTGCTGCCCCTCCGCAGCTTCCTCTGGGCTTCCTTTTCCTCCGGCCAGCGTGCCCCAGGCCCAACGCACACAGCGCCCTGTGTTCCTCCCCCTGCCCGCCTCCAGCACATTCTTGACTGGTCCGGCGAGTTTGTGCGCTCAATGGGACTCTGTATGTAGATGCCAAATGAAGTCTGCAGGCAGTCTCTGCGAGCCCTGGAACGGCTTTACAGATGTAAAGACGCGCAAAAGCGCTGTGCACCTTTGTCGTCTCAGTTCCCGCAAAGTTTCCATGAGCACACTGCAAGGGCTCAGTGCAGAGGTTTGTTCCTCTCCTAACAGGGCTTACTTCTTCCGTGTGTGTGTGTACGAGCACGAGCAAGCGAGCGCCTTAAATGCATACCACAACCAAACCAAACCCCCTGCCATTGAGTCAAAACTGAACCTTTAGGACGGGGTAGAACTGTCCCTGTGGGTTTCCAAGACTCTCTCTATGGGAGCACAAAGCCTGGTCGCTTTCCCTTGGAGCAGCTGGCAATTTGGAGCTGCACAGGACAGTCCCAAACCCATCTCTCAGTGTTCTAACATAAGGATGAGAAACGCTTATGTACCCCAAACGTACGTATTACAAACACATATCCTGTGCATATGAAAACACGGGGACCCAGCAGATTGAGATTCCTAGATCGCTATCCGGGAGCCTGGTGGTGGAATGGTTGTGCAGTGCGCTAACTGTATGGTCAGCACTTCGAAGCCACCAGGCCTTCGTAGGGGGAAAGACTGGGCTTTCTACTCCCATAAAGAGTTACCGTCTCAGAAACTCACAGGGGCAAGTTCTACCCTGCCCCATAGGGTCGCCATGAGTTGGCATCGACTAAGTGGAAGTTAATTTGGTTGTTGGCCCGTGTGTTCGTGTTAGATGGGACCATAGAGATGCTAGTTGAATTTGAGCTGTCCTTAGGGAAACTGAGACCCAGAGGGGTGAAGCGAGTGTCTTGCCTCATGGAGCTGGTTTGCTGCCTCCCAGAACAAGTATCCTCTCCAGGGGTAGCCGTTGTATTCTCTGAGTGCCCTCTGCGCTGGGGTGGGGGTGGGGGGCACTGTGTGTGTCACAGCTCTTCTTACTCTTCAGTGTGCCCTTGCTGGCCTCCAGTGCCTGCTCGTTCCTGCTCTCCCCAGGAGGAAACCAAGACTTGGAGAGGTCAAGGTCTTAAGCCTGAGGCCACTCAGCAATCTGGGGGCAAAGCCAGTGGCAGGCATCC
Source organism: Echinops telfairi (assembly GCF_000313985.2). Taxonomy (NCBI): domain Eukaryota; kingdom Metazoa; phylum Chordata; class Mammalia; order Afrosoricida; family Tenrecidae; genus Echinops; species Echinops telfairi. The sequence goes on from NW_022111368.1 coordinate 41,298,514, forward strand.
ACAGGCTTGGACCTCAGATCCGTGCAGCTTGCACTGTGGCGCTCCCTCCTCCCTGGGCACAGGCCTGCCTCTGAGAGAGTTATGAGATGTGGTCTGTACAGAGAAGGAAGGAACTGAGCCACTATGATGGTTCTGCCACCGGGTGCATTCTGAGGGTCCCCTGTGAAATGAGGTGCACCCAGAGCACTTCTGAGTAGCCTGGTCTGGTGGTGGGAACAGAGATGATGGTGGCCAGGGTCCCCCGGGGCTGGATGGGGCAGTGGGAAGGCACTGACTGGCTCCCCCACCTTTCTCCCTCCTTCCCTTGCTGCAGAGAGGGTGGGAGCTCATGGAAAGTGAGGGAGAGAGGGTTTGTAATTAGCCCTCTCTCTTTGCAGGGGCAAGGGTTTTGGGGGTGCCCTCTGCGGCAAGAGAAGCTTACGGAGGTGTGTCAGACAGTTGTGTGTGAGGACAGATAAGGAACCGGGCATTTCCCTGGCAGGAAGAAGATGTAGCATCCCCTCCTAGAGAGCCTCTGATAGTCCCAAGACTTCGTGGTAGTCCTTGGAAGGTGCGGACGGTGAACGCTTGGGCTGGAAGACTGGAGCTTCAAGTCGGCTCTGAGGTACCTCAGAAGAAAGGCCTGGTCATCTGCAGCTGTGTCGGACACACGAGGGTTTCTGGGAATCAATGGACTCAGTGAGCTAACTGTGAACAAGAATCCCGGCCCCTGTAAGCTGTACACGTCGGGTAGAAGATGTAGCAGCAGCAGTGAGGGCTTGGAGTGGGGTGCAGGGCCAGGGACACCCATCCAGAACCTCCCTCAGTCTTGTCCTCAACCTTGGCTCTTTGCAGCGAAACCCGGGGAACGGACAGGTGGATGGATGATGAAGTAACTTAATCAGATTTCCTTTCCCACTGGCATAGCTAGATGCTTTATGCAGGGAAATCCTTCCCCTCTGTCTGGGACCCTTCTCCCCTTTTGAACTTGGCATCCAGCAAAACCTCTTACATGACACTTTGTGCAGCTGACACCTGTCCGGAACTCTCTGAGGTCCAAACTTTTCCTATGGGCCGTTGTAGCACTTTTTAAAAGATCACTTCTGTTGGTGGAATGCAGAACAGGGGCTTGGTGCAGTTGCTGCCAGCTGAAAGTGTCGAGGTTCAGGCCATCCGGCAGAGACACCGTGGAAGAAAGACCCGTGGCTTCGTGGAAACCCTGCGGAGCACAGCTCTACTCTTGACTACTCAGGTCTCCCGGCAGCAGAGTCAAGTAGAATCAACCCAGTGTGGGGCGCGTGCATTTATCTATAAAAATAATTGTCCATCCACACCTTTTGCTGAGAGAGTAGGGGATAGGGAGAAAACACCTTACAAGTTCTCAGAAAACCTGTGTGTTTAGTTTGCAAACATGCTTCTAGCTTAGGCCAGATGGCACCTGACAACAACCACAGATAAGTTCTGAGCGAGGATAAAGTTTAAACAACAGCAACAACCGAGGGAAGGTTTCCGTGCTCTTTCTTGTACCTTTCATCTGCGTGTCCCGCGCTAATCACGTGTTGCTATGCCTCTCTGTGGGTTATGGAAGAGAAGAGCATGCTCATTTATCTCCACAGTTCCACCTGTGGAGAGGCCTGGTTCTCTGGAGATAACCAGATAGCCACAGCTCACCTCCTGGGCACCGGGACTGGCCACTGGCCAGCACTGCACCTTTCTGCTTGGCCTCAGACGCCTGTTCTCCACCCTGACAAAGAAAGCGCCTTTCAATCTGACTGTGTTTCCATCCCTGGTACAAATTGTCTTGCCTCGGGCCAGTTTCTGTCTGGGAGTTGGCTGTAAGACGTTGGAGCACAATCAGCCTTTGTGATGGAGGAGGGCTTTCCAGCGCCCTGGAAGGTGGGGTGCAGCCTTGTATAAATAAATAGCAGCAGGCACCAGCTTCAGGAAAAGGGGATTTCTGGGACACGAGAGAGGGACTGGGGCCCTTCCTGGTGTTCCCTGGGATCTGCAGCAGCTTTTACATGGTTTGTTGGCAGCGATCAAACCCGAGGAGACAACCCCCGAGTTCTGTTCTGGGGGGGGCTGTCCTGACTGGGTGAGTGTCTGTGGACAAACCACGCTGCCCCTCAGGAACCTGATGCCCATCCGTTGTAGTGCTGTACTTTGCCCCGGGACTTTGTGGTGTAGCTGCTGCTGTCTGCGCCCGGCTGTTAAGGGAACAGGTTGGGCAGACAGACAGCTGTCCCTCTTGGGAGTTTCTTCTCGCCCTCCTTGTGCTGGGTCTTTGTCCTCATGCCCGGCAGTATCCTCAGTAGAAGGAACCGTGGGCCCTGGAAGGACAGTGTGGCTGCTTGCTCTTCAGAGAATCTGAGTCGGGGTGAAGAGTAGTAGGTATGACTGCTCCCTACGGTTTTTCATAAGCGTCTTGGTGGTGCACTGGTTAGGTGCTCGGCTGCTACCTTAAAGGTTGGTGGTTTGAATTTACCTGTTTGCTCTGTGGGAAGAAGACCTGGTGGTCTACTCCTGCCAAGGTGACAGATAGCCTAGAAGACCCTGTGGTGCAGGTCCGTGTGGTCACTGAGCCAGCCTGGGCTTGATGACATCCAACAGCATTAGCGGCACATGGCTCCCTATCTCACCGCCTGCCCACTGCACTGTTCTGGGTCTAAGTGCTGTGGCAGAGTAGGTACACGCTGGGCTGATAACTACAAGGTCAGCAGTTCAGAACCACTAGCTGCTCCTCGGGGGGTGATGAGGTTTTCTACTCCCATAAAGAGTTACAGTCTCGGAAACCCACAGGGACAGTTTTGTGTCCTGTCCAGCAGGGTCCCTGTGAACTGGAATTGACGTGGTGACAGTGACCAGTTGTTGCCTTCAGAGGCGGGAGGCGCCCTGAAGACACTAAAGATGCTGTCAGGCTGCCTGGCCCCCAGGCCCAGGGGCGGAGGGGGTGTACCGTGATAAAGCAGATGCTTAGGGAGAAGTGTGACATCTGGCTCCACACCCCCACCCCCACCCCCCTGTCGCCCTCACAACAGGGCCCATCCTGGCCTGAGGGATCCTGCCACTTTCCTCCCTGGAGGGCCCTTCCTGCCCCAGCCTTCTGGGGTCACCAAGCCCCTCTGCTCACTTGCTCTATGTGCTGCCCAAGGGGGCCTGGCTTCCTCCCTGCTCTCTCCAGCCCGGGCTCTCCAATGATGGTAGTGTTGGAGGCAGCCCCTCCCACCAGCCCACCTTTCTGGGGGAGCTCCGGGACTGTCCAGTCAGGGAAGGAAGGAGGGAGACAGCCTGCCTTGTCAGGCAATATTTTTCTCTACCTATAGGCTTTGGTGCTGTTTGCTGAAATTCAAAAAAAGTTTACATAAGGAGAAATTTTACTTTTTGACGAGCACGTGTGTGCTTGAGTGGGCTTCTGGTAGCCTGCGTGTAGATTTGGGTGGTACGAATGGCAAAGCGTTTAACCACTGACTTCTGTTTGGAGGTTACAGCCCCTGGAAGACAAGTCTACTTTGGAAAATCCACCCATTGAAAACTGCTACTCTGACATACATGGGCTCGCCCCGAGGTGGTGGTGGTGGGAGGGGTGTTGAAGAATGTCCTAAGATCACAGCCATTGAAAATACTGTGGGGCACGGCTCTGCCCGAGATCTGTGGGGTCACCGTGAGTCAGAGCTGACTCGTCAGCTGCAGGCTTGGTTTTGATTGGCTTGTGGGAAGAGCAAGGAACACTCCCAATTCACTGGCTGTCTGCGGTCCTGACCCTAAGCTGGAGGATTGCCCAAGGAGAAAGATGGATAGGAAACCCTTGACTGTGGGTCTGAGTTCATTCGTTATAGTTGAACTCTTGGGACATTTTAGAAAAATTGAGAGCGGGGCTTAATTTTGTTCCTGAAGATCATTTACTAATATTGACGAGGACGCACTGAACATTGCTGCTCTAGTTGGTGTGAGACAGGGCTCTGTCTGGACTCTCTTCCCATGTGGGGAGGGCTAGGGCCACAGCCAGTCGGCCCATGGGCGCATGGATGCCCTTTAGCGCTCTGGCTCTGAGTAGATGGAATCCCTAGAGCACAGACAGGTCTTAACCCTCGGAAACATCGATGTCCCCACCCGAGTCCTGGTCGCTCTAACAAGCTTCTGCTCCTGAAGGAGATTTCTCTTGCTTAATGAAGTGTGGACTGCCGAGGGAGCATACAGAGGAAGCTGCCGTTTGTCTAGTTTCCTGGTAGGTTCTCGGTTTCTCCGGTGGTTTGGAGGCGTGAATGGACTCAGGGATGGTTTTCAGGGTTAAGGGACGTCTGTGAAATGTGGTGTGAGTGCTTGATTTCCGGCACCGGGACTGAAAGGGACTGGTGAGGAGGGGCACCAAACGCAAGTCTGTGGAGGGCTTGGGGTTGCAGACAGCGGGAAGCAAGTCGGGTTGGGTGCAGCTGGATCCTGGAGCTGGGAGCTGGCCCAGGGGCCGCCCCATCCTCTTCTGGTTCTGTGCACAGGGTGAGAGCAGCTCCTGGTCTTGGTCCCTGGTTCCTGGGGAGCAGGGTTGTTGTGTTCTAGTGCTGCCAAAGCATACGTGACCACAAGTGGGTGGCGCTGACAGGCAGAAATGCATTTCCTCACAGTTTGGCTGTAGAAGGCTGGATTCAGGGGATGGGCTCTTGGAGCAAGGCCTCCTTTGTCTCGGTTAGCTTCTAGTAGCCGCTGGCAGACTGGCACTCCTGGGGGTTCATCTTTCGCATCCCCTCTTGAGTGTATCTGGTTCCCCTTTTATGAGATCACTCTAAAGAGATTAGGTTTAGGACTTGCCCCACTCTGGTGTGGCTTCGTTAACATAACAAGAGTAACCCCCTTATTTCCAAACAGGGTTATACTTGGTCCAGGGGTTTGGACTCCTCTCTCATTTTTGAGGGCCACACTTCAGTTCATAGGTGAAGAGGCAAAGTACACAAGACGTAGCAGCGCCTGTTTGTTGTGCCTGTGTGTATTTTTGGTCTGTGGTAGAGAGATCAAGGTGATTTTTTTACACTGTGGGTTGTGGTGATGAGCTTGTGGTAGGGGTGGCCAGCGCTGGAAGTTGGGCTGTACCTACCTGGGTCCTTAGTAGCTCAACTCAAAAGCTCCTTCCTGATGGGCAGCCAGAGCCTGGGGTGGAGGCCAGTCCCACAGGGCAGAGGGTCTAAGTAGGCAGGCCCAGCCAGGCCAGCCAATGGCAGGCTAGTGGGCTGTCCCTGGAAACAAGTTTGCAGAAAACATGGCTGTGAGGAACCAATGGTTTTAAAGTACAGATGCCTGACCTTACGTCAGAGTTCCTCAGTGTTCCCTTTTAAGAGTCGTTCAGCTGTTTCAGCAGCCACTTGGTCTGAGGCCGTTTTACTGACAGGCTGTGCGCAGCCAAAGCCTGAGGGCACTGCCTGGGGGGGGGGGGGGCTGGGATGGTGCCCATGGCGAAAGCACTCTGCTACTGGGGACCGGCAGATTGGAAGTTTGGGTCTACCCATGGGTACCTCGAAAGAAAGTCCTGGCAGTTCACTCTGCGTAATGCACCCCGGAAAACCCCTTGGAGCACCAGTCCATCCTCCGGGGTGAACCTGATGGCGACTGGCCCCTCCCACACCGGGGCCCCATGAGTGGCGGTTTTCGTGGGCTTCTCCGCTTTCTCAGGAGCCCTGGTGGTGCTGTGGGCTAGGCGTGGGGCTGCTGGCCGCCAGGTTGGCGGTTCGAACCCCTCCACTGCTGCTCGGGAGAAAGAGGAGGCTGCTGGTCCCTGTGAGTTGGAATCGAGTCGATGACAGTGGATATCCGTGGGCTCTCCTCTCTTTTTAACGGAACAAAGCCATTTTCAGCCCATTGTGGATCAGGCCCTCCATCCTGGTTTGTCCGCAGGGTAGACATGGCTACTTCTCCTGTAAGGTCGCCTCTGGGGTCGCCTCTGCTTGTCACCTCGGGTGGGTGGGGGCCCGGGACTCTGTCCCTAGGAGCAGCTCTGGGCAGCGTGCTGCAGGGGCGGCGTCTCCCAAGCGGCCAGCTTGTTTCTAGACTGGGACTTGAGCTTCTGCAGCCCTGGGCTGTCTGTCTCCCGGTTCATCTTTGAGCCCTTGGCACAAAGGAGCTTGAGAACTCAAGTTTACGGAATCGAGGCCTTAAAGACAGGATAAAAGGAGACTTTTTAAGAACTGGTAAATGTGTGTGTGACATCATCTGCTCAATATTCGTCACCTAGCCTCAAGTCAATGACGGTCGCTGCTCAGCCATCGCCATTATTGAGCGGCAAACATTTCCAGCTCCTTTAGATGCTTAATGTCCTCTAAGAAGCTAACCCGTCTTTCCAAACTCCCTTTCTCCCACTGACTCGTAGTAACTAGTGAAACAGCTTTGGTTTCTATCCACTTGCTTATCCTGGCTCCTTCATATAATCATGCAACCCACACCACACGATTGTGTAATTGTGTTTAACCCCCCTCCTCCTTGACCACCATCATCCCCCCCACCGAATTCCTCCATTTCTATTCCCACTGCAGACGAGCCCGGAGGAGAGCAGACCCGAGGCAGCCCTGGAGTGCGCTCGGAAAACCGCTAAGATAAACATGAGATGCACTCTCCCCGAATTCTGAGGAGGATAGGCTCTCAGAGGTCACCGGGTCCAGTGGCTCTCAACCCTGGCTGCCCATTAGCATCATCTGGGGAGCTTTTAACAAAATATGCACGCCCATCCCCCACCCCCTGAGATTTTGATTCAGCTGGTCTGGGGTGGAGCTCAGGATTTGGAGGAATGTTCTAAAAGCTCCCCAGAGGATTCTACTATGCAGTAGAGTTGGCGAACCACGCTGTAAACCCAGGGTGCCTCACCGGCTGTGTGAGTGAAAGCATCCAAGGATCAGTGGACATCCTCTCTGCCTGGTGGGGTGACAGCACTGACCCCTGCCACCGCACACCACAGGCTGGTGACAGGGTTGTGGCTCCTGACTCCCAGGCCCACAGGGCACTCCCTCAATCCCTCCTTCATCCATCCTGTCAACTGGCTGACCCTGGGTCGGCCTGCTCTCCTGCCCAGAGACCAGAAGCAGACTTCTGGAGACGTTGGTTTTGGCCAGTGAGCGGCAAAAACAGGAGGTCAGCACTAGAGAGACTCAGCTCAGCGGTGCTGTTTTTAGGCCTTACGTTTGACGTGGAACGAGCTTTGAAGGGGCTGTGGTTGTGGGCCGCCCTGACGCCAGTTCCATCTCATGTCCACCCCTGTGTGCAGAGCTGGGTTGCCCACGATTTGGGAAGCAGCCACCAGGCTTGTTCTCTGAGGTGCCACTGGGTGGTTTCAAGACTTGCAGCTAGTAGGTGCTTCCACATTTGTGCTGCCTAGGGAGCCTACTGGAGGTGGCTTGCACGTTGGGCTGCTCATCGCAAGGGCAGCAGTTCGAAACCACCAACTGCTCAGAAACCCGCCGGGGCTGTTCCACCTGCGTATCGAGTCGTTCTGAGTCAGTCAACTCAGGGCAGTGTGTGGGGTTTTCAGAGAGCCTTCTGGTAAGTAGAGGCCGCATGCTGTTAGGTGACGTCTCGTCTGACCTGACCCATAGCGACCCTGTGCACCCCAGAAGGAAACGCCGCGTCTGTCCATCTTGTTGTCTCTTTGCCCCTCCCTTTAGCAAGAAAGTACATCTCTAAGGAGCTCTGTACCTCTCCCAAGGCAGGTCCGTGTGTCCTAGCGGCCTCTGGCATTTTCGTGGAGCCCTGATGATGATGTAGGCGTTAGATGTTGGGCTGTGAGCCGCAAGGTTGGCAGTTCCCCCAAAGAATTACAGTCTGGGAAACCCATGCGGGGGGTGGGGTGGGGTGGTCGCTGTGAGTCAGTGTAGACTCCATGGTCATGAGTGAGTGTGAGTGATGGTACTTTCAGTATTCTTTGCCGGCACTATCATTCTTACCTATTTATTTTTCCACCCCCTGAGCACCGAATGCAGTTCAGGTTGCTCACTGCAGACTGACAGCCAGCCCCGACTTTGGGTTTGTTTGGGGCGCAGAGGTCCGTACCCAAGCTCCCCAGGGAGGAGCATGATTCTTTTCATTCCTGCACCGTGGCAGGAGGGGCCGAGCTAGGCCTGCACCCAGGCCTCTTCCCCTCCCTCCCAAGGCTGGAGCCAGGTGCCACAGCCAGACGGTGGCTGGGTGCACGTTCTGGCCAAGAAGCATTTACTTTGAAAGTGATGACTCCTCTTTGGAATGTTTGAGGATTTATCTGTAGTGAGCAGGTGAGAGTGACATGGGTGTGGTGAGGAAGCCGTGTTTCCTTACCAGGGAAGTTATACATCAACTGCACCGTCTGCCCCCGTCTGGCAGAGCTAACCTCCATCTAGCCACGGGCGGGATTTGGGGAAACTGAAAACAACCCCCACCCCCAAGCTGTCTTATCACTGACTGAAATTTGCATGCCCTTCCATGAGGAGAGTAGACCAGGAGCCATGGCAATCTTTGTTCTTGTGGCTGTCACCAATTGAAACCACAGAAAATTCACAGTGTCATAGCGGGAGAGCCAGAATCTCAAAATGCCAGTCTCACTCAGAATATGTGTCAAGGGTTGACAGACCCACTGTTAGCTGAATATTAACCATAGCAAAGATTTTAAATTATTTTATTAATGGCATTTATTGCATCATGGGTTATGTGTTGGGTTACTAACCACCCAGTCAGCAGTTCAAACTCACCAGCCACTTGTAGGGGGAGAAATCAAGGGTTTGCACTTTGGGAGTTCTCTGTCTTTAGGGACCGTAGGTGGCAGGATTGACTGGATAGCGAGTTGGTTTTACTGCACAGCAAAGATTTTTAAAATGCTTTGTTTGCAGTATCTTACAGTGATTGGTTTCCTTTGTAACATGTCATATTTAATTTGTGCATTGAATACCTTTCTGAGAAGGTGCTCTGGGCTTGAACCAGGCTGCCAAGGGGGTCCCTGACACTGAAGAAATTAAGAACCCTAGGATTGTAATCTCCTCTCTCAGCCCCCAATCACTGGCTGTTCCTCGCCTGTGGCGAACGTGAATGCTGTTAGACAGGGTGGGGAGGTTTGGGCTCAGCCACCCCGTGGTCACAGGTTTTCTCTGAGCTCCATGAGGATGAGTCCCTTGGTGTTTTTCACACAGAGCCGCTGTGGGTGGGGGTGGGAGGCTGAGGAATTCGAACCACCAACCATTTGGTTCGCAGCTGAGCACCTAATCTTGTGTCCCCCAGGCCTCTGGGATAAAACCTGTACATTAGCGTACTCGCTGGGTAATTGTGACTACTGATTATTTTTATTTAGGGCTAAAAAGTCAGTATGTGTGTATGTGCAGATGCTCACAGGTACCGAGACCCTGGAGACAATTTAGAACAAGCCCGGCCTTCAATCTGCCCTCAAGCCCTGTTGGGTCTTGTTTGGGAAAGCTGGTCCGTCTCCTGCCAAGTCATTTTGAGTGACTGGGGTTGAGAGGGACTTGGGGCAAATAACAGCCAACTCTCTCCCAGAGCCAAATATAATGAATCTTGATCTGCTTGGTCACTTCTGGACACACGCAAACCAGGGCCTGAGCCGCGCCATCCTTCGTGTGCCTCTGTGAGGACAGACAGCCCCCCTTCCTCCCGCGGAGTGTGGCTGGAGGGTTTGAACCTCTGACCTTGAGGTCTCAGCCCAGCGCTGATCCCACAGTGCCACCAGGCCTCTCCCGTCAACCTTACTTTGAATAATTCCTTTCATTCATCAGTGTCTTATTTTTGTGTGTGTGGTAAAATTTTGTGTTTATTTTAAAACATTTTAAGCCGTTTTGCTGACATAATGCACATCACATACAGTTCAGGAGCTCATTTGTGTTAAACAGCTGTGCAGGCATTACCACCATCAGTTCGTTCCTCTGCGTCTGAGCCCCTTCTCCAGCAAGTGCTTCTGTTTCCATTGCACTGCGCCCCACGCCACTGGGCCCTTTTCTACAGCGATCTGAGTTCTACATGAGCTGGCTGCTATATTTCTCACAGCATGGTGTATATATAAGAGTCCTGGTGGCATAGTGGGTTATGTGTTGGACCACTAGCTACAAGTTTAGCAGTTTGATCCAACAGCTGCAAGGCAGTACAAAGATGGGGCTTTCTGCTGCTGTAAAGAGTTAAAGTCTCAGAAACCCACAGGGGCAGTCCTTTGTCCTATAGGCTTACTTCTGAGCGGGCTTCAACTCAGTGGTGAGCTTTTTATTCCTATATAACATGCCTTAGATTAAATGCATTTATAAATACAATTTATATATAATTTTGACTGATAGGAGACTGATGAGTGGTGTGGTGCGAACAGTTAAAAAATACTTGTCTGCTAATGGAAAGATTGGAAGTTTGAGCCCCGGCGCTGCCACGGCCCCCCCTCCCCCCCCTCCATGAGAGAAAGGCCTGTCCTGTACTTCGGGGAAAACCAGCCCCTGAAATCAAGCCCCGTGGAGCAAGGGCCTGCTCTGACACGTGAGCGCGCCCAGAGTCAGAATCCACTCGCCCACTGTGGTTTCTTTACTGGTTTGGTGAGTCGTTGATTCGATATCTACAAGTCTGTTATCTATATGTGCTTTGAGTATCAGGCAAGGCGCATTGTTCCCTAATTGTTTCCATTTGCAGGCTGCATTCCCCCATTAGGGCAAGGGCAGGGACCCTCTGTTGTGTTTTTTGGGCACTGTAGGAACCAGCGCTGCCACAGACATGTGCTGTCAGCACTGGCGGGATGATGGGTCCAGCCAACTCCCATGGTGAAGTGCCTGCGGGGCAGCCCTCTGCTCATCCCCCCCCCTCCCCCCCAGGCAGCCTGGAATTGATAATTACAGCCTCCCTGTTTCGCAGTCATTAGCCTGGAATGCAGGGGCTGGCAGCCAGGCTGTTTGAGTTGGTGTGGGTTCTACTTGGGTAGGATCGAGTCAGTGAAACGTGTGTCCAGGTGACTGTGTAGGAGCAGAATTGAGGGGGGAGCAGGGAACAACATTCCCTTGTGAGTAAAAGTTGGAGACTGAAACCTGCTTCCCGAAAACTCAAGTCTTGAGCCTGGAGAAGTATTGAAGAGGGAGGAGCGGAGCATGGCAGTGCCAACAGCTTGCAGCTCCTGGGCCTGGCTTCCCCAGCCTGGTGTGGTGATGGCTCTGTTTTCCCTTTGATGTGGAGAGAGGGGGACCAGCTCAGGCCCAGAGCAGAGCCTGCCTGAGGCCTCCATGGGTGGGCCTTCGTTTTAGAAGCCTCAATTGTAGCATTCTGAAGAAAGTGCGTAATCTCTTGAGTACGAATTTAGGGCCCTTATGGAAAAAAATGTCATGCATGTTGCTCAGAAGGAAACTTGGGAGATGCAGAGAACGCAGTCCCTGTGCCCCTTGGCTGCCCTCAGACCCAGTGCTGCTAAACAAGCGGGGGTTCCCATTTGTGTGCCAAAGCTCCTCCTCGGATACTTCTGCCACCACCACCTGGTGCTCTCCAGCGACTTTCTAGTCGCGCACCAGGGAGTGTGCTCTGATTCTCCCTACTTTTCTGTCTGCTCGCTTGTCCCAGGTCCTCTCTCATTCAGGAAACAACCTGAGCGAGGGACGGAAATCAGCTGTCTCCTCTCTCCCTGCAGTCACACCCCCACCACCCAAATTGGAATCTAAAAAGAAGAGGACCTGCAGACAGACAGCCCATGAATAGATTAGAACATGGACATCTTTCTTTTCCCCTAAATCTGGGCGATGGTGCCACGTTGTTGAGACGTGCACACGCAGGTTCCCCGGGCACGGTTCAGTTTCGTGGACGACGTTCTTCAAGCTGTGCAGTCCTCAGTCTCGCCTTTCCCGGGTTCCTTCTCCGTCACCGAAGCCCACTGCTCCTCGGCATCCTGGCAAACCTTTCCTGTTGCAGTTGGCCAGCCTCTATAAATGTCTTGTCTCCTAGTTCTTTCCTCTATTTCCTTTTACTTTCCTTCTGTCCTATTATCATGTTCAGCCTTCATTCTGTTGTCCGTACTTCTTCTCAGCTATGTTGCCCTTGATCGAGCCCCACCAGGCATTCTATGCCCTACTCGCCATTGAATTTAGATCTCTTGTTGTTCCCTTGTCCCTGGGTTTGTTGGGCTCTCCCCGCTTCTCTTTACCCCAACTCCTCTGCCCTGTCCCCCTGGAACCATTGGTTCCGTCGTTTTCTCCTCGGGGTTGTTTATCCTGCCTATCTTACATAGATAGACATGTGCTGTGTGGTTTTGTTGTTGTTACAAGTTTGCATTTTTACGAGTTGAAGGTTTGTGTTCTTCCTGTGTTGAGCAAGTTTATTGATACCATTTTCTCAATAGCATGTGTTCGCTTCATGTTTCCATGACAGATTTTGCTAAGTCTTTTTCAATAGTTCAAACATTTTCATGTTCTTGTGTATACAGTCAACTACAGCATAGGGAATAGATGACTTTCATATATACTGGGAAGCAAGAAGGTTGGTTTGACCGACGTTATTGAGGTATTCTTGTTACTGTAATTGTCTGTAACCACACCCATGATGTCACCAAGCTATCCGTTGTAGTCCGTAGCACTTCCCATCATCCTTTGTCATCGTCAGTCGTCAGCTCGACCAGGCATGGTCCCTGTGTTTTCCCAACACCTGGGCAGTACCTGCCTCCTAGGGATTTTGCAGTAAACATTTAAAATGGGCAAGCAAGTGCTTGGTGTATGCTGTGGAATTGATTTCAGTTCAAAGGACGGCCTGGAACTGCCCTATCTGTCCCCAAGTTGAAGTCGCTGTAATCACGATTGCCAGCCCTTCTTCATGGGACGCTGCTGGGTTGGATTCACAGGACCAAGCTTTGGGTTAGCAACCCAGCCACCTTCCCCTGTGCCCCAGGGCTCTCAGGGAAGTGACACAGGAGTACAGTTAACGGATCCAAAACTTCCTGCTCTGCCCCCCACCCCCCACTTTATTTCCAGAGAAAATCGTCAGTTTACATAAATCCTTTGAATCAAGACAGCAAGTGAATTTTCTCCCACCTTGTCCTGCTCAGTCTCTAAAGAGGGACCTCCTCTGGGTGCCCAGTGGAAAAGGTTTACTCGGTGCCTTGACCCAGCACAAGCTGCACTGGGACAGCTGAGGTCAGGGCTGGGGGAGGGGGCGGGAGGGCATTGACCAGTAGAGCAGGAGGCAGCGATAAGGCAGCTTGTGGCCATAAACGATGGAGGCAGGAGACAAAAGTGCCCCATGGGGGGGTCTGTGTTTACAAAGATTTCCTGGTTGAGGGGTGTGTTATTTTAATAAAAACATATGATGCCCACTTAATTAAGTGATGGCCTGGAATGATTAGTAAAGAGCGAAATGAATCCAATAAACCTGCACACGAAGGCAGGGGAGTAGCAACTGCATTTTGGTGAAATTCCCCGTGAAGCCAGTTCTAAAATCAACAGCGTTGATCATGCCCCCGTACGCCACTCTCCTGCCCATGCCCCCCACCCCCCAATTCCTGACAACCACCTTCTATAGATTTGCCGATCCTGGACATGTCATACAGGATGTGGGCGTTTGTGACAAGTGTCTTTGAATTGTGTCCCGTTTCTACAGTTGATCCTTGTTGGCATTGCCTTGCGCAGTCGTGGGCAATGGCGTGGACATGCCACATTTTGTTTGTGTCCATGAGGTGACACACAGTTGGATTTTCCTGCTTTTAGCATACCATGGAACTGTTTTTGAAATATAATGTAAAGCTTGTTGCTCGCAAGGCTTCTAAAATGGACAAAATTACCTACTCGGTGTGTGTGAGGTTCAGCTGTCGTGTGGATACAGCTGATTTAACGGGTCATTGTCCACTCAGAAAGTGGACCCTCCCCTGCTTCTGTGGTCTTTCTGTTTGCTCTTCTCGTGGTTGGATTATCCAAATGTCCCTCTTCTTGGTCAGAGTCAAGTCTAAACGCTCAGAGTCCCCCCTCTGGCGCCTTCCCCTCTCTCCTCCTGGCCAGCTGGTTTCCTTACTGTCTGCTGCAAGGGTCTCAAGCTTTTGCTGAGTGCTCCCCTCCGGGAGCTTCCAGGGCATCTTGTATCAAGATATACAGACACTCCCGAGACCCTGCCCAGACCCACCTCTGTCTCGGGATCTTGGGGCTTTTGATGTTACTCTCTCAGACTGTTAAAAGGCATCCAATTGGTCAACACTCTTGACTGCTAGGCAGAACGTTGCAGGTTCAAGTCCACCCAGCTGCACTTTGGATGGTGATGTTCGTCTGGAAACAGCAGCCATTGTAAACCCTGTAGAGCCCAGTTCTACTCTGATACACGTAGATTGAAGGATTTAGAGTTGATGTCATCTGGTTGAATTTGTCCCAAACCATTACAAAAGTGTAAGTGTATGCTTTCGTGTGTGTGTGTGTGTGTGTGTGTGTGTGTGTGTGTGTGTGTGTGTGTTCGTTCGTTCTGTAATACTGTGGTCTGGCCGTTTCACCTTAGCCCTTGCCTCGCCGCGCCGTGATTCGCCCAGGCCCTTCTGTGGAGTTCTCAGTGGGCTCGCTGTGTTGAATGCTGGCTGATTTGCTTTCTGGGAGTCGTGTGCCCTTTGCCGTGTAACTGGAGAGGGAAGACAGTGTGAATGGAGGCACCTGCTCACCTGTACAATGGATCTTTGGGGGGACCAGTTTCAGGTTTAAATAGTTTTGAATCCCGCTTTGCCCCCATTGTTATCCCTTGAAAGCCCGTGGCTGGACAAACTGAAACAAAACAAAACAAAAAACCTGTTTTGATAGAAAAGCAAATCCGGGATTTCCTTTCTGACTTTTTGCCTGGGTGCAGGACAGCATGGGTGCCCAGCCACAGTTCAGAGGGCACCCTTGATAACGCCTGTGCTGTGAAGGGGAAAAAACCAAATGCTTATCTCCCTACTGGTCATGGACACAGGCATTCAGGTAGGACCAGGTGTGTGGCTTCAGCCCACTGAAGCCCGTCACAGCAAGGATTGCCCCATTATCCACTCAGAGTGCCGCCTTTGTCAGCTTGTCAGTGTCTCTTCCTGATGGATCAGGTAATCGCCATCCGCAGGTAGCTCACTCAGGTGTTTTTTCAGCGGATTCTTTTCTGTTGTCCGTGCGCTTTGTCGGCTGAGGTGAACAGAAGACAGCAAATGAAAATGGGAAGCAGGGAAGGGCAGGAAGGGGCATCTGTAGGCTTGGTGAACAAAAGTGGGCCGCAACATGAGCCAGGCTTTGGAAGTGCGAGCATGTGCATTTGACTGTCTCAATGCAGGCCTCCGATTCCCGCTTCCATTTTGGTTGACTTGACCCTCAGCCAGCTATGTTCAGGATTGTCCTTGTTTTGTTTTAGTCCCAGAAAGGGAGTCGGGGAGGTCAGATGCATCATTGAAAATCAGGGCAAAGTATGGATTGGGAGGCTGCATAGGGCAATTCTAAGGAAGACCGCCTTCTTTCCAATGAAGTGCATGCTGGCACTTGGAGGAAGCCATCTCTTCCTCATTGCCACCGGGGCACTTTTGACTCTGCTCCACCTTTGTACGGGTGGAAACGATTCCATTTGTAAGGCAGATGGGTGAATGAGAATGGGGGCTTGGGGGTGGGGGGCAGTCAGACCCAGAGGCTCTGGCCCAGCAGTGCCGCCCCAGGTTGTCGTCTCATGTGTGCCCTGGCTCATCGTGAGGTTCAGAAGCACTTGGAGGCTCTGGTTTGCCACTGATGGCCTGTTTCCCTCAAAACGTGTTGTAAGAATAGATTACTGCAAGACTCCTGAGCCCCCAGGTTCCTGCAGGGAAATGATTGTTTAATTCATCTCTCTTCCCATGGATCTTCAGAATCTGGGGGCTTGTTTGGGAATCTTTTGGTTATGCTCAGCTGATTTACTCCTCCGTTTCATCCTCTGGACTCCCCCAGGTTAAGTCGGCCCCACATCCATATTGCAGATTCTATGGCTGAACTCGCCCATAGAGAGTCAGAATCAATTCGGGGACCCAGACCACAAAAGAAGGTTGGTGCTTCCAGGGGTAACTTGTCCTCACTTGGCCTGTGATCTTCTCAGCCCTCACCATCCAGTCAAAAGAATGGCTATCTACAAGTTCACATCTTCCAAAGGAAAATCAGCGGCTCTTGGCATCCTGACATGCACGTATACATATATGTATCCATATACAAAACCAGTACTTACCACATCATATTAATGCAAAGCCAAACCAAACTCATTGCCGTTAAGTTAATTCCAATTCATGGCGACCCAGTGGACAGGGTAGCACTGCCCCGTGGGTTTCTGAGATTGCATGCCCTCCCCCAGGAGCAGCTGGTAGTTTCAACCTGTTGACCTTGAGCTTGGCAGCATGCCAGGAGAGCGCAGCTCCTATGCTGTATTAAAACGGGGCAAATACACTTGAATCTATTTTCATTTGCGCATCTCCTTTATTTTTATTCTAAAGTGTGCATGTAAATTTTTGGTGACTGCTTCATTTACTAAATGGTGTCTCCGTAGTTCTAGGGATTATAAGATAAAGACTAGGGCATCCAAGTGGAATTATCCCCCAGCTCTAAGAAATGTAGGTATGGCTACCCTCCTGTCATTGAACACAGTTATTTATTTATAGTAACCTAAGTTATTTATAAAAACATAGGTTATTTATTAACCAATGGCAGTGATTAAAAACTAGATCATTGATGTCTCCAGCCCCAAATTCCTGAGAGAAACTAGATCTGGAGGAAAGCACAGCATTGTGAGGTAGGCCACCGCCCGGGATCCCGGCCGGAACCTGTGGTGGCTAATGAGCTCTTCAGAGAGAAGCTAGGCTTTGCACCTGGTTTCATCTTTAAGAAAGAAGAACAGCGTCCTTCACAAACTTTCCAGAATTCTCTGTTTTCACCTGCGTCGCTGTAGCTGGTTACTGTTTTGGGTTCTTTTCACACAATTTTCTGTCCTTCAGATACGACCACTGATCAATTCTGCCTTCACCTGAGGTCAGACATTCATATTTACACATCTCTTTCCTTTCACCCATTTCATTCTCTTTTACTCCATTTATTGGGCTCCTAAGGCGCCTCAGTGGTGTAGCGAGTTATGCGTCCGGCTGCTCTCGGCATGAACAGTAGTTTGAAACCATAAACCTCTGCAGGAGAAAGATGAGGCGTTTGGCTCTGGTGAAGCGTTAGTCTTGGGAAAGCCAGAGGGCTCGTCTACCCTGTCCTAGAGGGTCGCTTTGAGTTGCACGCAACTTGACGGCAGTGAGTTTCTGATTTACCCACCTGTGTTGTGGGGTTTAGGGAGCAGGATGAAAGGACCGTGGTGGGTGCTGATCCACCTGCTCAGACGACTCATTCTCTGCAGACCAGGAACACGGATGCGTATTGAGCTCACTAGTACTTATCTATCCATCCTGCCAGAGGTTAAGTGACATTCCCAAGGCCTGGTTGAGTCTGTAATTAATTGGAGTCAGTACTGCCTCAACAGCCCTGGCCCAGTGTGGTTTCCCCTGTGGCCCCTGAGCTTTGAGAACCATGAGGACCCCCAGGGCTGTGGTTTCCAGCGCTGCTGTTTCAGGCATCTTTGCGTTAGGGGGCCGTGTGGAACCTCAGCCCTAAGGGATTTGGGTACCCCTGCAGCGCGCGGTTTGTGAAGGAGTGGAGTTTGGGGAGACAGCCAGCGGGGCGGGGTAGCAGGACACGGTTCTGATGAACCTGCGATAGAAGTAGCCACCACCATTAGTTACTTCCACACTTCCGACCGGTCCCCTCTCCTGCCGGTGGCGGCGGGATTGTCTTCTGCTCTGTCAACGTCTGTAGAGCCCCCCACCTTGAACTCTCACTGAAGTGTGCAGAGCAGATAAAAATGCTAACGCTGACGGTTTGTTTCTGACCTTCCAGCCCGACAAACACAGGCCTGTTTTCCTGGGAATGAAAGGCAACGTAAGTACTGGAGGAAGCTTGTGAAAACAGTGGGGTTGATGGGGGAGAGCTGAGAGGGGAGGGGCAGCCCAAGGCAGGACATCAGTGAGACACGGGCTTTTGTTCCATCATCGCCACCCAGAACCCGAGAGCACCGTCCAGTCTTGGGTAGAGAGCTGGTGTGGAGGAGCGTGTGCTGTGCTGCGTTTCAGTGTAGAACAAGCCTAGACTGGCCAAGTCTCCAGCGGGCCTGCCTCCTTCGCCTCCTCGCCCCTCTTGACCCCAAGGCCAGAGCCCTGCTTTTCCTGTTGCCCAGTGTACAGATTAGAATCCAGACCCAGTGAGCGGACTGGCCCTGCTTGCATGTCTGTTTAGCTCCATTTAATTAGGACATGTAATTTAACAAGCGAAGCCGTTTCCAGGGCAAATGATAAAAAAGATTTCTTACCCCCCCTTTTTGAAAGAAAGACATCCTTTCTCTTCAGTCATTACTCGTGTAGGGTGCTGAATGAAATGGGGAGAGGAGGAGTGGGGGAGCGGGGGAGGGGGAACAACAATGAGCTCTTCTTTCAAACACTTCTTTTTCTCTGGGCGGCTTTTCTTAGCTCTCCAAGATCACTTTGTGTGTAGGGGCTGGCATCAAGTGTGGGGGGTCTTGTTCTCTTGGGTTGGGGTGTCCTTCCTTGGGCTGAGGTTTGGGCAGCCCTGGATAACAGCTCCGAGGCAAAGGAGACAGGGAAGACTTTCAAGAGGAAGAAGCAGCACCTGGGAAGAGGGTCTAGACAAGCCCTGTGACTGAGACAAAGAGCCCAGGGCCCTGGAGTCTGTGTTAGAACAGAGTCTGCAAAGCTCCATTCAGTTCCGTTTGGGACAGTGTGTCTTAGCCAGGGGCCCAGCTGCCTTTCACATGTGTCTGCTTGTTTGCCCTGTGGTCATCTCTGTTTGTTATGACCGTGGCCAACTCCTTATCATTCCTCACGAATGTCCTGCTTTTCTGGGAGTTCCCTTCCCCGCAAATCCTTCTCTCAGCCGGCCAGACTCCAAACCACCCTTTCCTCTCCTCGGCCCTGACACCCAGTGGTTCTCCTTCCCAGCCTCTCTGGAGCAGTCAGCATTGTTCCTGTTAACACTGCTACCATTGCCTTAGCTTGCACCTGGGCTTCCCACCTACAGGCTTTCAGTAGCTTCCAACCAGCTGCCAGTTTCTCCCCTTCCCAAACCGCCTTTTAGAATCCAAGCCCATGATTAGCCCAGCACTGAGTTCAGGCCAGGCCTCACGAGGTTTCCCGGGCACCAGAGCTTTGCTGGCTGGGTCCCTCCTGCCTGCCTGCCTGCCTGCCTGAGGTGAGACTGGATGGTTGTGAGGGTCTTCCCCACCCCATCCATAGCTGCTGCACGTTCTGTGATGCTGAAAGAAGTGCGTTTGACATGCTAATGTCGGGTGCCTGAGGATTGGCTACTGTGGCCAGGGAGAAAGAGGACGACGACTTTGGTGAAGTGGGAGAAAGGCGATGGCCTGTCCCTGTTGGAGAGCCTCAAGGGGGTGGTCAGTTGTGAGGAGAATATACATTTCTCAGCCCGGAGAAGAAAGACCCCATTCTGCAGAGACTAGCTGCATTGAGAAGACAGCTGGAGGGGCCTGGGGAGCCCAGTCAAGTCTGGTTCTGACGGGGCTTGCTCTCCAGAGGTCCTTGGGAGCACGCTGAGCATTTCTCTGACCTCCGACAGCCTCCTTGCCACAGACTTCCAAACGGAATGAGGCTTGGAAGACTGCTGAAGACAGTGGGCACGCGGTGCGTTTTCTTTTGGGAAAGCAGTTCAGTGGTGTTCCGATGCTTGGGATCCGTGTGGCAACCTTTGTTTGTGTTTACTGTGTTTGTGTAAATGTACTCAACGGCACATGCTCCGCTTCAGCAGTTCCTACATGCACTGTTCAGTGACGACCGTACTCCTCAAGTTGTGCAACCCACATCCTTGTCCTTTCCCTAGTTATTCTCCCATTGCCTCCTCCCCCTCTCCCTCTGCCTCCCACCCCCTAGTGCTCTCCAGTTTCTGTTGATGCTGGCAGTTCCCGAGTTGCAAAGCTCCGGTGTGGGGATGGCTCTTACTTGCCTTGTAGTGTTATGTCAGTCTGCCCTCACTTTGAATTCTTCATCAGATCACCTTTACTTGCCGCACATGCGGCTTTGACAGCAAGGAAAAGACAAAAATTAAAGCTCAGTTAGGAAGGACTCTCGAATCTCGCACATCAGCAGGACACTGCCCGAGTTGCATATTTCTTGCAAGCCATACGGCATTTGTCTTTTTGTGACCGGTGTATTACACTCGCATCGTTCCCCCCCCCCCCCAAGTTTTAGCTCTGTTGGAGTAGGTACGAGGACTGTGGGTTTGCGGGTGGTGGTGGTGTCAGTACCAGAGGGTCCTGTCTACACTCTTTCAGAGGAGAGGTGAGCTCTGGAGAGACAGGAAAGAGGAGGGCACAAGAGCCTTGCTTAGGACTTGGAATGGCTGCCACGGAGCGGAGTCAGATCTTGACCAGAAAGCACCACCCTGAGGCCCCATCTGTCTAAGGGGGGATAGTAATGAGCATGTGGACCCTGTTACTTACAGAGTGTGTGTGGGAGACACGGTGGGCCCTCCTTTCCTAGAGTGGCTCAGGCCCTCCTAAAAGACAGATCCAGACACGTGGTTTCCAACTGTGGATCAGGATCACCTGATCAGAACTCAAAACTTCCTGCCGGCGGGCCATTCTGAGTCATAGCTGACCCGCGGAACAGAACAGGTCTGCCCCAGTGGGTTGCTGAGACTGTCGCCCTTGACAGCTGTAGAAAGCCTCATCTTTCTCGCTCCGTGAGCTACGGTGGTGAGTTAGTTAATTGTGCCAGCCTGGCCGAGTGAGGCTGAGTGAGGCAGCCCACATTGAGTTGATGACCAGAACCCGACCAGCTGGAGACTTTTGAGCCTGTAAACTGGTGCATATTGTTACTGACTTTATAGATGGCCTGTCCGGATTTGACTTTGCTTGTGGATGCAGACTTTACAAGGTTCCAACTGGAATGAAGACTTCGTGTCGAAAAACATGATTGTCTTCTCAGAGAACTGGGTTGATATAAGTGGGCAGTATATAAATTGGATAACTAAAATTGGGGGAGATAAAGGCATGAAGCAGTTGGCTTACAAACTTTCAAAGGTAGGGGGAAAAACTCACAGGATGATAGGGTTAAGGTATAGGTGTTCATTGCAATTGTGAAGCTAAGAATTATATACAGGTGCCAGGTTGGCAAGGGTGGATTGAGTTAGTTAATTGTGCCAGCCTGGCTGATAATCACATGTGAGGCTGGTTGAAAGGCGGAGGGATAAATGGGTGGTGAAGCCTCGCCTTTCTAGTTCTCGGGTCTCTTGTTTTGTGAT
>NW_022111368.1:41320017-41334322 GCF_000313985.2 Echinops telfairi
TGTGGACTGGTGTTGGGTTAATGGGTTAATGTTGGACTTGTGGGCTTGGGCAGCATTGGGTTGGGATGTTTTCGTGATGCACCTTTTCTCTACATAAAACTCTCTTATACATGAGTTGCTGTGGATTTGTTTCTCCAAAGTACCCAGACTAATACAAGTGGTTTTGAACTGCTGCCGACCTTGCAGTTAATTGCCCAACACATAACCAATACGCCACCGGGCTCCTCAAAATCACCTTGCGTGCGTGCATTGAGACCACTCAGATTTGGGGGGCTTGTCTCAGACCTGCAAACTCAGCATTCTGTGGGTAGGACCCAGGAATCCATGTGGGATTCAGATGGCATGAACACCCCGCTTGACAAGCGATTCCCTTCCCCCCACCTGTTCACTGGTGATTTCCTGGACCTGCACACCGTGGGTGCTCAAGAAACGGTGGCTGCATCTAGTTGCTGACATCTGGCAACATCATTCTCACGATTTTCCCTACTGCATACGCTCTTCAGGGCTCTCTGTCCCGTGGCCACGGAGGTTCTTCACTGTCCTTGGACATGCATTCACACTGCCAGGTGTCTGCTCACACGATCCTTCGCCTTGATCACAACCTTCCTTTCTCCACTAAGTCCCTGACTTTTTTTTTTTTTAAATCAATTTATTGGGGCTCATACAATTCATCACAATACACAGATCAATTGTGTAAACCACATCTATACATTTGTTGCCCTCATTATTCCCAAAATTCGCTTGCCTCTTGGGTTCCCGGAATCAGCTCATTTTCCTTTTTTTCCCCCTCCCCCCAGTCCCTGACTTTTATTGCTCACTGACAATGCGGTGGGCTCTGCCCTTGATGCCACTGGCCCTTTAAGCCTGTCACTGGTGCCAGTTGTTCCCCCCAGGTCATCCGTGAGACCGTTCGCTGTGGTACAGCAGCCGAATCCTCGCCCTCCATGCAAGAGCCACCTCTTGCCCTCACCCTGTGTCAGAGGAGCTCCGCCTGTAGCCATGGTGCCAGGCCGGGTCAGTGGAGCTTCTAGATTGAGCCCAGGAAGAAAGGCTGGGTCGTTGATATCTGAAAATCAGCCAGTGAAAACCCAATATGTGACCACAGTCAGATCCGCAGTCCCTGCTGGGGATTGGCTGGGCAGCATTTCCTTCAGTTGTGCATGGGTTTGCCATGAGTGGCAGCGAAGAACTGTGTCCCCTGCAGAGGAGACTAATCCTTTGGCCTCTCTCAGAACTCCTGTGACTCAGGAGACCATCCTTCTCCTGTGGTATGACTGGCGGTTTTGAACTGCCAAACTTGTGGTTAGCAACTTTCCACGTAACCCGGTCCGGCATCAGGCCTTCCTCTCCCAGGCTGTCATATTCTTTAGCACACGAGGTGCACTCCTTGGTACTTGGCAGCAAAAAGTGGTTTGCAAGTGCTGATACTTGTTTGCAAAATGGAGCAAGCCACAAAACTACAACAGACGTGCAAGTAATTGATGTTTCTTTGGTTAAATGGCTTCAGAGTATGTGATTATCATGCAACCCGGTCCATTGCTGCTTGATTTTAGATCCTAGGTGAGAGATTCAGGAGGCTTGTGTGCATTCCAACTTTGTGGGTGTGAGACCTTACAGGTACTTGCCTTGCCCTGGAGCGCCTGGCTTCAGGGCAAGCTTGGCCCTACCGTGTTTTATCATTCACAGTGGTCTTTACTCCCATGCAGTCCAGATTCTCCAGAGATGTTTGACTGCCTCAAGTGAGGATTGGGGAAAGAATAGCAGTAGTAAGACTAGCAGCTGGCTCTGTGACGTGTTTCCTATGCCCAGGCACCATTCCCAGTGTCTGCGTTGATCACAGCTGCAGGAAGTGAGTTAGTACTGTTGCTAGTCCTGCTTTCAAAGACAGGGAAACCAAGTGTCTTGGTTTTCCCATTAGCCACAACACCACCAGGAGTAACTAATTAGTAGATAGACCGTTTCCTCGCCTGCAGTTTGGAAGCACCTGGTAACCAGGTTCAGCCCCAAGTCCCTTCTTGCGCAGGACTCTTAACTCACACTCCCGCGCCCTCCCCTCACGCCTCCCTGCCTGCTGCAGACTGGGTCCCCAAACTGTTGGAGACAGTGCTCCTGCTACAGATGGATGGACAGCGCGGGAGGGAGGCTGTTGGCCTCAGATTTCATAAGCCGCAGATATCACCAGGCCTGGCGGAGGGCTCCTTTTGAGGAAGATACGTCAAAAAGAGGGTGAGTGCGTAGAGACTTAAGAGAGGACTAGACCTGCCTAACAGGAGTGGCCAGCATGCCCAGGCTGTAGCCGGCTGGGGAGGAGGGAATATGCATTCCTGGTCCAGTTTGGTACATGGCCCCAAACCAGGTGTAAGTCAGTAAATCACTTCCTTTAGCTTGCCCCGGGGCCAGGGATGGAGGCTACCAGAGGTGTGTGCTTCTGGGCTGTGGCCCAGGCTGTGCTTGCTGGAGACCACAGGAACGGGAATGAGTGTCCTAGGCAAGACAGAATGCACTGGGGCAGGGCAGGGGCTTCATAGAGTGAGGGAACCCCAGGCACCAGCCTGCCCGCAGTGGGGAGAATAGTCATTCAGAAAGTAAGCCGGAGGACAGGGAAGGGAGATGCTGCCGGGAGGTGAAGTTTGAGGCTGGCCTGTATCTCTGCACTTTGAACCTGGGCTCTGAGTGGCACCTTCGGCAGGGACTGTTTTCTGGCACTCACCCGGGCGTTGTCCTTCTCCCACGTGCCTCATTCATTGATCATTAGGCAAGCATTCAGTGAGCGCCAAGTTATCTTACGTGTGTCCCATGCCAGGGCTAGGGATGTGGCCCTGCCTCACGAAGCTTGCCTCCCTGGGGGAGACAGAGCTCTGTGTAACACAGGAGGCACTACAGAGTGATCCCTGCAGAAGCTGAGGTCACACTGAGGGTCACAGGTGGACAATGCCCAAGGACATTGGAGTGGGAATGTGGACAGAGCCCTCTGAATGGAACGGATGTGCCACCAATGGAATGGCGGACACCCAGGGTTCCCAGGACAGGCTGTGACACGATGGGTTCTGTAGTCACAGCTGCTGGTCTACCAGGGCTGCAGAGACAAGGGTCCCTGCCACACTCTAGACACCTTAGTGGACAGGCAGGCAGGGCTCAGCCCGTGGGTACCAGACAGCCCACAGCAGGAATGTGTTAACAGTAGCAGCTGGCTGCTATCTGATCCTCACCCACCTGTGACTTCCGATTCCCCCATTGTTACATACCAAGCAGGCTGTGCATGGAGGAATGAATGAAGTGGGTGCATAGGGCTCCCGTCCTGGCTACCGGAGCTGGGATAGAATAACCTCAGCTCGGCCCCTTTGCACTCCAGAGAGTTCACATTGCCAGCCTTTGGCATTGGGAAGCAACAGGTGGGGAATTGCCCTACAGAATCAACTAGACCGGAAGCCAGGGAGTTAACGGTTGTTTTGGTTGGGACAGCCGGCCAACTATTTAAAAAGTAACCTCCTAAATGACTCGACACAACACACATTTCTTTTTATCTCCAGGGCAAGTCCTGGCTCTGCCCCATTCAGTCAGGGGCCAGGTCTTTCTGTGGCCGTCCTGTGACTCTGAATGTGTGTCAGAATCAGCCAAGGGCTGGTAAAAGCAAAGTTTGTTAGGCCCCACCCGCAGTCTCTCAGGAGCGGGGCCTGGAGTTTGCAAAGCTAGAAGTTCTCAGGTGCTGCTGCTACTGCTGGCCCAGGGAACCCACTTACAGAACAACTGTCCCTGGGCTACCTGGTACCCCACGGAGTTTCTGCCTCCCTTCAGGAGGTGAGAGCTGTGAAGTCCGTCACAGGGTCTCTTTCCAAGGGACTCCAGGGTGAGCAATGCATCCCCTTGTGCATCCAAAATAGTACCGTCTCTGCCCTGGGTCAGAGGGTCCTGCCTCTTCCTGATTGCTGCTGGAAATACATTGCTTTTCAAGATGTATCTCAAAAGTCCCGAGAAGGTCCAACAAGGTCTTCCTTTCGTATTCACCACTGATGTCTGTAAGAAGCCACTATTGAACGTCCGTCTGGCCCCACTAGCCTAGTGGGGACATGAGTCACGTGAGACTCAAGTTCCCATGGAGGGTGGTCTGTGGTGTTCCTCGCCCAGGAAACGAGGCAGGAAGCAGCGAGAGGTCAAATAATTGTACACAACAGGCTTTCCTAGAGTGCTTCCCGCTCTGTCTTGGTTTCTTACTGCGTCTTCTTTGGGGACTTTCAGCGCCTGTAACCCTGCGCCCTTGAACAGAGCAACAGATTTTTCTGCTCAGGGGCAATGAGTGTACATAGTCTTGGTGCACCTCTGATTTGGGGGGGGGAGTCAGTGGGTAAATCAGTCGGCACTTAAGCAGTGGTTAAGTGTGCCTGTCATCGGACTCCGGAGGACAAGAGAACGTGGTTCCAGGCGGTTTGCAGTGTACGCCCCCAGTTGTAGGAACACCAGCAGCCCTGCCAGGGTAAGCCAGGACTCGAATGACTGCAAGTGGTGAAGAATGGCTATTTGTCAGAGGGTAGATCCAGCTCTGCCAGGTGACCCCTGGCCCTACCAGCTCACCCCATTCTGGAACGGCAGCTTCTCGGAGCTGCTGCCACTTAGACGGAGCAAAGGGGTCTAGGGTGTGCTTGCCAAACCACGGCTTGTGGTTGTGGGAAGAGAGTTGTGTCAAGTGTCCCTTCAGCTGTTAGGACTAGACTCGGGCGCAGTTTGCTGGGGCTTGGTTCGAGACGTGGAAGGAGAACTCTTTGGCCATCCTAGCAGTCTGCGATGTAGTGCCCTGCTGCCGCGCACAGCTCCAGCACTGTCCCGTGCAACCTAGCAGATGCCACGCTAAGGAGAGTTCATCAGAAGGTACAAAAATAGTGCAGGGTGACAGCTGACCTCTCCCAACTTCACTAGAAAGAAGAATCACCTATCAGCTTCAGCCCAAGGGCAAGGTCAATAAGGCAGAGGTCAGACATCTCTGCACCCTTCAACCTTTTTAACCAAGTCTGACACCGTCCTCTCTACTGTGGCACTCGCCACTGCTCTGCTGGTTTCTGTACTTCATTCATTACAGAGGCCGCACAGAACTCACACACCGTATACACGGTTACGGGGTTTACAGGGTCATGAACCACTCAGGATACACTCCTGCCATCAGGACCAGTTTTTCACAGCCGTGTCCGCAGGCACTCTCAGACCTTGGCTTCGTGGTCTGCTTGGGCAAGAGTTACAAGGCTCTTTCAGCTTCAGCGAGTATTAAGTGCCACTGCCGGTCAAGCTCATCCACCCTCAGCTCTAACTCCGCTCCGGGCCTGGCCGCTGACTGCCTCTGTCTGTTGCTCTTGTTCTTCCTGCGGCTTCTGCTGTCAGCACTTCGCTGCCACTGCTTCTGTCCGTCTTCCTAGCTGCCTGTGGTGTCCCAGCTCTCTGTCTCCTGGCTTGAGCAGGCTCATCGCAGGTCTCTCAGGTCCACAGGATACACTCTACTCCTGCCCCTGCTCCCTCGATGAAGGTGAGATCCCCATTTCCCACCTCCGGGATGGCAAAATGGACTAACCCTCCACCGTAGGGTTCCATGCACCATTACCAGTCTGGTCTCATCCACAAGGGGACCATGCCCCTTAGTTATTAGCAAAACTACTCAAACCTCTTGGTGGGCCACAAGCACGTTTGTGTAGCCCTTACCTGGTCATTAAGGACCCCTGGTGTCACAGTGGGCCAATCGAGGATGAAAGAAACAGTTCTGCTCCACCCTTGAGTCTGAGTCAACTTGACAACAGTAGGACTGGTTCTGGTACCTAGTCCTTTGGTGGCAGTTACGAAAGGTTTGGCAGAGGGGACGTATCAAGTAATTCACTGAACTGCCGCAGGGAATTGAGATCAGAAGGCAGAAGAGAAAACGGCAGGCTGGAAATGTGGAATGGCCCTTATCATTGGAGAGATTTTCCACTCAGCTCAGGTAGGACACGAGGATGGGCAGTTTGAAAACCAGCAGCCACTCCCCAGGAGAAAGAAGTGGCAGTCTGGTCCCTGCGGCAGCACCCCTGTGAGGGAGACACTCTTGCCTTCCCTGTTATTCGCAAACGAAGAGGCAGGCTCCGCAAGGCCTGGCCCCACAGGCTCCCAGGGGAGTTGTGACAGGTTCTGCCTGTGTCTGTTACCGAACTCCACATCTGCAGCCTGCTCCCCTCCACCGGGAGCATCTTAAGGCCCTAGATGAGGAATGTCATGTTCCTTAGGAATGTGACTAACTGGGTGGGGACTAGGAGAAGTCTGACAGAGACACCCGGGTCAGGGAAGAGTGCACGAGTCCCAATGCCTACAGTATCAATGTACAGCCTGTGCTGAGGGCCTGCTGCGTGCCAGCTTGGCATACTGCACCCTCCAAGGGTTGGGTGGGCTACCCGGGGTCATGCCATCTCAAGGATGACCAGCTCACCGAGCCCTCAAACCTACCCACCAGCAGCAGTGGTGCCTCACAGCCGCGCCCTCCCGTGAGCCTCCCCTGGCTGTGCTTGGGATTTTCAGAGGGGCGGCTGTGCCCCTGGAGCTATAGCATTTGATGAAGCAGCAGTTCATAGGTACTGGTGGCATTTTATAGTTTTACTGTGATTGACGAAGATCTTTAGGAGTGGGAGGGATTTTGTGAGCAGTCCCCCAGGCCCTCAGTTTACATGTTGAGGACCTGTTTCCTGCCTTTTCTGACCTGCTGCCTCATTTTATCTTGAGGCTCCTGTACTTTTTTTTAAAAAGACGAGAATCATTTTATTTATATGAAAATTTACGAGTCCAATACCTCAATAGCAGTGTACACCTGACTCCTCATGTCTATCAACTATCTCACCATCTGATGTTTCACTGACAGTTAAACACAAGGCGATTCTCCAGTGGTGCGCGTGGGCGACGTCCAGCTGGCAGCAAGTGCAGAGGGGAGCAGCCAGAGCAAGGTGGCTGCGATGGGTCACGTGCATGTCACTGTACCGGGGCCAGATGCAGTGATCGGGCAGCCATGGAATGATGCAGCGGGCAGCCATGGAATGATGCAGCCATACCACAGGGCCACGTCCCACCAGAGAGCATCTCGCTAAGCGAGAAGGGCGTCCTGATTGCAATGGGAATGACAACAGTGACACCTGAAGACAGCATTTAATTCAGTCACTTGACTTCTTTCTTACAAGGGTACCCTGTAGTACTGACAGCTGAGATGCCTGAGACGCTGAGACAAAGGACAGTGGCTCTCAGGAAGGAGGCTTTAAACAGGCCCCATGTTTCAGTCTCAAGGAAATAGTTATTTGCATCTTACACCATGTTCATAGTTTGACGTGCTCAGGTAGATCACCTGCCTTGCAGTGATTGTAGTCTAGTAACAGCTGGAGGCAGATGTGCCCCTCTGAAGGTGCTCACACGGAAGGTACTGGGGTGAGAGTGTATGTCCATCACACTCTTTTAACTGCGGGCTATACGGTCTGTGAAAAGCACAGCGGAGCTGTGGGCTTAGACTTGTGAAAGTAAAAGTCTACCAGAACTGCTGCTACAGCAGACAGCTACCTTTCCCCAGCACTCGTTTCAGTGAGGAGTCCCCTCTTCCTCTAACAGGAATTCCTTCTCAGTGAGGTGGCCCAAGTCCCAGTTCAGGGCACTGGCTCTCTGGGAAGGCTTTCCCTGAGGCAACTCTGTAGGAAGACCCTGATCTCCCGCCTGGGTTCCGGTTCCGTGGAGATCTACATCAGGCTCGGCATCAATCTTCCCCCATCTCTGCTGTTTAATTTCTCTGCAACGTTTTACCGTGGGTTGGGTGAATGTTTCCAAAATGTCGAGTGTATTAGTTGCTGTGTCTCCTCCTTGCCTGAAGGGGGCATCATGTATGCTTGGCGCCTCCTCTATTAACACGTCTCACTGGGCAGAAAGACAAACACCGCTGGACTACAGAGTTCAGGAGACCATGCATGCCTTCTCAATTTCAGACTTTATTTCCTATTGTTTCCGTGATACTTATTGCTCATGTTATGTGACACAGTTTATGGGTTGGGAAATATGATTACCACAAGCATATGGCTTCCATTGTGTGCTCCGAATTATGGAAAAGTTGCTACTATAAAGTTTAGGGTTAAAAGTACTTGACTGTCTTTGATTCTTTGAAGGTTCCTGATTCGACCAGTGCCTTTGTAACTAGAATGTTCTATTGAGAATTACAGTACTTCCAAAGAAAAGAAACTACTTTTCCTTCAAACACCTAGAAGTCGAGGGCACACACAGAAAGATTTAGAATTAGAAAAAGTAATAAATACAATTTCCATATAGTTTTCCTTTGAATATAAAAAGCTTTGATTTGAACTAGCTTTGTCCTCAACTAAAGATCAAGAAACAATAAACACATCATCCTCTTACATACACATGGGGACTTCAAGGGGCTTGAGGGAAAAAAATGGAATGGAAAGATAATGGCATTTTCCTACAAACTGGCACTCACAATGCTTTTATTTTACATATAGGTTGGTGGTAGATACCTTTTTAAAATGTCTGCAAAATGTTGAGTGGAGATAGTAGTGAGTCTCCTCCCCCAAGTGATACTGAAGCAGATGTCAGTTTTGGAAGAACTGACCATGGCATTGTCAAGTAGGTGCAATTTGTCAGAACGTCACCTATTTCCTGTGGCTCCTCAGAACCCTAACTCGCCAAGTGCCCCTTTCATTTCACTTCCTCTCAGAGCCTCCTCTCAGCTGTCAGCTGAAGAGGACTTGATACTGTGATTCACCCTAAGATTTATAGCACTCCTATCTTATGTCTCTCCCAGAAGACTCTTCTGCATGAGCCCTTAAGCCAAAGGCATGACTCTAGTAGTAGAATTTCACTCATTTCTGATACACCAGAGAACAGTCTCTAGACCTGGTGCCTTGTGAACTCAGATGCTTTGTATCCCTTATGATGATGATGATGTTGTTTAAAGTACAAGTTCAGTTGTACGTGAATCGCCTTGAGATCATTGTTGTCTGAGGTAGAAGACTTAGGTTGAGGGCTTCTTTTGTTGTCCTTGGGCAGCTGGTTGCTCGAGCACCGTTTCTTCAGGAGGTTGCCTGTTCTTTCTTGAATTGCTTTTGTGCTGTTGTCGAAATCAGTCAGGTGTGTTTGTGTGGGATTGTTTCTGGGTTCTCTGCCTGTATAACAAGATCATACTTTCTGAAGCTCTATCAAGTCGTAGAAGAAGCTGTGGCACACCAGGGCCAGAGGATGCTGCTTAGCAAAAAGAGGAACATACGACTGATGCCCGTGACAACACTGATGAACCCCAATGCTGAGAGGGAAAGCCCATCTCCAGAGTAGGTGTAATTCTACTCCTATAAAAAAGCACACCAGACTCAGTGCATCAAGTTGATGTGTGTACATAGCAATCCTGTAGGGCAGGGTAGAACTGCCTCTGAGCTTCCGAGACTGCAACCCGGGATAGGAGTAGAAAGCCTTGCTTTCCCCACAAAGAAACTGGTTTTGAAATGCCCACGTTGCAGTTAGCAGTCCGTCTCGTAACCTCTCTGTCACCAGAGCTCCTTCTAGTCATACAGTATTCTCGAAAGAAAGAGAGAGACAGGGAATAGTTAGTGGTTGCAAGGGTTATGCATGGGGATGCTGTAGCACGAGGACATCTTCCGTTGATAAGGAAAATATCTTGATTGGTAGTCGGACAGAGCTATTCACAGAGCCGTACATGCATAGGCACGAGTGCATGTCACTCTGAATAAGCTTGTGGATGGTGGCAACTCCCATTTTCTGATTTTAATAATGTACCATGGACGTTCGAATGGTTATGCGGGCAACCACTAGCTGAAAGGTTGGCCACCCACCGGTTCATCCCTGCTGAGAGTGTGCCTTTCCATCTCAGGCACACTGAGCCAGAATTTTATCAAGGGTGGCTAAAATCCGGCAAATCTGCATTGGGAAGGGGACTGGTCACATGCAGCAAGGTATCAAACTCAAAGGGACCTGTCTGAAGCCCCATTCAGACCCCCCTGAGGTACCAGGGAAGGGGAGATTCTGAAAGGTCCCATGTGACCTTGGAAAACCTGTGGAGCAGCTACACTGCACAGTGAAGTGTCCCCAGGGGTTTCAGGGACTGGATGGCCAGGGACAGGAGAACAGGTGTGTTCATCATGTGAACACTGGGGCTGGGTGAGGGGGTAGGGCCACCCAGTGCACTTCTTTCCCATCTCCTAAGAACCTGCCGTGGTTTAAGAAGCAAAGCGGGTGCCATGCTGTTTATGGCACATCGATAGCAGCAAAGCCCTAAGTGTGCGGACAGTGCCCGCCTCTGTAGGGGACGGAGGGGACTCACATGGCTTCCTTTGGTTCTTTAACAAAATCAACCTGGATCTGATGCAAATTTGAGAAAATGTTAACATTTGTGTATTTGGGGCGATAGATATGTGGGTATTCTATGAGGGGGTTCCCCCAAAAGGCAAAAAGCTCTGGGGGGTGGACAACAAACCTTGTTCTGGATGCCCATCAACTTCCCAAACACAAAAATGTGCACAAAATTTGTGCACTTGTGCTCAAAGACCGATGAGGGCCCATTGAAGAGATGGAGTTATCTGGACTGCCTTGGGACTCGGTTCAGTGGATAATAAGGGAAGATTTGGGGATGAAAAGGGACGCTGAAAAATTTGTGCCTCCGGTTCTGACTGGCCAGGAAAGAGTGTGGACTGGAAACCTGCTGAGACGTTTCCTCAGGTCCTTCCTGGAGACACAGGCGCTGTGCTGTTCTTAGACCCCCCAAAGCAAACATCAGTCAAGCCAGTGTAAGACTCCAACACACCCCCTAAAAATCTCGTTAAGTGATTTCAAAGATAAAGATGATGCTTTTTTTTTTTTTTGGTGTGAGGGAGATAGTGCATTTGGAGTTTGTTCTACCAGGTCAGACTGTTAATTGAGCTGTCTATTTAGAGGTTCTGAAAAGATTGCATAACATTGTGTGACCAAAAAGGCCTGATTTGTGGCAGATGAACGAATGGTTTTGTCACCACAACGCTGCACCTGCTCACACAGCCATCTCAATGCACCAGTTTTGGAGCAAAAAACAGCATGCCTTTCTTGCTCCACACATCCTCCTCACCTGACCTCATTCCATACAACTTTATTTTGTTTCCACGAATGAGGAGGAGCATGAAAGGCAGCGATTTGACACTGGCATGGAAGAGGTAAAGAAAGAAACGAGGGAACTTCCGTCAAACATTGCAACAGATGAGTTTGAAATATGTTTCCAAGAATGGAATCGCAGATTTGACAAATGTATTAAGTGTAATGGATTGTACTTTGAAGGTGATAAGGGGCTTTGGAAAACAGTTTAAATACATAGCTTATTAAAAATTCTGCTTTTTGGGGGTACTGCCCTTGTATTTCTCTCTATCCTTTCTTCGTGGATTTGAATTATCCTGTTACTTTTTTCAGAAAGAAAAATCTGCGAAAACAAAACCAAGAATTATGCCAGGGTCCGTATTTTGACACACCATGTTATCTCAGTCTGTTCCCAAAATTGGCCCAAGTGTTATAATATTTCTTGGAATACGACTACCCAGTCAGACTTCTTCCCATGAATGACTAACTCTGTTGAGAAGCCTAAGAACACAATCCATCTTTTTTATTATGACAACCTAATTTAATTTTAATTGCTCATTATCATGTTGCCTTTATGAGGAGGAGCTATCTTTAATTATCTTTCGGAGGGGTTGTTTCTAAAGTACTGGGAGCTCCGGAGCTGAGCAGCATCCTTCCTAGTGCACTGCCCCTGATTGGCAGGGCCTGCCCTTCACCTGGAAACACTTAAAGAATTCCAGGTGGGTGGGTCTCCTCTCCTTGGGCCTGTTTTAAATTACAGATATCTTTGTCAAGAGATCTTGCCCCTGCCAACGCTGTCCCCCCTTCTTCCCTGGGACTCACCAGGTGAGTGAGAAAAGAATGAGACCATGTCCCTGCAGCCCTCATTTGAATCCTGGCCATGGCCTTTCAAGTTCATTTTCCTCGGTGACAGGTTCAACAATCTCAGGGCAGCCAGGTCACCGTACGTGTCAGGAACGAACGCAACCCTAACAAATGTGGAGACTGCCACAGAGGCGCCCCACACCCCCCTGCTCCTGGACGGTCCTTACAGATGCCATTGGATGGTTGGGGATGGTGGGTGGTGCTTTCCCTTACAGATGCCATTGGATGGTTGGGGATGGTGGGTGGTGCTGAATTCCTCTGCCTTTCGCCCTCAGTGCCTTGCCATCCCCTGTGAGTAGGGGTGGGGGAAGTGGGCCCTGTAAATGTAGAGAAGTCTTCACACGGCTCTTTATGGTGGGCTGGCCCGCCTTCCCTTGGGCAAACCCCGGGGCTCGCCCCCCCCCCCCCTGCCCAGTGGCTTTTGTGTGCACGTCGCTTTCAGCTCCTGTCTGTCAGGCTGAATGGGCCCATTCATGGGCATTTACGGGCCACCGAGGCCCTGGCCGCCTGGACACAATCAGCAGAGAGGAGTGTTGCGGGCTCCGCATGTGATAATGGGCCTGCTAGGCCTGCCTCCAGAAACCCTCTATTGTTCCCTAGGCCCAGGAGTGAGCCTAGAGGGGGACACCAGACAGCCATTGGGTGCTCAGCAAGGGAGGGTGGGTGGGAGTACCTTGCAGTGAGGGAGGAATGAGTATAGCCCGCCTGGTGGAGCTTATCTTGGGCTCTGACCTTCAGCTTTTATCTCTGCATACATCCAGCTACTTAAGGCTAGAGACCATGTCTTTTGTTTTTTTTTTTGTTAATCTTTATAGCCCTGCTTACCTGAGGCACCCAGTAAGTGCTTGTTGAATGTGTGAATGGAACTGGTGTTCTCCCACAAAGCCGCAGGGAGCACTCAGGTGTTTCTTGTGCTCAGTGGAAGAGACCACAGAACACACTGCCTTTGGCAGCAGGGCCTGGCCGGCTGTGCAAGGTGTGGATCACTGCATGGCTCCAGGGAAAGGAGATGGGAGACCCTGTGAGGATGAGGGGCATTTTGGCATCCAGGAATCTGTATCTGGAATCCGGAAGGCTGTGTACAGAATGCCCGTGGACTGCCCATTTGCAGGAAGGAGAGTTTGGGATAGACAGGACATGGATTGGGGTCGGAGGCATAACCCTCTGAACCTCTGGCCTGTTACCTACTGTGCCACAGGAAGCCCATGGCCAGTGCTGTGGACTGGGAGGGATGGAAAGCCGGCCCAGGACACCTTATAGTCATGGTGTTCCCAGCCTTGTAAAATTGTGTTTGTTAGTGGAAGATAATTGTCCATTTGTTGATAGCCTACTGGGCTAAGTACTTTATACATCATATGCTGTCAAGTTGATTCCAACCCTGTGTGACTTTGGACAAAATAGAACTGCCCCATACTCACTGCCATTCAGTCAATACCAACTCGTGGTGACCCTATTGGACAGGATAGAACTGCCCCTTTGGGTTTGTGAGACCATGGAGCAGCTGGTAGATTTGAACTGCTGACCTTGTGGTTAGTAACTCAAGGCTTCCTGTGAACTGTCCAACAGAATATCCTAAACTAATCTTTACAGAGCCCAGGTGACACTGTCAGGGAGGTGTTGGGCTGCTAACCACAAGCTAGTGTTTCAGACTTAGCCAGCCCCTCTGCGGGACAGAGACGAGGCTACCTGTTCATGTAGAGCAGAGGTTCTTAACCTGTGGGTCACGACCCCTTTGGGGGTCTAATGACCCTTTCACAGTAGCAAAATAACAGTTACGAAGCAACAGCGA
Organism: Echinops telfairi; assembly: GCF_000313985.2. NCBI lineage: Eukaryota > Metazoa > Chordata > Mammalia > Afrosoricida > Tenrecidae > Echinops > Echinops telfairi. Next base: position 41,333,771 of record NW_022111368.1, read on the forward strand.
AAATAATTTTATGGTTGGGGGGTCACCACATCGTGAGGGGGGGTCACCACATGTGAGAACTGTATGATGGTTGTGGCTTTAGGAAGGTTGAGAACCATCGCTATAGATATTTAGTCTTGGCAACCCTATGCAGTGTTTCTGTGAATTACTGTTGGGGGGCTGATATCTAGGGGGTGTCCTTGATGGCACAGTGGGTTTGTTGGCATTGGCCTACAGTAGGATTGGTTATCATTGGGTCTTTTCCTGGGGAGCCGGTAGATGGGTTCAAACCACCAACCATTTGGTTAGTCGCCTAGTGCTTAACCATTGTGCCACCAGGGTGGCTGTGTATATAATCACATTGGGGGCTCATACAACTCTTAACACAATCAATACATACATCAATTGTGTAAAGCACATTTGTACATTCATTACCCTCATCATTCTCAGAACATTTGCTCTCCACCTAAGCCCCTGGCATCAACTCCTCATTTTTCCCCTCCCTCCCTTGTTCCCCCTCCCTCGTACAACTCTTATCACAATCCATCCATCCATCCATTGTGTCAAGCACAT
>NW_022111368.1:41334895-41368165 GCF_000313985.2 Echinops telfairi
TTGAAAGGCGGAGGGATAAATGGGTGGTGAAGCCTCGCCTTTCTAGTTCTTGGATCTCTTGCTTTGCGATTGCGATGGTTGCACAGGGTGCAGCTGCCTTAGCAGTTCCCTGCTCCAGCTTGCAAGATTGACTTCGTACAAGACATCCCCAAGGAGAAGTTACATGGACCTATCCCGATGCAGCCCTGGGTGCTGGAGCAGCCGTGTGGAGATCCCTGCTAGTGCTGAGATGCTTGTTCGTTCATTGACTCAGCTTTCCTCCTGCAGTCGGCATCATTGCCTCTGTTTTGTGAGGTGGGTGGAAGACTTTGTGAATTGGTGTTGGGTTAATGAGTTAATGTTGGACTTGTGGGCTTGGGCAGCATTGGGTTGGGATGTTTTTGTGATGCACCTTTTCTTTACATAAAACTCTCTTATACGTGAGTCGCCGTGGATTTGTTTCTCCAAAGTACCCAGACTATTACAGGTCCCCACCCGGCACTCCCTCTCATTCACAATGATAGGATTTTTTTTTCTTGGTCTTTGATGCCTGATACCTGATCCCATCAACACCTCGTGATCGCACAGGCTGGTGTGCTTCTTCCATGTGGGCTTTGTTGCTTCTCATTTAGATGGCCGCTTGTTTATTTTCCAGCCTTTAAGACCCCAGGAGTTATATCTTTTGATAGCTGGCCACCATCAGTTTTCTTCACATTTACTTTTGAACCCATTTGTCTTCAGTGATCGTGTGGGGAAGGTGAGCACCATGGAATGCCAGGTTATTAGAACAAAGTGTTCTTGTGTTGAGGGAGTACTTGAGTAGAGGCCCCATGTCTATGCTACCTTAATACTAAACCTATAAATATATGTACATAGATCTATTACTGTATCATATATAAATATATTTACATATGTGCGTGCCTGCATTTAGACCTCTATAAATGCCCTTTGCTTCCTGCTTCTTTCCTCTATTTCTTTTTGCTTTCCTCTTGTCCCACTATCAAGTTCAGCTTTCATTTGGGTTTTAGTCATTTTCTCAGCTTTATCTTTCTAAACCAAAACTCATTGCCATAAGTCAGCACTTAATTAATCACTTTTTACCTTTCTACCTTCTAATACTCCCTACTTGATCTCTGAGTTCTGACAACTATTGTACTGGAATGGCTGCAAGCAACTCAGACAAAATTCATGATTGAAGGGCTTATTAAGGGTGTTCAGTAGTAATGCCAGCGAGAGATATTTAGGGTAATTGTTTACCAGGGCATGTACCAGAATGTCAAGTCTGCTAAGTAATGCCCAAAGGGGTGGGCCCTTCTGCTGTAAGCCTCGACCTAAGGCATTCAGCTCAAGCTCTGTGGGTCAGCAGACCCAGCTCTGAGAATTAAGCGTCCAGAGGCACACCCCACTGCATTAACCCTCAGCCCAAAGACACGCCCCTCACTTCTGTGGGCAGCAAATCCAACTTCCCCAATGAAGTGCCCAGAGGCCCCTCACTCCGCAAATCCGTCTCCTGCACAACAGCGCTCAATGTACTCTGCTCCATGGGTGGGGAAGTCCATCACTCCGGTTCATGCTCTGGCTTCTGGTTCTCCTCCTCCTTCAGAGTCTCTGATGGTATAACTGTCTTCTGGATCCAGGAGGGTCACTGTGCAGGAATCTTGGGTCCAGTGGTCACACCCCACTCCTGGCTCCTGCTGGTAATGCGATCCCTCTTCCTGCTTCTCAGAGGGCTCTTTGTACACACAGCAGGGGACGCATTACAGGGAGTTCTGTTTGCCTTTACTCACAGGTGGACCTTATCAGTATCCTCCCCCACCTGCTGGTTCACCTGAACAAGTGACTACAAACGGGATAGAGCAAGTTTGTCGCCTATGCTCACATACGGGAGCCCTGGTAGTGAAGATGGGTAAACTTGGACCGGCTAACCACGAAGTTGGCAGATTAAACCAGTCAGCCGCTCTGCAAGAGAAAGATGAGGCTGTGGCTGGTTCTGTAAAGACTTACAAAGCTTCAGAAACCCTTTATTGGATCACTGATTCCAGTGGATTCTGTGGCAGTGATTTGGGTTTCGGTTTTTCCTTTTGTGAGCAGGGTGTGAAGGAACGTGGACCTAGCTGTCTAGCACACCACACCTTTCAAAACATCTGGCTCCAGCTCTTCTGATTGGTCCAGGTGCCATGAGGTTTCACAGACCCGAGTCCAGCGCCACCCCCCACAGGGCTCATCCCAGCTCTTGGGCATAGGTTGCTCTTAGCTCCATCACATTTAGAAGTTGGTTCCTCTTGTTGCAGGTGGCCAACTTCCTGCAAACGCACAGACTTCCCTGTTCAATTCTCTAGGGTCATTGGGCGTGGGGGGAGCGGTGGCGGGGACCTTATACAATGACAGGTCACCTAGTGAAAGAGCTTTGCAGTCTGGAACCTGGTGTCATTGTACCATCACTGTGGTCCCGGAATCAATTTCATCTCCGCCAGGGAGACTGTGATGGTTAGGCCTCCGTGCTACACGTGACGGGGGTCCCAGTGCCCTGCAGGAAGTGGTGGGGGCCCTGAGCCTGACTGCAGCCGCCTAGCCAATAGCCAACCAGGCAGTGGGCTCCATCTAGGCTTTGATCTAGGGGCGAGGATTGCTGGGACGGATGGGCAAGGTCTGATGTTTTCTTGCCCTCCTCATTTCTAATCCTGAGAATTCTTCAAGCGCTGGAAATACCATGGGCAAATTACTGTCCCTCCAAACTCAGTTTTCCCATCTGCAAAGTGAGAACGATGAACGGTGAGGGTTCGATGCAATGAGAGGAGCCCTGCAACGGCAGTGGTTAAAGCACTCAGATGTTAACCGGAGGTCAGAGGTTCGAACCTGCCGGCCACTCTGGGGGAGAAAGCCCAGGCTGTCTGCCTCTGTGAAGGCCTCCAGCCTTGGAAACACTATGGGACAACTCCTCTCCATACAGAGTAGGTGTGAGTCAGAACCAATCCCACAGCCTTGCGTCTGGTTTGGCTTGGTTTTAGATGAGATAGTGCAGCCAAACCATGTCACTTCTGATGCCTAGCAGCCACTCCAGACAGGTAACTTCTACTTTGAGCTTCAGTGAATTTCATCTTTACCTGTGAGAAGCTTAAGGTTGCTACAGTGTTGAACCCCTCCTAGCTGATGGCCCGAGCACCGTGTTTAGGCCCGAAATGGCCATGGCTCTGGTCCTTCGCTCAGAAAGTATGCCAGGTTCAGTCCAAGCTGGTTTCAGCCTGGCCTACAGACACCCCCCAGCCCCCACACTCTTCTTCTTCTTTTTTTTAAATATATATATCGTTTTATTAGGGACTCATACAACTCTTATCACAATCCATACATCAATTGGGGTTGCTGACAGTAGCTGTGCTCGTTTGTTTTCATGTAAGGAGTGCCCTGCATCCTGACGTGCTTAGGGCCAAGGGGCAACATGTAAAGTCCAGCTCACTCTCAAGTGGCGGGACTTCAGAAAGCTCATGGGGAAATGGAATTGGAAGACTGTGACGTCCCCCTGCACTTTTTGAAGCCCCTGCGTCTATATAATGTGAAAGAAGAAAGCTACGTCCCCTCTCCCCACCAGCTGCCTCCGCATGTGGTGTGTGCTAGGAGGCTGTGGGTGTGGGCCCTGCAGCCGCCCCTGCCTCTCCACAAGCTTTGCAGCGTCAGGGCACTTACCCTGTTCTAGGGTTCTCCTCTCTCTGTCAGATGGAGACAGCAGTCCTACAGGCCAGAGAGGGGTTGAAAGACTAAGTGATTTAGAACAGGCCAAGAGCTTACAAGTGGGCCCGCCACATAGGAAGTGCTCAATAAATGTTAGTGATCAGTAGCTCCTGACTTACAAGGACCAGCTTTCTCTTTTTGAAAGCATGAGAGGAGTCCTGCTGTGGTAGTTGCAAGCATTGATAGATGACATCAGGCGGCTCTGGACAGCAAAGGAATGTAAGGCACTTTGGGATGGTTCCCAGGTTTATCAGGGAGTCCAATTTGGAAACGTGGGCCTCTGGCCAGTCCGAGCCACCATCTTTCCACTGCTGGTGTCTCTGCTGTGTCCTTAGTGAGTTCCAGTCCGTCTCCTGATGCAAAGCCCTGGCAGGGCGTCCAGTAGCTGGGTCTGGGAGGGTGAGCTTTCAGCTCCCAGCATGGTGGGGACACCGAAACACTGGCAGGGAGTTCGGGTAACAGTGGCTAACGGTCTCCCTGGTTCGATCAGAGAGCACCCATTTCTCAAACATTTATTCTACTTTTTGACACTTTAAAATGTGCAACATCAGTAAAACTTGCCTGATTAAACACCGCACACTTCAGCATACTGGAGACCACCAGTGCGTTAGCTGGTGCTGCCGGGGCGGCTTGTGTTGGGGAGTGAGTCCCCGGCCACACTTTGCCTGCATTGGAATGTCTTGTAAATGTGGTCTTGATTTTGAAGCTTGTAGCCGATCGCCAGTTTAGGTAAGTATTTTGGAGTGCATACGTGTATCACATAGCTACCCAGATGTGCACGCATGCCCTGGCGCAGTTCGATGTCCCGTAGGAATCAGGCAGGTGTGGTGTGTGCCCTGTGGAATCATCACAAGATGGGAGATTTGTGCCTTGAGCAAGTGTTAGGTTGTGTGTGTGTGTGTGTGTGTGTATCAAGGAAGCACAGGCATGCGCAGCCTCTTGCCAGAGGCAACTGAAACCTAGTGCCAAGGCATGGCATGTTTCCTAGGTGTGACTTTTGGCTCAGGAACACTGCCCCCTCTTTGTGGCCTTGGGCTGGTGGTATAACCTCTGTGCCTCATCTATCAGATGAGGGTATTAACAGAGCCCCTGGTGATGCTGTTAGGTCAGCCTTGGGTTGTTTAACCTCTAGGTCAGTGGTTCCAATCCACCAGCCAACTCCTCAAGAGAAACACGAGGCTATCTGTTTTGGACCTTGGAGGTCACTCTTAAGTTTGGTTTGTAACCTAGTGTAACAAGGCTCCAATCAGGAAACACTGGTATAGAGCATTGCTGGCCAACAAGTGCAATGTAAGAATGTGCCATTGAAGGGTGCAACTGATTACAGGGATCTACATAGAACCTCTTCCCTGGGGGATGGACAACAGAAAAGAGGGTGAAGGGAGATGTCAGACAGTGTAAAATATGACAAAATAATAATAATTTATGAATTATCAAGGGTTCATGAGGGAGGGGGTGTTGAGGAGGGGGGTGGAAAAATAAGGAGCTGATGCCAGGGCCTTAAGTGGAGCAAATATTTTGAGAATGATGAGGGCAACAAATGCACAAATGTGCTTGACACAATGGCTGGCTGGCTGGATTGTGATAAGAGTTGTTTGAGCTCCCAATAAAATGATTAAAAAGAATGTGCCATTGTTTCAAATAGAATTACTTTAGTGATTTTTTTTGTTGGCTCTTTTGCATTTGAATATTTCATAATAGTTTTATTGCTTTGGTAATTAGAAGCAGAAATAATGACTTTACATATTTTTCCTTTTTAAAAAAATTAATCATTTTATTGGTGCCTCTTACAGCTCTTACAACAATTTATACATCAGTTGTAACAAGCACATTTGTACATATAGGGATGCTGTTTCAGAATTAAAATTATCTATGATTTTTTGATTCATTGAATCTAGTATTCTCCATGGGCATGAAACCTCTCCCAAGGAGACTGAAAAGCAGTAGCTATGACAGTGGTGTGTGTCTTTGTACTGTACACAGAGAGACATGGTATGTATCTGTGGAATGAGGATTTCATGGGGGTGGGGGGCAGGGTGCAGTTAGGTGGAAATGCCTCCCAGGGTCTAGAGGCAATGCTGGAAGCAGGGCTGAGAAAGGATTTCACTGCAGACTCTGTCCTGAAACCAGAAGGGCAGCTCCTAAGAAAGCCCCATAGCATGTGCTGCCAGTTCTCTGAGGAAATCAAGGTTTTCACGGCTCTCTACAATCAATGCCAGGGGAGAAAGCAGTGGCTGTATGATGTGCCTGGTGTGGAGTCACCGGCGGCACAAAGAAGCCCTGCTGGCACAGGGGCTGTAAGCACTCGAATGCTAACTGAAAAGTTGGCCTTTCAAATCCATGAGCTGCTCCATGGTGATAGAGGTGTCAGTCTGCCTCTTCAAAGCTTTACAACCGTGGAATCCCACCCCGTGGGCCAGTCCTGCTCTGTCCTAGTAAGGTAGCTGAAGGTTCTGACGTACAAACCAGCTCTGCCACAGTTGACTGGTAGCTGGAAGACTGTCGGTTCCGGGCAACCTGGAGGTGCCTTGCAGGAAAGGTCTGACACAGCCGTTGCACGGAGCCAAGTGACAGCAGTTGTTTGTTTGCTTTTCCCCTATGGCAGGTGTGAGATAACTCTCAGCTAGAAATCAAACATCTTTGTTCTCATGGGTTTTCATGGACTTTCTTTTAGTAATCATTTTATTAGGGGCTCATACAGCTCATCACAATCCGTACGTACATCATTTGTGTTCCGCACATTAGCAAATAGTTGACGCCACCATTCTCACAACACCTGCTTTCCACTTTTTAACATGGAGGAGTTGGTGGGCTCTGGCTCTTTCATGGAAAGGTTGCTGCGCTGGGTCTGAGCCAGTTTCCTTGGTGTGCGCTGGAGCCAGCGTCGGGTCTGTACCTGGTCAGGTGGCAGGGGTGAAGCTGGCCTCTGAGGGAGCCTGCGGCCAGCGTGGCTGGTCCCTGTGGCTCTTGTGGAGGTGACCTGTGTGGCATGAGCAGAGGAGGGGGCCCCAACATGGGGGGGGGGTGTATAAGAACGGATGGTGGCATGCTGTAGTCCTGGAACTTAAAAAAACAACAAAACAAAACACAAGTTATCTGCAGGCCTCCTGAGAAAGGTCTAGGCCCCACAGCCAGCAGACAAAGAACCTCTGTATTGCCGCAGGATGGGTGGGGACCGAAGCCCCCAGATGGTGTACAAGCTTGCAAAGCAAATCAGGTTGACCAACAAACCTTGGGTTACAGTCACGTGGCATCGCCATGCCTCTTGAATTTCCCATTTGGGATTTTATTAGGAAACCCTCAAAGGCTACATTGTGAAGAAACTCAGATTAAGAATTGAATTTATCAACAGCTGAGTGAGAGCAAGTGGGATGTACGAGCTAGAGGGTGCAGGCCTAGTGAGAAGGAGGGACCACGCAGCCCCTGCTTGTGCATGGTCCGCAGCCGGAGTCAGCAAAGGAGCCCTGAGCGGCCGTGGAGAGGTGGAGGTGGCTCCCTCTCTCGAAAGTCTTTTGACTGGGACTGATTTCCCGCTGGGCCTGGGCAGCTTCTCCAGATAGACTAATGAGCAGCCAGCACAGGCCCTGACATGGCCAATTGGAAACAGCTCAGGCTGCATTAAACGTGGAGCCTTGTGTAGGCCAGCCTGAGGAAGCAAGTGGAAATCAGACACACATTGCCCCAGGCAGCCGAACAACGCTTTAGGGGTGCTTGATCTGTGGTGAGGAGGTGGAATAAGATTCAGCACACCCGCCCCCTTACCCCCTGCCGTCCCATTGAGGAAGAGGCTCAGTCTTTCAAATGAGAAGGTGAAGATGGTGGGCCTTGAGGTTGCCATTTCCCCAGGCTTGGAGGCTCTGTCCAGCCTGCTGTGCCTGCCCAGTGGGTACCCCAATGCCCCTAATGGGTCAAGGCCAACAACTAGGCAGAGAACCAAGTTAGCTTTCTAAAGAGGTAACTCCCATTTGTGGGCCTCCCCCTGCTCCCTCTCTCTTCCTCTCTCTCTCAAACTCAGTACTGTCTAAGCCATTTCAGCCTTCAGAGTCTCTGCCTATAAAATGGCACTATGTATCTTTAAAAATTAAAGGGGGGGTTTTGAATGAAATGAGAACAGAAGCCCAATTCTACATAAGGTGACCAGACGTCCCGATTTTGAACACTTTTTCCCGTGTCCCGTGGCGTTTTTAAAAAGCCCCAATTTTTGGAAAGAATGCATGACAAGCTAGGGTATACGGTTTTCGGCTGCCATGTGGCTATTTTGCCAGGATATGAGTTTTATCAATGGTGTCCTGCTTTACCAGTGTTAAGATCTGGTCACCTTATTCTACCAGCTTCTAACAACCAGTCACCATGAGCCATTAAAAATGTTTGTCTCCTGTTTAAGAGAAAGGATACAATACAGTATAAAAATCTAGAACCAGCACCAAGACCCCATTCAATGCTCAAATTCTAGGGCAGTGGTTCTCAACCTGCCTAATGATACGGCCCTTTCATACAGTTCTTCATGTGGTGGTGACCCCCCCAACCATAAAATTATTTTTGATGCCACTTCATAACTGTAATTTTGCTACTGTTATGAATCGGGCGACCTCTGTGAAAGAGTCGTTTGACTCCCAAAGGGGTCGTGACCCACAGGTTGAGAACTGCTGCTCTAGGGCTGGTCTCTGGCTGCATATTAGAATCAGCTGAGAGGCTGAAACACACCAGTCCCCCAAGCCCCACCCCAGGCCAATTAAATCATCCTCTCTGCTGGGAAGCAGGGCCAAGCATCTGGGTGCCCTTAAAGCTGGCCGGGGAATTCTAATGGGTAGCCAGAGCTGAGAACCATTGTTCAGGTTGTGTTTCTTGGATGTAAAAATTCAGGCTTATTTCTAGAAATCTTGTGGGAAAGAAAATCTATGTTATTAAAGTACAGTATAATTATATATAAATTTCATGTTGCACTCCGTTATGGCTATCCCTTCCGTAAGATATCCCACTACCATTCACTGACATAAACGTCCCATTCCCCCAAAATACTCCCTTGTCCTCCCTCCGATGGTATACATTAATAATCATTGGCTTCTGTGTACGCTTATTTCATGTGGGATCATAGCGTGTCCCTTGGGATTGACTTATCTTGCTCAGGATAATGGTTTCAAGGTTGAACCAAGTCGTGCACGCCAGCTTCAGTACTCTTTACCGCTGCGTAATAGTCTGTTTAATGCCTCTACCACGTGTTTTCGTGCCCATTCATCCGTCGTGGGGCATTTAGGTGGTTTTCATCTTTTGGCTGCTGTGGTAAGTGCAGCAGATGAACACTGGCGAGTGTTCACTTCTCCTGGGTAAATACCTAGGAGTGGGGTTGCTGGAGTCTGTGGTAATTGTACGTTCAACCTCCTAAGGAAGCCCAGAAGGGTCTTTTATAGTGACTGTACCATTTTGCATTCCCACCAGCAGTGAATGAGGGTTCAGGCTTCTTCACAAGCTTGCCTGCACTTGTTTCTTATTTAGAAAGAAATCATTGCCCTTTGAATGAAGGGGCGGTGACAGCACTTGCAGCGGCTGTGAGTCAGCCTGGACTCTGGCTGGTCATGCTAATGACGTTGAGCATCTTTCCATGAGCTCGTTCACCATTTGGTGTCCTCTTGGGTGACTGTTTAGCTCATTCATGCTTTCTTCTTTGTCTTTTGGTTAGACTGGTTGCGGGAGGGCAGGGGACGTGGTACACACACAAATATATAGCACCTGTCCAAACTGTCATCCTGTCGGTTCTGACTCATAGCAACCCAGTAGGACAGGGTAAAACTGACCTGCGGTTTTCAGAGACTTAGTTTTTACAGGACTGAAAAGCCACACCGTTCTCCTGGGGAGCGGCTAGTAGATGGAACCGCGGGCCTTGTTACCAGCAGCCCTGCATGTGCCACCAGTTTATTTATAGGATATGGTGTTGAATGTATTTATAGGATATGGTTCCGATCAATCTTCTCCAAATCCAGAGGGTTGCCTTGTCTTTTTGCCGATTAAGTCCTTAGATGGACAGAAGTATCTAATTTTCTACAAAGGTCCCATTCTGTCTTGTCATTTGCTGCTCGACCTTGTTATAATGATCATATTCTTTGAGACACGATGTTTTAAATTTGAAGACATCCAGGAATTCAAATTCATTCTGTGCTATTTCATAATTACTGAGTATTGGAACTAGGGTGGTCCATTCTAGCCTCTCTTTTCTAATGACAAGGAACTTATTGCCTCAATCGAGCCGTAAACAAACATCAACCCGTAAACAAACATCAACCCTAAAGCCCTCTGCCCTTTAAGAAAGTTCAGAGTTTATTCTCCGTGGTTTCAGTATTCAGAACACTTTCATCGCATGTCCAACAATGGAAAGCTACACTTTATCTCTGAATTAGTGTGTGTGTGTGTATCTCCACCCCGTGATAACTGAATGACCAGAAAATGGCATGTCCTGACCAAAGGTGACATTCCAAACCAGGGCCAGACTTTAAAAATGATAACCTGCTTAGATAACCTGGTTAGATAGTAAGTTCAGATCTAGGGTGCATCAGACCCCATTTAGAAATGGAAACTATACAGTGGAAGAAAATTTCCCAGTGGATTAAAAACAAGTTTAAAAAGATTACACTGAAAGGCACTTGTAAAGGTTTTTGAAAATGATGATAATGCACCATATAAAACCCTAGCAAGTGGAAAGGATACAGTAATAGATGAATGGAACATTGTGACAACTCTCAAACCCAGGGCAGTGCACTGTGTGAGGGGAAGGGAACTCAATCCTATCTCATACCATCCACGTTCCAAATGGATTACACAGTTTTTTTAACTTAATAGAGTAATGCGTGCTAGTTGTTTTAAAAATATCAAAGAGAACAAGTGAAATGAAATTCTTCCTGGACTTGCTTCTTTCTCTGCCTGCCTTGCTCTCTCCACTCCAGGTTTGTTAACTATGTGCTCTATTTCCTTCCAAGCAGGTTTGAATATATAGACAACTAAAATGAACAAAACAAAACCAAACCCCCTGCCAGCCAGTCAATTCCAAGTCCCAGAGATCCTGTAGCACAAACTGACCCTTGAGTTTTCAAGGCTGTAAACCTTCATGGAAGCTGACGGCCTCATCTTTTCCCTGAAGAGCAGGGGTAGGTTTGAACCGCTGACCTTTACTGTGTCTTGTTGGGTGTAATTCTGACACAAAAAAGATTCTGTTAGTCCTATTCTGTGTCACTTGCTTGTTTTGTGTTTCTGTGTGGTTTTGTGCCTGCTAGGGCTTCTCAGGTCCTCCCAGGTCAGCATGTCTGCCTGCCACCTAGTTTTACCATGCCCTATCCCACCTCCACCCTATCCCCGTGGTTGCTAGCAGACTTGTGCCCAGGTACAAGTCTTTCGCCAGTGTAGATTCTGAACAGCAGCTTCGCTGCACCCAGTGGTTGGAATGTGTGCATTTTACATTTTCCTACACTGTCAAAGTGTGACCCAGTAAGACGCTTTGTGGATTTGTACTTCATTAACAGTGGAGGGGTGCTTTTCCATTCCCTTACAGATACAGTCTTTTTTTTAAAAAAACTGAAAATCAATCTATAAGCAGAAAGTTTTCCAGGGGGCAGCATCATGATCAGAAAAAAAAACCCAACCAAAAACCCAGATTATTTTGTAAAGTATTATTCCTTTAAAGTGCCCTCCCTGATTGTACAGCAGTTAAGAACTAGGTCGCTAATTGAAAGTTGAGTCCCTCTGCTGGTGAAAGCTGTCTGCTCCCATAAAGATTATAGCCTTGCAAACTGGACGGAGCAGTTCTGTGCAGTCCTACAGGGTCACCGAATCTGCGTGGACTCAATGGTATGCAGCAACAAACAACTAACCTAGGCATAGAGGACTCCAGGCACTTGGATGGAATTAAAAGAACATTAAATTTGAGTGACATTTCCGGGTGTTATAAGATTACATGTATAATTTAAAATACATGTATGTATAAGTATGTATATGTGTATTGCTTTTGTGAATTAAGAAACAGTGAATTTCTTTTAAAAAGTAAATACCCCACCATTGAAAGGTAGTTTTCGATGCCCATTCCTCTCAGTGCTGAGCAGGCTTGGAACTGTGGGTGGCTGAGGAAGTGTGTATTCAAAGCCATGCTTTTGCTTTCTCTCCTGAGGAATGATTTGTTGCTAGCTAAGTGTGGTGTGTTTGGGGTCTTGAAATGATGGGTCCAATAATGAGAGTAGCGATACCAGGAGGGGAAGGGAAGGTGGGGGAGAAAGAGGGAAATGATTACAAGGATCTACGTAACCCCCTCCCAGGGGGATGAACAACAGACAATGGGGTAAAGGGAGATATTGGACAGTGCAAGACATGAAAAAATAATAGTAATTTATATATTATCAAGGGTTCGTAAGGGAGGGAGGGAAGGAGGGGGTAATGAGGAGCTTATACCAAGGGTTCAGGTAGAAAGAATGCTTTGAGAATGATGATGGCAACAAATGTACAAATGTGCTTGACACAATGGATGGATGGATGGATTGTGATAAGAGTTGTACGAGCCCCCAATAAAGCGATTAATAAAAATGCTATGTTAATAAAATTTTAAAATAATAGCATAGAAAAACCGATGGCAAAAAAAAATTAAAAAAGAAAAAGAAAAACCAATGGCAACATATGTACACATGTGCTTGACACAGTGGATTGAGATAAGACCTGTAAGCGCCCCCAATAAAATGATTAAAAAAAAAAGAAAGGATGGGTCTGTGTGCAGATACTTTATTATGTGCATTGCACACTCAGTCCGGTAAGAGCTTGGAAAGAGGCAGCAGGCAGTGTTTGGTTGGTACACCCTCTTGTGGGTATAAATGAAATACTATCTTGTTAATAGGATTTGGGGAATGGAGAGCCTTGGATAAGGCCTATCTGTCATCTACTTGAATGTTGCCCATTGCTGACCATCAGTCCAGTTGATTGTGACCATCTGTCATACTCTCTGTCCTTCCTGTTGACTCCTACACTGTGCCTCAGGGCACATGGCTGGGGGGGGGGGCGTTCTGTTACTTGCCTTTGGGGATTGGGCCCATTTTATGGGGTAGCGGTTCATCAGTCCGCAGGCACACTGAACTTGCCTCGCTGGTGGCCCCTATGTCACTGGGAATTCTTACAGTGATTCCCATCCAAATAGCTTTACAGCCCTTCCAGACTGATTCGGGGGACCATAGAGCGACCAGACTGTCACTGGCCTAGCCCGGGTGTCAAGTCAAGATTCTGACAGAAGGCATGTCAGGTGATCACGCAATTGCCCCCATGAGCAATCCTGTTTCTGTTTGGTTTTTAGACACTTAGCGATTAACTGACCAAACCTAGTCTCTAGGGTAGGTACTCTTTGTAAGTCATCACTTCACTTACTTCTCTCTATAAAGTCTCCGCCCATATGCGATAGAGAGTGGATGGAGGAGAGCAGGATTTGTGTTCAATGGAGATTCGGCCAACTTTGACCGCTCAAAGAAGTCCCTCCTCCTTTCTCACAGAACCTTGCCCTGTCTCATAAGACACTCACTGAAATAATAGCTCTGTATTTTTGTACACCAAAGTCTAGTGGCTGTTGCTCTACATCCATTCTCTTTATCTGTTTACAAAATGCTCGCCACAGCGTCTGCCTCCTGTTGGCATGTGCAGGGTGGACGGGTCCTTGAACACCTAGGTAAGTTCTGTGACCCGGCCCTTTCTCCGGGCTGGGATCTAACCATAGAGAAGACAGCTGTCTGGGAGCTTTGTCCTCTGGAGGGTCAAAGTCAGTAGAGAACAACTATGGAAGCTGTCAGCTGGTGGTGACTGAGGAGGAAGATCAGGAAAAGGAAGGCGTGTCTTGACTAAAGGAGGTGGGGCCCTCAACGCCCCACAGAGACATTGTTGTCTGTGCAGAGACCTCAAGGAAGCGAGGCAATGGCCCATACCTAATTCAGGACAGAAACGCCAAATTCTTGCCATTCCAAATTTCAACATGATTTTCAGTTGGGTGTTTATCTTGTCACACAGGGCGGTTTTCGTTTCTGCCACACATGTACAGCTGATTATTCAAGGGCCTTTGGAGAGTCTAGAATGGGGGAAGTGGTCTTTTTTTCCAGAGCCAGATGGGGCGCATGAGTATGTTTCTGGGCTTTATCAATAGACAAGCTTTTTGTTCTTCTCTTAAGGTACAATATGAAGTTAATAAAAACAAGGCGACTTTTCAAAATCTTCTGGGCTTTCGAAATCTTTTGTGTTCAGCTGCCATTTGTAGGTCAGCGATTTCCTTTTCCTGCACATCTGCCTGCTGTGTACGGTTTTACAGGGATCACCCATAACAGATTGAGTGAGTGCGGTGAGAGGGCACAACCCTGCCGTACCTTTCCTGATGTTTAAGTGCACGGTATTCCCGTGTTCTGTTTTGAAGGACTGGCTCTTGGTCTGTGTACAGGCCCCCTATGAACCCAACTGAGCTGGAATTCCTGTCCTTTGCAGTAATTATCCACAGTTAATTTTGATCTATGCCTATGGGTCTGTGCAGATACTCTATTGTGTGCCTTTGCATGTCTTTGCACAGTCAGTAAAACACAAGTAAATGTCTTTCTGATGTTTACCAGTATTAGAAATGGGACCTTGAGCATGCAGTGCTGGCATCTGGGGGGTCTCCCATGAAGCCTTTTCTCTGCCCCGGAGGCCAAAAGAACCCTATGGAGTCTCACAAACAGCATGCCGTAGACCTGCTCCCTGTTCTCTCTGGCTTATGATTCATATAAGAAGGAATGTCTTAGACCATCCCTTAACACGTATACATTATATGTCATATCTGTTGTATAGATAATAACTCCACACCACAGGAGAGGAGGGTCTTCCCCCTACCCCCATGGCCTGGTCAAATACATGCTTTTAATGGGCAGTGTTTATTGCTGAAATGTCCTTTGCCCACCAGTCCAATCCCTGTTCTGGGTGGGTTTGGGCTGAAATACTCATTTCAAAGCTCCCAAGTTTTGTGTTGAAATCCAGGGATCCAACTTCTGTGGGAATCAGGAGATTCCTGCATGGTCCCAGTCAGCAGTCTCTTCGGACCCTAGGTTGTAGGGTGGGCTGTGTCGGAACGCAGTGTGCCACCAGGGCTCCTGCGTTTCCTGAATGGGACCCGAGAGTTCTGCTAAGCCTCTACTTAGCAGTGGTGAAGCCACCATTGTCCCTTCCCTCGAATGAGTGTCCCGTATCATACTACGCCCGGCATCTGTGCAAAGCTGGGGTGCAGAGCCTGCAGAGAGAGCGCCCAGTTGATGTTATGGTTATTGTTTGATCCCGACCACCTTGCCTGGCTTGTCTCCTGAGTCTGAGTTCTTAGATCTCACGATGGAATGGTGTGTGAGGATCTCTAATGTTTCAATGGGCAGAGTCTAGGTGCCCTTTAGCTAAGGTGACCAGACGTCCCGCTTTTTAACAATTTGTCCCGCGTCCCGCGGCGTTTTATAAAAGTCCCGATTTTTAAAAAGAATGCACGACAAGCTAGGGTAGACGGTTTTCGACTGCCATGTGACTATTTCGCCAGGATATGAGTTTTATCAAGAGTGTCCCGCTTTACCAATGTTGAAATCTGGTCACCTTACCTTTAGCAGCCTCAGACAAAAGGGCTCCCCCACAGGGTGAGCCTTACTTGACAC
Organism: Echinops telfairi; assembly: GCF_000313985.2. NCBI lineage: Eukaryota > Metazoa > Chordata > Mammalia > Afrosoricida > Tenrecidae > Echinops > Echinops telfairi. The sequence continues at coordinate 41,350,258 of NW_022111368.1, forward strand.
AGTGACATGGAACCTGTGGCTGCTGAGCCATGGAAAAGGCCAGATGACCCCAATGTCCGCTACAGGATTAGGACGTGCACTGACTTTCAGAAACCCCCGGGGCAAAGACCCAGCACCAACTTGGAGCCTCGGCCACCCTCCCCTCCCCAGTAGAAGTGAATCCATAGAAAGGTGGAATCCTGGGAGTGGTGGGACAGAGACTTGGGCCTGCAGAAGGTGGCTCGATGGCTTGAGGGGGAGGACAGCAGAGGAAGGAGGAGCGCTCAGCCTGCCCTGTGTGCTGGGGCAGGCCTGGGCTGTGGTGACAGGAGGGAGACCTAGCTGGGCTTGGGACTCTGTGGGGCACCTTCCGGGCACAGACCAGCGTCTCCCAGTCCCACGCTTCCACGCCCCAGCAGCACCTCTTCAATCCCGCTCACACCGGGGAGGAAGACCCCAATTATCTGTCTCCTTGGTGCAGTCCTAGGCACCCGGAGTTTTGTTTGGAAGGCTGGGTTCCTGTAGTTATGTGTTAGCTTGAAGTGCTTGAAGGAGAGGATGAATTCTTAAGGACCTGCCACTTCCAGCTGATGGTATTCATTCCTTTGGAAGTGCCCCGTGTCTTAATACACCAGCAGATTTAGAATGTGAAAACCATGGTGGAAACAAACAGGTGCTCAGGGCCACTAAAAATAACCTGCCTGGGAAGTGCAATTGGGGCGGAGCCCAAGGCGAGGGTGGGCAGCAGCCCTGTACTTTAGGGGGAAGGTCAGGTCAGTGGGGAGGAAGCTGAGAAGAGAAAATTAAGCTCCACCCAACATCAGGCATGGTTCCTCTCCTTCCTGCCTTTTGTTAAAAAACATCATTCTAGCAAAACCTTCTCATAGGGCAACCCAACCCTCTCCCTCCTATTATTGATGAAGCCTTTCTGTCTCCACCCCAGATGGCTGGTGGCCCGTCCTTGCCTGGAACCCTCTGACCTCACCAGCCAGGATCTTTCTGGGTGCCAAGAAGTGTGAGGGATGATAGGGAATGGTCACTGAGCCCAGACATTCCAGCCACATCCTTCCCTTACCCCCACCCCTGCTGTCCTTCCTGTGTTGGGGGGGAGGGGGGGAATGGTGGCTGTCAGCAAGTCAAGGACTGGGGCTGACAAGTGGGATCAACACAGCTTGTTACTGCCAGCTTCAGTTACTGCCGATACAGATAACTGGGCCCTTCAGGGACAGGCAGGATTTGGTAGCCCTCTTTCCTGGGCGTATTCTTGGTCAGGAGGACCCTCCTGCCCTGGCAGCACAGAGCTTAGGTTGACAGACAGGACCCATGGCGCTCCCTCAGGTCTTCATTGCTGGTCACCTTGAGTTGGGAACTTGCACCTGACTCTTGAATGGCCCAACAGACACCAAAGACAGGTGTATGGAAGATGTACCAAGTGACTCCACCGTGTAGCAGGTGAACCGTGAACAAAGTGGGCAAAGGAGACCTTCGAGTTGGAGGGGGGGGGCAGTTTGAAATTGATTGTGGTCATGATTGCACTAACCTTAATAGGATTGAATAAATAAATTATATGGCATGTGACGTATAGACCAATTAGAAATATATATATAATTTTTCTTAAAAGAGATCTTTGAACAGAAACAGGCTGCTAGCATTTGAATAACCCAGTGTACCACTCTGGGAGTTGGCTGGGTGGCACAAGTGGCTTGTGATTGACGGCTGTATGAACCCACCCCGAGGCAATGTGGAAGAAAGGACTGGCTGCATGCTCCGTGAAGATGGTAGTCGAGGACATCCCACGGAGCTCGGTTCTCCCTCCGCAGCACGTGGGAGTGCCACGCGTCTGAATTGAAGACTGCAGTGAGTCTCTGTTCTGGACTTACACTATTGGAATTTCACTAGTCATTCCCCAAGGTCCTACAGTCTCTTCAGAAATCAGAGCAGCAGTCAATATCATTGACAAGTCTTTCTACTTTGAAAAGGCCAGGTAGTTGTTTGGAAAATGCCAGCCCTGGAGAGTCTCCCCACATTCCTCATAACCCAACGAGATGATCCCATGGCACCCCCACTAGGGCATCGAGGTTGAGTGCCTGCCGGGCCCTGGAGCCAGTCACACTCGGATTTGAATCACTTACTAGTTCGGAAAACCTGCTAGAAAACTTCACCCTCCCAGATTCTCTGTCCCCACATCTGCAAAGTGGGTGCACAGCCTATAGACTGCCGTGCACCATGGAGCGAGTCAGCGCCAGCCATGCTGCTGAATGCCATCATCCGCGGTCCTTGGATCCTGTGAGGATTTGGGGGGGCAGGGGCTTGTGCCCCTCCAAGTCCTTCAACAAACAGTCCCACCACCACCCAGCTCCTCCTCCGGTTGGGCCAGTTCCAGAACACGGAGGCCCCCTCCGGCCTGGCAGGGTGCTCTGGCTGGGGCCTCTGGTGGCTGAGTCAGAGCATGGCCGAACTGGAGGACCATGAACCCACAGCAAAGCAGCTGTGGTGCACATCTGGCTCTGATTAGCTGGCGGGAAGGGTGGGGGTGGGAGCGCCATGATTTATAGATTGCTCCTTTGGCTGTAAATCCCATCTGTAATTGTGACTTCTCTGTCCCTAATTGTTTGCAGAGAAGATTGGAGCTCAATGGCGCTCAGTGCCTGGCAGAGCCCAGGGCTGCTTGGGTGGGGGTGGGAGTGGGGGTGGGTTAGGTTTGTTGCTAGGACACCACCGTCTTTGTTTTGGTCTCTGCTCAGCAGTGTTTTTAAGGCCCTGTATACATTTCTCTGTATTGTTAATGTAATTTGTTCAGGCAGTGAACAGCCAAGTTCAGCTGAAGGAATCCGATCCTCATAACAGAAACACCAGAGGCCAGGTTTTTATGGTCAAATTAAGGTTTTTGAGGCCTAGGAAGAGAATGAGATGCCTGAGCTTGTGTGAGGCGGACAACTCTCCCTTTCTCTCCTTGTGCTCACACTGGCCTGGCCTCAGCTTCTTTGCAGAGTTTGGCTTTGGGGTCACCAAGTGCCTCTTCGTTCTGGTTTGCCTTTCTCTAAGAAAGAGAATGCAGCTTCGATTGAACCGGGCAGAAAGGCAGAGGACAAAGTACGGGGAAGTGTGGGTCCTCACCACCCAGCGCCCCCCCACTGGCCCAGCCACCTTTTCGCTCCCCCCACTGGCCCAGCCACTTTTTCTCTCCCCCCAGCCCCGCCCCAACTTACTGGATTGGTGCGGAAATAATGGGTGGGATCGGGTGGGAAGGTATGCAGCTCTGCGAAATGCAATTTGCCCACTTCCGTTGCCTGTGCAGACCCCACAGCCCACTTTCCATCTGGGAACCTCCCGCTTGGCTGTGCCTGGCATTTGGGGGAATGAGGAACTCCAAACAACTTCCAGTGAGTCAACTCGGTTCATTTCGCCCACAAACACTTCCCATTGCCTCTAGAATGCCTACGTGGTTTGAAGTTCAGTAGACCAACACTAGCATCCATCCTTGAAAAGAGTACCTGTGGTGCAAGTTTGTGTCCCTTCACTGCATTGACTACCTTCAGGTTGCTGAAGTAGAGTTGCCCCCCCCTGGGAGCTTGGAGAGAGAGAGAGAGGGAGAGGGAGAGAACACCATATGAGGAAGCTTCAAAAAGTTTGTGGGATAATTCTATTATTCCATTTTTCCATGAACTTTTAAAAATCCCCTCATACTTGCACCAACTGGCTGGCCAAGTGCCGTCACGTGGAATCCCTGAGAAAGGAGCAAGCCGGAGCCTGGAGGTGGGAGGAGGCACAGGCAGCAGAAGCAAGCATCAGTGGTAGGAACCTGGCCCCACTGGCCTCCTGCCCTCTCCCCGAGAAACCCGAAGACCTTTGGATCCCAGGACCCCGGTTGAGTTCTGCTTGGTGGTTTGTTGACTTACCAGAACTTTGAAGAGACAGGCCACCCACAGGTCAGAAGGTAACTCATATGTGTGGTTAGCATGACATATTGTGTATGCACGGCCCACCCTCCCCAGAGGTTGGCATCCACACCATCTTCATCTACTCAGGACTAAGTTTTCATAGATGACATGGCCAAATAGTCCGAGAAGTCTCTAAATTTTATCATCCATGTACATTAAATGGGCAGACCTGAGCAACCCAGACACCATGTACTGGGGTTCAGCGGAAGCACCCTGAACAAGTTCAGCTCTGGTAGGGAGGTTTCTCATCTTTCCTAAACTGTGCTCACAGGCTCGGAAACTTAGGGGGTATTTTACACCCTTACTGTGAAAGATTTCTCATGGAAGTCCAAGGGGAGAAAGAGCGGTTCTCAGCTTGATGTCATTACTGGCTGTGGAACCTCCGGGCCTCGTGGCCTGTGCCCCAGCTGGATCTGGTGGACCCCAGGCTCTTCAGTCTCAGTGACATCTGGGCGCCCCACGCCGGACTAGTCTGTGCCAGGGCTTGGCATGAATCCTCACACCAGCTCGTCGTCTTCCTGTCTTTGCTGTATGTTCCTCCCCCCGAGTTTTACTCTGTGCCCCTTTCTCCAATACCCCGTCCAACCACTCAGGTAGCATCATTCCGTTTATAGGGCATTGTTTTTCCTGTTTGTCTCCTCCATTGGACCATGGGTCTCTTAGGACCAGAAACAGCATCCTTCTCTCCCTAGGCCAAGGTGAATGCCGGAGCGGCGTGTGCTGTGTGTTTTTAGGCAGATGCTTCATGCGTCTGTCTGTTGTCTCTGGGGGAACTTGGTTTTCCAGGTAATAAGTGTTCCTTCAACTGCACGTCTCGCGCTCTCTTCAGAAATGAAGGTGGATCTCTGTTGGTTTCATTTAGCTTTGATGATTTGGAGCTGGCTCTATGCACCTCTCAGTGTTTGCGTAAGGCTGAAGTACAGCGCATTTGCCACAGACTCTCGGGGTGTTACAGAACCAATGAAATGCTCCAGCCACGTGGTTCCTCTGCTTTCACAGACCAGGAGAGAGAGCGGGAGCCCGTGGCCAGGTGTGACTTCTTGGCATGTGTTCTCTGCCCATCTTGTCGTCTTCCTCCATTGCCTCAGCTCACCAAGGGTTGACCAGCTCAGGGCAGCGTCCGGGTGCACCTCGGGCAGAAGGCAGTGACCTCCTTCTTACCCCTTTTTTGCTTGTTCCCAGAGTTGAGTTTGCCCTCCCCATAATGAGTTCAAGCCTGTGTATTATAATCAAGAACTAGGAAACAGTAAATGAGCTCTTGAGCCACTGAAAAAGTGACCGTGACTAGAAATTCATAGTCTTCAGTCTATAGGAAACATCCCTGAACCTTCAACAGGGAGCCACTGCCTTGGTTTAGGAATGCCGTTTGCCTGTCTGCTCTGGTGGCATACTAGCTGAAAGTTAGAAACCATCAGCCACTTTTCAGGAGAAACCCTTGCTCTCTGCTCCGTAAAGCTAATATCTCTGAAGCTCACAGGGCAGTTCTGTCCGGCCCTATAGGGTCGCCATGAGTCAGTATTGACTTGGTGCCAGTGAGTCAGTTTATTTGGTGATCTGCAGAATTGAGTGGCACCTCAATTCATGTGGGCACAGGGAAAGGTGGGCAGTAATAACAGAAGGATCCATGTGGGGTAGGGCCGCGTTGTGATGTCATGAGTTTAGCAGAGGGCACATGCCTTCTGTGTTCCTGTTTCAAGAAACGAGCAGGTTTCGGGGAGAAGCCAATGAAAACAAGATGGGGAAGGAGGAGGGTCTGCAATTGCAGGTTTAAGCGAGGATCGAGGGGGATAAGTGATGGTTACATTAGTATAACTACACCGATAAATGATGAGAGAGTATCCAGTAAAATTGAAAATTCTAAGCATGACCAGAAGGCACAAGCAAGAAGAATCCTTGTAGCAAAAATAGGAAACAATGTAAACTACATCAATACATAGAATAAACATAAATAAATCAGTCTAGTTATGCATATTCTTGTATCAGTGTATGTATATTCATATTCATCATATAGTGATACAGTGAATTAACCAGCTCCGCATGGCTTAATGTGAGTGACTTCCAAAGGTCTGAGGTTGATTGCAATCCAGTTGTTAAAGCTAAAAACCTGCCACTGAGTTGATTCCGACACATTGTGATCCCCAGTTCTGCCTCCGAAGCTTTGTGTGTCTTTACTGAAGCAGACCGTCTCCTTCATCGGTTTGAACTGTGGACCTTGTGGTTGGCGGCCAGCACGAGTCCAGCATGCCCACCCTGCCTCAGGAAGAAGTTGCTAATGAGAACTAAAAGGTGTTTCCATTCATAAGGGATTCCCCAAGACCCCAATGGCATGTGTTTGAACGGTAGGCATGTATGCCAATGTCACGGTGCTTGGAAGATGGGTTCTGTGTGAGGTGGCATTATGTTTATAGCCTGTTCTCAAATGGTTCATCAAAACAAAAACCACCTACATGGGAATGAATACATGAGGCGTTTAGGAGTGAACTCTTTTCTTAGACAAATAAGATGCAGGGAAAGGGACAGAAAGTGGACAGCAGCAGAGGAGAGGCAAAGAGGTGGGAGAGAGACCTAATGATTAGAAGGGAATAAGGGACAGCCTGTAACGAGCTACAGACGGGCTGCTCTTACCTGTCATTCGCTCCTCAGGAGAAAGACGGGGCTCTCTGCTCACAGAGAGACCCGTCAGAAACCGTAAGGAACTGTTCTGCTCTGTCCTAGAGGGCCGCCTCGCCATGCCGGGAGGGTCACCGCGTGGCAGCGAGTTTGGTGTGGTTTTAGGGGCCACATTGAGATCCTGATTATCAATCATAAGACAAGCAGGAAAATGGAAAACAATGACTAGATAGTTTATAATACTAGAAAATTGTGTAAAATGTGATAATCATGTTATCGGATTTTTAAAATACGGCGGTTGAGAGGAAGGTGCTGGGATATTTTCTGATGTTCTCCTTCCAAGTGTTTGGATTGTGAGGCAGTGGGAATTGAAGGGCGGCGGCTTTGAGTGTTGATCAAGCTGTCCTGTGTGATGGCCTCACCAAGTTCATGCCATTGGTTTCTACCTTATAGTTCTCTGACATTTTTAATGTTCTATGTTAAAGTTCTATTTCTTTCCTTTTTTACGTGGAAGAATTCAAGAAAAGCGTTTTAAGTGTTTGTGGGATAGGTAAATTGGGCGAGTAACCAGGAAAGGGGAAGGGACTTAGAGGGGGAGGGCGCATGAAGGCCAGTGGGCAATCTAGAAGAAGGTACGTGGGCTCTTTGCTAACCCAGGTCAAGCTGGACTACAGTGACCAAGAATGAGAAGCAAGATCTTCTTTAAAATATAACGCTTTATGGCAACAAACATACAAATGTGGGAGGCAAGATGGATGTCTGGATTGTGATAGGAGTTGTATGGGCCCCCAATAAAATGATTAAAAAAAAAAAAAGAGCCAGGAATGAGGAATATACTCCACCAGGGCCCAATGGCCATATCTGTATGATTATGAAAAGAATATTGAACTTGAGTGTTTTTAAAAGATTATAGATGACCGCATTACAAAAAAAATTAAAATAATACTTTTAGCTGCAATTTTTTAAGAAAGGGAATCTACCCCCTAGATGAAGGAGGGTTGATTACCTTTTGTCAATTTACCTGGAAGCTCGCCTGGTTCTCATTGCCAGCTTTCTGCCATGCCCCACTGACGGGCAGCAGAGCTCTGAGGACTCAAGAGGCTTCAGAGGGTGTGGGAAATGGATTCTGAGGCCGACCCCGTTTGTCCTTCCCCCTGGAAGTTTCCCAACAAGTATTTGTTATTTGATTCATTGAAGCCCAATCATAAATAGTTTTGTGATGTTTGGGTTTTGTTTTTATTTTCTCATTCTACAAGGAATGGCTCAGCAGCTAGCTCACTGTGCTGTCAGTGTCTTAAGTACTAGGATAAAGGGTTCCAGCCCATGTGTGTCCGTGTCCTGGGAGGGAAACAGCTGGAGCCCAGGTTCAGGCATGGGGAAGGGCGCCCTTAGCCTAGAGCTCTCCCTGAGAGGACTTCTGCAGGAAGACAAGGAGTGAAGAGGGTACACAACCTGAGTTGGGGACCCCTGTGGGCTTTAGAACACAAGGACTTCAGGAGTAGGGCCACTGGAAGGGACAGAGTAAAACGGTCCCTGTGGGTGTCCCAGGCTACGGAAGGCAGCCTCCTTTCTCCCACAGAGAGAGTTCTAGGAGTTCCTCCTTTGTTTTTGAAAAGGTCTCTTGTACCCTCATCCTGTGAAACCCGAAACAGAATTATATGCTCACATCAGAGGAAGATGTGCACCAGACTTGGGGGAAGCACAGACAGGGTGCAGCTCCTTGTGTAAGAAGAGGAGAGCCAAGCATGTGCATGAAAGAAAATCTGGGAGGTCGGAGGAAAGGATTTTTTTAATGTCATTTAATCATCTGTTGGACAGTCCTGGCTTGGTGGTACTATGCTTACCTACATGCTGCAGCCTGAGGATTTTTCTCCGACCAGGGCACCTCCTGGCCAGCTGGCACCCCTCTATCAGTGGAGGTTTGTTTGTGGGTTGCTGTCATGACTCAACACGTTTCAGTGGAGCCTCCAGACTGTGACAGACGAGAAGAAAGGCCTGGTGATCTGTTTCTGAAAATTGATTCAGTGATGACCCTATGGGAGACCAGAGTGTGCTCCCCAACCAATCACGGAGTGCCAGCTCAACAGTCGTTGGAACATGTTGGCCAGGGGTCCTCAAACTTTTAAAACAGGCAGCCAGTTCACTGTCCTTTAGACCTGTTGGAGGGCCGGACTATAGTTTTTTTTTAAAGCTATAAACAAATTCCTATGCACACTGCACATATCTTATTTAGAAGTAAAAAACCAAATGGGTCAAAAACACCTGGCGGGCGGTATCAATGTCCTGGGCGGGCCGCAGTTTGAGGGCCCCTGATGTTGGCTCACTGGCTGCCGAGCTGCTGCTGCTGCTGTTTCTTTCTCTGGGTCGAAGGGGAGTGTCCTCAAACTCGGTGTTCCTTTCACTCAGTATTAAACGTTAGCAAACTTACCGCTGCCCCTATTTTTGGAGAGTTCTCCCCCAGGAAGTTCTTAGCTCTTCTGAACCACTGTGTAGTGCCTCTGTCTTGTGTGTACAAACCTTTGCCTGAATTTTGAGTTCTTTCTTTAGACTAGATTTTCCCACCAGGAGAGAGATGAAGCTCTTCATCTCAGTGCCAAGGGCACTGACCGGTTTACACCCAGGGCAAGGTGTAGTGTGCGCGCCCGTCCAGTCTCTGTGAGGCACCCTTGTCTATTGCAATGCACGTGTCTGATTGTGAGTTCTTTGTCTAAGGAAGTCCATAGCTTCCAGTCGGGACTCGCTGTGAAGTCGGCTTGGTGGTGCTTCCGGGAGAAAGCCTGAAGGAATGGGTGGATGTCTATCGCCTTTGCATTCCCTATTCATTTTTCATAAAGGAACAAATGCCTTAAGCTTTCCAGATCTAGCTTGGACAGATCCTTTGACTTTTGAAATCTTGGTCCCCTCGGGATTCCTGCTCTATTTGAGGGGGAAGAGCGGAGATGTTCTCTCGAAACAGCTGTAAGATTCTTGCTGAGCCTGCCAGATGAACACAGCTCCTGCCTCTCATGTGGAGGGCCTGCGCTGAGATCTCGTAGGATTCCTGGCTTGCAGGGGGCAAATACCGACCCCCACCTCCCAGGAGGTCTCCCTGCCTGCCCAACCCTTCCGCCCAGCAGCCTTGTTGGTATTTCTTCTTTGTGTTGGTACTGGGCGTGTCCATCTCCCAATCGAAGACCAAGGCCTAGGAACCGCTTCACATCTGAGATTAATTTGGTGTCTGAGATCACGGGGTTATCTGGTCCAACAATTTGTTGCCTGGCCTCGGCCTGAACATCTGCCGCGACAGGGCCGCCCGGAGCAAATGGGATGCCTCTCCTCATCCACGTGTGGTTTGTTCTGCCCGTTTGAGAAGATGGCATTCCCCTCTTTTGGGAATCACTCCATTGTCCTCTGCCATCCACCCTGCTCCGCACCACCTGGAAGATAACACGCGTGGAAGGTACCCAGTCTTGACCATCGCTTCCCGTGAACCCAGGCCTGTGCACTGTGGTGTGTTGGTCGTTCACCCAAGCGGCTTTGTTCAGGACCCTGCACTGGGGAGCAAGTAGTGCCCATATTTATTCCTGCCTCTGTCCACTTGCCCTTCCTGCCCTTTATAATGCGATGTCTTTAGGACTTCATCTCTGGTAACCTTGGTCTTATGAGTTTATCTACCCCTTTTTCCAGACTAAAGTTGTCCGTGGGAATCTTCCCAGAAGTCCCTCAGAAGAAAGGTCTTGCTATGTTTTTTCCAACAACCACAGCCACTGAAAACACACGATGGGGCACATTTCTGCTCTGAAACTCATGGGCGCTTGCCGATTCAGAATCGATTCGAAGCGAGCCTGTTTGCATTTCAGGTTAGAGCTATGCAGGCAGACCCTGAGACCAGCTGCCTAGGTTAGGATTCCAGCTGGGGATAGTCATTAGCCTCCCTGCACCTGGGCTTCCTCATCCGGCCTTGGCGTTAGGTGACAGTGGTTTGGATTAAGCGATCTGACATGAGAGAGAAATGTGTTACGTTTACAGGGCGGTGCACGGGATAGAAGATATCAGAAGCCTTAGCTCTTGCTGTCGTTGTCAGCCTGTGGAGTTCGTTGGGGGATCTACATAGAGTTTACCTGCACACCTGCTCCCTGAGCCGCCTCTGGGGCAGCAGGCCGCATGGAGAATGGGTCTGGGCCTGCCAGCGGCACAGGGTGGGGTGTGAAGGCTCCAGGCAGATTTCTTGGCTTCTGTTTGCTTTCTGTGTTTTTTTTTTCCTTTGGGTTTATTTTCGGGTTTTAGGTAGGTGTGTGTGTGTGTGTGTGTGTGTGTGTGTGTGTGTGCGCGCGCGCGCGCGTGCGTGTGTGTTTTGATTGGTTTTGGTTTTACCTCTCTCTCAGGAGCATTTCTAATAAATATTCAGCCTGGCCAAGTGATCTGTAGAAATAAGCACTTCTTCATTTCTGTTTAATCCACTTTTCTCCTTTACGCTGATACCCTTCAGCTTTGTTCATTATTTAGCTAATTCCGACAGGAGGGCCTCCTGTGGGCCAGGTAGGGCAGGGCTCTAGACTTGGGAGCTGGGAGCCATGTTGTGTGAGCCTCAGGAAAGCAACATTCCAGGGAAGTCCTGGTAACCCCCTGGAACAGGTATCTCAAATTCTTAGTCCCTCTCCAACCTGTCAGGTGATCCCATGTGAAGAATAGAAGGCTGTGACCTTTCAGAAGCAGGTCACCACCAGCCACTCCATCCACCACCAGCCACCCTGTCCACCACCAGCCACCCCGTCCACCACCAGCCACTCAGCGCACCACAGTCTACTCGGCTCCCAAATGGTCAGCATCTGCACCTTAAGCCCGGTGTGATCACAACTGGTATTTTTTCACACACTAATGAACATCACCTCCACACGTTTTGCTTGTCTCTCTCTATATGTATATTTTAAAAACTTCGCTGCCATCAAGTCAATTCCAACTCCTAGTGGTCCTGTGGGACAGGGTAGAACTGCACCTTTGGGTGGTCAGCAGCACAACACATAGCCGCTTCGCCATCGGGGCTCCAGTATAAAACAGCGTTGGTTGATGCAGCAATCTGTACACTGATCTGTGTACTGATCACACATCGTGCAGCCATCGCCACGGTTTGATTCCAGATGAGTCCACAGCCGTTAACCCCAAACTCAGTGACCCCTAAGCAACCCCCCTTTGCCCCTCCCCCTGGCCACTAACCACGCTTTGTATCGTGTCCACTTCGTATATGTGAGCTCACACCATGTTTGTCCTTCTTTCAGAGTTCATCGATGTATGCACTGACCCTTTGTTTCTCTGGTGGCACAGTGACCGATGGCTGTGTGCACACTGCACAGCGCGCTTTTCCACTGGCCAGCAGATGGGGGCGCGGGCTGTTTCCTCCTTGGCCGGAGGGAAGAGACTGCCGTGAACATTGGTGCGGCGGTGTTTCTGTTTGCAGCCCTGCTCACAGCCCTTGGAGATACATCCTCACTCGGGATGGCATTGCTGGGTCTTCTGGAGGTGCTCTGCTCCGTTTAGCCTTGCGGGAGCCACCACACTGTTGTCCACAGCTCCTGCAACACCGCATTCCCACCAGCTGCGGATGAGGGCTCCCGTCCCTCACCGTCTCCCCCCTCCCTTGCTTCTAGCTTCCATAGTAGAGCAAGGCCCGGTGAATCATAAATAGTGCTATCCTCCACCCAGTGCAGGGTAGAGTAGTTACCCACCCCGAGCTTCAGTACGTAAGTATACTCACCTTCCCCGTCACCTTCACCTGTCCGTCAAGAATGGCACCTGGGATTAAAAGGAGTACGTTGTGCTTAACAGTCTGGCAAGCGTTAATTAAGAGCACTGGGTGAGTTCTTTATTGTTTTTTCTGATCTGAAGAGGTAGGCCCCATTGTCTCTCTGAAAGGCTAAATTCAAAGGATAATCTTTTTGTATTGACCCGCCATAAGTCACATTTTGTGGTGTAAACTTTTAGGCGTCTGACAAATCGTGCCACCAAGATCATAATCTAGATCAGTGGTTCTCAACCTTCCTAATGCTGTGACCCATTTATACAGTTCATGTTCTGGTGACCCCAACCATAACATTATTTTCATTGCTACTTCATCACTATCATTTTTCTACTGTCATGAATCGGGCGACCCCTGTGAAAGAGTGGTTCAACACCCCCCCAAAGGGGTCGTGACCCACAGGTTGAGAACTGCTGCTTTAGAGCCATGTTACACTCCCGCCCCACCCCCAGCTCCAGAAACTCTCCTCTACATCCCCCTCTTTCTGGCCCCCTCCTGCCTGCACCCCAAAGTCTGTCAGCTATGCTTTGGTTGCCACCCCTTGACTTTTGTCTTTTCCAAAGTGACTTAAGATTGGGTTCGTGCAATGTGTTGCCTTTGGACTCCGCTTTCTTTTAACGTTTATAAATTCACTTGCGCCTCAGCCGTGTTTTCTGCACGTAGGAGGAGTTCCTTTCATGACTGCCACGAGCCCTGTCGGCATCGGGGTTACATGCTGGTGTCTGACTGCAAGCTCAGCAGCTCGGCCTCACTTGCCATTCCTCCGGAGGGTGACGGGGCTATCTGGTTTACGGACTCAGGAACCCAGAGGAAGTTCTGCCCTGCCCCATAGACTAATGGTGACTGATCATCCAAGAAGCAGCGGGCTTCTTTCTTGCTGCTGTTTGCTTTGCTTCTATTGCTGCGTCGTCTTCCTTACTCACGGGGTCGGTCTGCTCTGTCTTAGGGCTCACTGTGTGTCAGCCTGGACGCCTAGCCGTGTGTGCTGTTTGGAATAAGCCGTGTTCCTTTCTCCATTCACCTCTTGAAGGCCGTTGGGATTCTTTTAATTTAAGGGATACTGTGCACAACACTGTTAGAACGTTTCCATCTACAACTTTTTGTGTGAGCGAACAATCTTTTTACTCTTAGGGTTCTTTCTGCTTCCCCCTCAGTTGTTCTGCTCTGAGCTTAAGGTTGTAAGAACTCTAGTACAGTCTCAGTTCAGTGCAGGTGCCAGTGCCTCTTTTTGAAGGCATTGTGCCCATTCCTTTAAGCAAAGCAGATAGGGTCCCAAGAATTTACAAAGGGCCCCTAAGAATTGTTCACCTCGGAGAGCCGTCTACTGGAATTTGTTTTGTTTTGTCTTTTTGGTGGAAGTGGGCTGCCTACTCCAATTTTAGTTCTTTGTCTTCGTGGGAGCATGTTTTCAAATCACAAAAGCTCCCTGGTGCTGAGCAAATGATGGAGGTGGTCGGCGGTGTGGGCGTGGGCGTGGGCGTGGGGGTGGGCGTGGGGCTTGGCCCCTCTTCTGTGTGCAGGTGGGAAGGGAGGACCTCGGGAGGAGGTAGACCCTCTTATTAGCGCAGGCCAGCTGAAGAATTTGGATTGTGGGGGCTCATACAAAGGAGAGGTGTTGAGAATAGGATGAGTTGGGGGATTAGACTTGTTTCTGAAGGGTATTCCCAAATCCTGCCCTGGGATAATTCCCTGACTACCATTTAATCGGCTCCATTAAACCCTGCCCTGTCTAGTGCACTGGGCTCCAGACACCGCTCTCCTGGGCTCTCAGTAATAGCTCAATTGTGTGTAAGTGGCTGTGAAGAGGCTCTGTGTGCTGGATGAATAGGCCCCATCTCCATGGAAACTGGCCCTGGCTGAGGCCTGACCTTTGACCCACTTGTTGCCACCATACTGTTCACCACTGGTGCCCCTTGGGTGGAGAAAGCCAGCAAGGAAATGGCTGTCGGAGTTGTTTTCACCCCCCTAGTTTATGTCGGAGTCCACACTACGTGGAAATAATACATCAGTATTAACACTCAGCATTTGGATACGAGTGTAATTTAATTATAGATTCTGCCTGTCTTCGCCGTCCCCCACTCCCCCAGTCTTTCCCAGGCATTTCTAAGCATTGTAGCTGGGGGTGCGAGGCAGGGTTGCTTTGTCATCACCCTGGGGTGCGTGTGTGGGAATGTGTACAGAAGCTGGGGAGACCTTTGTATGGAGAGTCTGGACTATTGGGGTCACGGCAAGCTTCACTTACCTCCCCTATGAACCCTTCCTTTGGGGCCCTTGCTGGTGAAGTGCAGTGGGGAGCATGACGTGGCAGTGCCTTCCTGTAAAGGAGTGCAGCCTTGGAAACCTTGCTGGGGGGTGGTCGGAGCGTGGTCCTGCCGGGTCGCTTTGAGGTGGCATCATCTCGATGGCGGGAGCTTGGATTTGAAGTGGAACGACTGAAAGACGTGGGGAGCGGTACCTGAATTCAGTGTTTTTACCACGAGGCCCTCTGCCAGCCATTGCACAGGCCAGGGTGGAACGAACCCACCTCTTGGAGTGGCAGAAACAAAAGCTTGACCGCGCAACCGGGATGTCAGGTCAAGGTGTCGTCAGCAACCTCAAAGGTGAGCGACTGACCCAGACCCTACCCGAGTGGGGGTGCTTTACCCACTGCCGCAGGACATGTGGAAGCTCATATTTCCAGGTGCCGTCCTACCTCTGAGCTGGCCAGGGGCACTGGCTGGCCAGCTGCGCCCCACCAGAACTTCAAGACGGAATCCGGTGTTGGGCGCGGCAGGCATTTCTGCAGAGGGGCCTCTGGCCTGACTCAGGCTCCATGAGGCTCCACTTCTGGATGTGCAGCTGGAGGCCGGTGGAGGGGACTGTCACTTCTGCCGGGTCCCTGGAGCTGGGGGGTAGGGGGATGAGGGGAGGAGATGGGCAGTGCTTTAATAGAAAGCTGAGAGGTAGGTGCTGGAGTCCCCCCTCAAATCAAGTCAGGTAATCTCCTGCAAAGGAACACAGTTTAATTTCTTACGTGAGAAGGGTGAGGGGCCCTTGTTTCCCACAACAGTGGCCATGTAGGGAAAGGGGTATGTGTCTACCTCAGAAAGTGAACAGGCAAAGGATAATTCTCCTCTGGAGACTTGTCTGTCTCAAACCTTCCTTGGCTTTCAGGAATTGCCTTGTAAAAGGGGGTTTGGGCTATGGTCTCGGTACCTGAGATTCACAAACACTTTGCCCCTTAACCTGCTCTCCACCCCTGGGGGTGGGCCTGGGGTCAGACCTCAAGCCACAGCCTCTGGTTCTTCTATTAGTATCTTGATCGCCTGTAAACTTGCCACTGAAGGTGAATGAAGGGTGTTTTCTACATGTGACTGCCTTGGTTTTCCCATCGCCCTGGGGCAGCCTGGAGCAGGTTATCATGGTTCTTCGGATTGGAGCAGCCCCACGTCTCCTCTGGGCCTTTAGTTTGAAGATATCTTTGTCTTAGGAGAATTCATCAGTTGGTCTCATGGGGACATTTTCCTCTGGAATTCCCATATCTTGCCCAAAACGCTTGGCCAGGCCTTTGATTCAAGAGATCTGGTCCCTGGTCCCTTGGGCTGCTGTGTGGCTACCTCTCAGCCACTGTTCTCAGGGCCTAGGGGCTAAGGCTGTGTAGGGTCCAGGGATTCTGTACCATAAACGTGCTCTACCATCCACACAAAGTGCCCTTATCAGCCGGCCTTATGTTTACAGGAGATTGGGTTGGAGCTGGCATTCCCCCTGCCCGAGTGTGGAGAGCCGGAAATACACATGTATTCACCCTGGACCTGGGAGGGCTGAAGAGCAGGTCCCTGCATTTTGCAGCTGTGTCAACAGGCCGGGGGATAATGGTGCAAGGAGGAGGGGCAGGGTGCTGTGGGCAGGGGATGCCCAATCAGGGGCCTGAGCGGGAGGGGGGTGGCCCTCAGAGGCCCTGAACACCATGGGGGAGGGGCTGGAGAACAGGAGAACTGAGGGGGCACGTAGGCTCCCAGGCTTTCCACACACGGTGGACACGGTGCGACCAACAGGAGGGGTGGAACAGATGAGATGTGTGAGCACAGTGATGGATCTGACTTCAGCTCAACTGGAGGAAGGGAGAGGAGACTGCCAGGCCCAGGCGTCCATCCGCTGGGAGGGGCTGGGACTTGACTCGTGTAGGACATGGACCCTAACGACAAGAGCCGTACGCCTGTATGTAGGCCTGGCCAGCTGGGCTCTGCTGGGGTAGATTTTGGAGGAAGAGCAGAAGGTGGCATTTGCGATGAAAGGGTAGAGCTTAGCTTTAGCAGTTTAGCAGAGGCCTGGAAGCCTGCTTCCAGGTTGGGGTTCAGCGGCGGGGAAGACTGTGAGTCAGCGCCACAACAATGGCTTCTATGTACGGAAGCGGGGACCCTGCTTAGGACAGGTGGGAGTCCTGTGGAATCTTTTGTTAGCTTCTCTGAAATGCAGATAATGAAGGCTGATTGCGTGTGTATTGGGAGTGGCTGTGTGTTAAATATCCTGTGGGACGGTTGCTCATTCATTCCACACTTATCCTGTATTACCTTCTGTTATCCAGCCTCTGTGCCAGGATCTGAAGCCATGGCAGGAATCCAGACAGGCAAGTTCTCACCCTCTAGTCAAGGAGACAGACAGGGAACAAAACAGCAGCCACCTCAGACAGAACGGAGGTGCTGTGCAGAGAACGGACAGACGCAGGGCGACTGGCGTCGTTGGAGGGGCTGCGGTAGGCTGGCCTCTGGAGAGCCGAGGAAGAAAGAAGCAGCCATGAGGCTTTCTGGGCTTCCAGTGTTGCTGCCATAAGCTGTGAAGATTAGATTTATTAGTGCAGAGAAATCTATTGGAAGATTTTATGTAGAGGGCTAGGACTTCATCAGACCACAATTTTAAACTTGTTCTCAAGCTACTGTGAATAAGAAGGGTGGGAAACAGAACAGAAGATAGAAGCAGTGGTGGAAGTTGGGTGCGTGCTTAGGAGGTGTGTACCCACCACCCAGCCTGAACTGAGCACCAGCTCCGGTCCCCTTGCCATCCTTTGCAGACTCCTTGTAGGCAGTCTGGGTCCATCTCTCCCCCTGGTCCTTGTACCCATGCCTTCCTGCTGCCTGGAGGGCTTCCATTCCCTGCAGGGCCCAGCTCTGCTAGAGCCACCAGACCACCAGGGCTCCCATTCATCATGCCCTGAGAACCATGGGCTTGCCCCAGGCACGCCCTGGCTGTTAAATGAAACTGTGGACTGCACTGCTCAGGCCAGCTACAGCGTGATCCTCCAAGGGCATTTCAGATCTTCCAGCATCCATCACCCACCCGCCCACCAGCCCACTCACCAACCACCCACCCAACAACCAACCAACCAACCATCCACCCACCCAACAACCAGCCACCCACCCACTCACCACCCACCCACCCAACAACCAACCAACCAACCAACCACCCACCCAACAACCAACCACCAACTACCCAACCAACCAACCACCCACCCACCATCCAGCCAACCAACTCGGGCTGTTGCCATTGTCCATTGTCTCTGCCCCTGACTCATGGTGGCCCATGTGTCCAGAGTAGGATTGTCCATTAGGCTTTGGTTTGGGGTGGGAGT
>NW_022111368.1:41369027-41379449 GCF_000313985.2 Echinops telfairi
CCCCCACCCCGTGCGTTTCCAAGCCTGAAACTCTTTACATGAATAGAAAGCCCCATTTGTCTCCCGAGGAGCTGCTGGTGGTTTTGAACTGCTGACCTTGAAGTTAGCATGCCACTGCATAACTAATGACTATACCAGCGGGGCACATATAGTACATCTGAATTCAGAAAGGTCACATAGCAAGAGCTCAGTAGCCATATGTGCCTAACATTGTACACCTACAGCCCATTTATCAGCTGTCTCAGCACCTAGCAATTTCCATTTAGGACAGTAGTAAAAATTCTACCGTCCAAACTAGTTTGCACATTAACAATGAACTTCCGGCTGGCGTGAACACCAGGGTGTGAAGCAGCCGTGACCTGGGCTGTGATGGTTGAGGGCATGTGTCCACTTGGCTGTTCCATGATTCTCAGTAGAGGGGCCGTTGAGGAGCAATGCAATTTGCCAGCCCTGTAATGATGTGGTCATCCCCAATTTGTGTTTCGGTTGGCCGATCCTCCATTTTTGCACACAGCTGAAGTTTTACACATCAGGGCTTTGGTCTTTGTTTCCTAGCTATGTTGCTAAGAGGGGCGTGGATGTCTAGGGCAGACCTGAGCCTTTCTTTCCTCGTGTGTACAGCAAACGGAAGGGCCAGGCTGTTGTGAACACAAGCAGGATGGCACTTGGAGACCACCGTGGAGCCTCGGGATGTGACAGACCCCAGGCTGTGGTCCCAGACGTGCCGGAGGAGCATCACGGGGGGGCAAGGGCTGCTGAGGGCACGTGCCCCCCCCTACTATATCACCCTGTGTTAGGCATGGGAGCTAATTGCAGAACACACAGAGACAACGCAGATCATAAATGGCCTTAAAATAGTTCATATGCTTAAAGAGAGAACGTAGCTTGCTGGAATTTTAAAAAGAATTCTCACAGCAAAGGGGGAAAATGGTATCTTTTCCTGGTAACCGTTAAAAAAAGGCATGAGGCTTTTGTGAAAGTGGTATTTTAATGGAAATATCAAATCTGTGGCTTTTGTTTTTGTTTTTTAAGGAAATGGGAGAAAGGAAGGAGGCTGGAGGGTTTGGATTCGTTCCGCTAGTTTGGGATTCTGCAAAATCAGGAAATCAGAAAGTACAAGTGCTCCTAGGGGTGACATTTAACCGGGTTTGGAGGGCACGCCCAAGGTCACCCTTTGAAAGAGTCTGTCTTTCTTTTCAGTCTGTCTTTTGGAGCTCAGCACTTTTTTTGTCTCTCTTTCTTTCTGAGTGTGGGAACAGGCCTCGGAGCTGTGCGTGGTGCTCCCTCTCCAGTCCTCCAGGCCCACGGCCTCTGTGCTGCCTGCCTGACGGCCCACAATAAAGGTTGTTGACTGACTCCTGGGTTGTGTCCCTTGGGCGGAGAGGGGCCCTTCCTGTTCTTTGTCCCAGAGAACTGGACTTGTTTTTTAAGCCCTCCTTGTTCATGTGCAGTGATTTAGTCCCCCAGATATATTTTCATTTTATTGGCTCCCTTAGAGACTTTAAAAAAGAAATTAACCATTTGCTTATTTTTAGTTTTTCAACTAAACTCTGTTAGGACTTTATTTGTACTTCCTTCGGACCTAGAGTAATATGTAGGTCCAGGAATAGCTTGTTTCTGCTCCATAAATATTCCTTTAAGGTTTGTGTTTTGTTTTGTTTTTTAATGTGGTTGCATTTCTTAATGTTTTTGAATCTCCCCCATTCATCTAAGGCAGTGGTTCTCAACCTTCCTAATGCCGCAGACCTTTAATACAGTTCCTCATGTGGTGACCCCCCTCCCCAACCATAAAATGATTTTTGTTGCAGCTTCATCACTGTAATTTTGCTACTGTTATGAATCGGGCGACGTCTGCAGATGGGTCCTTCGACCCCCAAAGGGGTTGAGACCCACAGGTTGAGAACTGCTGATCTATGGGGTCATTTTAAAGAAGCCGATGAGAACGTTCCCATTATCTGGATCTCTTAAAAGTTAGAGCAGCCTCAGAAGGAACAGAGCCCACATAGAAAGAAGCACACCAGCCTGTGTGATCACGAGGTGTTGAAGGGATCAGGCATGAAAGCACAAAAAAATCATATCGTTGTGAATGAGGGGGAGTGCAGATTGGCGACCCAAAGCCCATCCGTAGGAAACTGGACATCCCCTTCCAGAAGAGTCATGGGGAAGAGATGAGCCAGGGTGCAATGTAGCAATGATGAAACATACAACTTTCCTCTAGTTCCTAAATGCTACCCCCTCCCCCAATCATGATCTCAATTCTACCTTATAAATCTGGTTAGACCAGAGGATGTACACTGGGGTACAGATAGGAACTGGAAACACAGGGAATCCCAGACAGAGGATCCCTTTGGGACCAGTGCTGAGAGTGGCGATACCAGGAAGGTGGGGTAGAAAGGGGGAACCAGTCACAAAGATCTACATATAATCTCCTCCCTGGGGGACAGACAACAGAAAAGTGGGTGAAGGGAGACTTCAGACAGTGTAAGATAAGACAAAATAATAATTTATGAATTATCAAGGGTTAATAAGGGATGAGAAGTGGGGAGGGAGGGGGGAAAATGAGCTGATACCAAGGGCTCCAGTAGAAAGCCAATATTTTAAGAATGATGAGAGGAACAAATGTGCTTGACACAATGGATGGATGGATGGGTTGTGATAAGAGTTGTACGAGCCCCCAATAAAAAAATTTTTTTTTTTAAAGTCATAGCACAATTCACATTAGCAAACCAGTTGTATCCACCCGGGTGACCACTAGGAGATGAATGGACAAAGAAAATGTGCTATGTGCTTTCTGCATTCTCCTCCCTGCCACGTGTACTCACGGTGACCCTGCACAGCAGGGCAGAACTGCCCCGTGGGTTCCCGAGACTGAAACTCTCTTCCGGACTTGAAAGGCTCCGCTTTCTCCTGCTGACTGGTGGCTGAAGGTGAGCAACCCAACCAGTAGCCCACTACGCCAGCTGGGTTCTTGGGGGAGATTGCACAGTGATTAAAATGCATTTGTGATTATCAGGGATGGGTAGGAAGAGAAGTGCAGAATGAGGGCCCTGACTTAAGTTTTTGTTAGGGTAGTTGTGTTTTCTCATAATTCGAAAGCCAGAAGTGGGCATTTACCTACAAAGCCCTAGGGAAGAGAGGGACTTAGATGCCACCCTGTGGCTCTTTCAGATCTCTGAAGTTTATGCTTCTACAGTTCTGCCTCTGCTGGCTTCCTCAGGATACTCCTGCCCAAGGCCTTCAGCTGGGCCCCTGGAGCCATATCAGATGAAGTCCCCACGGGGCTAGCAGGCCAGCATCCTGGCCAAACCCACAATTTCCCCTTGTGAGCACGTGGCAATGAAGAATTCCTCCTTTTCCTGTGGGGTGCCTCAAGTAATAGAAAGAATGTTCCCGCATGGCCCTGAGGTTTGGTCCGGGTAACATTCTCATCCAAACCTGAACCCAGCCATTCTGACTGTGTATGAAAGGGCCACCCCTCCTGACCTCTCTCTCGCAGAGGTCACTGGACATGCAGTGGTAGGGGTTTCACCTTCCACCTGGGGGACCCCGTCCAATTCCCGGCCAGTGAACCTCACGTGCAGGCACACCACTCGTGTCGGTGGGAGCGTGTGTGCCACTGATGCCGACCTCAGACAGAGTGAGGAGGAGAGGCCTGGAGATCTACTGAAAATAACCAACGAGCAACCCTTCTGTAGCACCACGATCCGACTCCCGGCCCGTCCTGGGCAATGATGCAGGACCCAGCAGCACTTCGTTCCAGCGCCTATGAGTTGGACCATCTCGACGTCAGCTAACAACACTTACCTCTCAGAAGCAGTCACTGGGGCTTCTCTGTGTTCCCGCTTGTAAAGGCGGACAATAGGCCACCGCTGGTCCCCAGGTGTTCCTGTCTCGCAGGACGTCTGCTCCTGCTTGTCCCCTTCCATGTGGAATGTGCTCCTTCCTAACTCTTCTCTGCCTAGCTCCACCGCCCAGTTTCCTCCACGACATCTTGCCTGCCACCACTCGCACCTGACTCCTTCATTCTCTGCCTCCCGGTTGTTAGACGCGTCTCTTTAACCTCGGGCTTCCTTAGAAAAGAAAACAGAGCTCATTTAGGAAAGGGCATGTGTTCTCTCCCTTTCCCCATTTGGATCAGTCCTAGCAGGTCTCTGCAGCAGCGCCTCGCCGGCACAGCGCTCTTACTCAGCAGAGTAGCTGGTGGGCCAGCTGCTGGTTGAACGGAGGTCTCTTGGTTAACCTGCCGACCCCGTGTCCCTTCAGCACCGTTAGTCCACTCTGGGCTTTTTTTGCCCATCATGAATCCCCTGCTGGCCCGCCACGGTTTTGAGAGTTCCCGTTGCAGACGGTGTTGCGGCTGCTCATCGGCCTTGGCGAGTGCCTGTGGTCCTCTGCCGTCTCTGTGTTTTGATGAACGGGCACACCGTGCTATTTCCGGCTGTCACTCAGAGCCAGGAACAGAAGATGTGGCTGTGGTGGCTCGTGGCCAGGATTAGATGAAACTGAATGGAGCCTTTTCAGTCACTCAGATGAGCCAGGCTCCCACACTTCGGTTGGAGTTCCTGATGGGCCATTTTGCACCTAGTTCCTGCGAAGGAGTGGTCACCTTTGTGTCGCGTGTGAGAAGAAAGGGGTTGGTGACGTGGAGGAGCTATGTCCAAACGGTACCCATACAGCTACCTCCCCTTCCCCCTTCCGTGTACTGAGAGTGGTGTTTCTTCCAGGACAGCATGGTCCAGATCTGAGCAGTGTAGGAGAGGCTGAGAGCGCAGTAGGAAGAGCGGAAGAGCAGGCCCGGGAAGGAGATGGCTGTGTTACGGACCAGGGAGAGGGAAGCCACCTGAAAGCAAGAGGCAGGCCAAGGTCTAGGGCTAGGGATCTCCGAGGGGAGGGCTGTAGTTCAGGGTGAAGGGCGGGAAGTGTCTAACCTACCTAGACATCATCTATATTTGGATGATTCTACATGACTATGTTAAGAGCCCACTGTGTGCCCATCACCATTTGAGGATCCAGGCATGCACGGGTAAGATACAGGGCCCCCAGTTCTCACGGAGAATACAGGATAACAATGCTGACTTTGAGATAGTAAACCCCAAAGTCAAACTCACTGCCATGAGTCGCTGCTGACTGGTAGCAACCGTGTGGGACGGGGTACAACGGTCCCGTGCATTTCTGATACTGTTATAGGAGGAAAACCTCATCTCTTCCATAGGCCGGCTGGTGGTTTAGAATTGGTGATCTCGTGGTTAGCAGCTCAACTCATGGCCTCTGTCCATCATAGTACTGCCCTGTGAAGAACATCCCCTGGGGCTGTGTGGCTCAGCGGCCAGGATTCTGCCCCAGGTCCAAACATAACAGAAACCAGGCAAACTGCTACCCTGGCCCACCCAGGGGGATGCCAGGGTCTGTTTGTTGCTTTGATAAATAGTTTCTAATGGTGTCCCTGGGAGGTGCCTTTTCAGTGAAACACCGGGCAGCAGAGTATATAGATGAACACATGAGTGGAAGACGATTCCAGGCAGCGGCAGCAGTGGATGCGGAGGCCTTTAACTGGGAGTGTGCCTGAGCGTCAGGAAGCAAGGAAAACTGGCTCAAGCAGATGGAAAAGGGGGGGCTAGGGAGTGGTCAGCAGGTCCACAGGGAGCACAGACAAGACTCTGCGTGGGACAGCGTGTTGGAGGGCTCAGAGCAGACGAGTGACGAGGTTTCGGCTATATGCAAACAGAATCACTTGGGCAGTGGTTTGAAAGTTACACTGAAGGGGGAGTAAGCATAGCAAAGTAGACAGATGCTGGGGGCAGTGCCGGTTGGAGATGTCAGAACCTGGATGTATTTTGAAGGGGGAGAGGCAGGATATGCTGCTGGCCTGTGTCTCTGGAGCAGAGGTTCGCAACCTGTGGGGCGAGACCCCTTTGGGAGTCAAATGGCCCTTTCACAGGGATCAGCTGATTCATAACAGTAGCAAAATCTGTTATGAAGTAGCAGTGAAAATAATTTTATGGTTGTGGGGGCGGGTCACCACAACATGAAGAACTGTATTAAAGGCATTAGGAAGGCTGAGAACCACTGCTCTGGAGGTTTAATCCCGCGCCCCAAGGAGGATGAACCGGAAGAAGCCAGGGGCCATCCTGGGACCCATTGTCTGTGCCATCCACAGGGCTAGATTTCAGAGGAGAGGTCTCGCTTGGAGAGAGGAATTGTAGAATCATCCAAATATAGATGATGTCTAAAGCCAGGTGACTGGAAGAGAAGTTCTGGGGAATTCAGGCTGGGTGAAAAGAGGTCAAGGGCTGGGGTCCACCCTGCAGCTTTTCAGTGTCAGTGATCAGGCAGCAGAGTCTGCTGGGTGGTCTCCCTGAAGAAGCCAAGGGAAGAGCTTATGTGAGGAAGAGGGAAGGGTCCCCTGGTAACATTCCAGACGAATGGAACGGAGAAACTGCTTCAAAACAGAGGCCACTGTTTTCTAAGCATCAGGCATTGGGGGGAAATTGTTGGTGGACATCTCAACACAGGGAGTCGTGGGATGGAGTTTCCAACTACTCATAGGTTTCACAGGCCTCCAAGAACCCAAGCAAAAAAACAATTAGATAAGAACAGCCATCAATAAAAATGAGTTTAATTGCTTGATAAATTTTAAATGTGTTAAAACGCAAAGGCCAACTTGTTTGGGGTCCTGGGGTGTAAGGGAAGAGGTGTCACATACCTTTTGTGACAGTGAAGAAGGAAAGGCACTATCTGCCGCAGGAGCTGTGCAGGTGAAGCCTGTCTATTTAGACAGAGATGAAGAGATGATTTCAAAGAAACAAACCCATAGTTATGGACGCTAACAAGTCCCAAGTCCCTGGGCCAGGCATCTGGGTGGATACTTCTAATGCGTGTGGCTAAGGGGGCCAAAGAATCCAAAACTGCCCGCAGTCTGCTACATCTGGGCCAGAGGCCAGAGGCCAGAGATGACAAGGCAGGCGAATGCAGGATCAAGAGAGCTTTATCACAACATCCATATGTATTGTATGAAGCCCACACTACAGAAAAAACCCTTTTCTTTTGACGGATTGGCTACTTCCAGCGGAGCTTAAATGGAGAATGATTACATAATATCTCAACTGCTGAGAATCCAGGGCTGGCCAACTTGACATAAGCTTAATAATCATAACACCCTCCCAATATACACATCCATAACCCTACCCACGTATGCTGCAGATTGTATCATCTGTGCTGAATGATTTGCTGATTGACATACTGAAAAACGCATGCATTATCTCATGTGATCCTTAAAGTATTGCTAAGAACTAAATGAAGCTGGTGTAACCACTCCCGTTGATTAGCTGACGAGCCGAGGCTTATCGAGGTGGCGGGATTTGCCTGTGGCAGGACCAGGCTGAGCCCAGGTCTCCTGACTTAAACATCTGGCAGTTGCTAAAGGGAAGGAAGTAGCCCTTTGACAAGTGTACTCACGGATATTGCCACCGGCATTTATGAATAACAGATGGGCCAGGTACTCCGCTGAACTGTGGTTCTAAGGACTCCTGAGGATTTAATTCTCGGGGCATTTCTTTCCTATTGTCAAATCATGCTGCCCACATGAACCCCAAGAAGAAGGGCTTGGGCAACATCTGCTTGTTCAGCTCCTGTCACGGGGGCATAACAACCTTCATTCTCTCTTGGTCACCTGTTGCAGGGCAGGAGCTCATCTGTTAGCACCCTAGGTCCATCCTACCAACCATTGCCCAAGAAGAGTGAGTACCAGCAACTGTCCATTTTCCAGAGAGGAGGGCTTTCCTTTCTATATTTGTTACTATGGTAACAATGTATGTATATAACAACCCTATTCCCACTCAGCATCTTCTAACTGTATGATTACATTCATCAGCTTGTCCAGCCATTGCTACTAACCTTTTCCAAATTGCTACGAATGGAAGGCTTTTGTAGATCTATTCTTCATCACAGGAACTATTAATGGATCATTTTATGACCCAGATCTGTTTGTATACCCCACTGGATCTGCACCCTTACAAGGGACCTATTTTGTGTTTCTAGATAGGTCTGAGCAGGTCACATTGTGATTTGTGAGCACCTCAACTGGGTCCTTATTTGTGGAGAACCCAGAATCGTGAACAGTGCTCACCTAGGCCTGATCTCCCGAAAAATTTCCAAATTAATGCCTTGCTTGTTATTATTAAGAGTCTCTCTCTTAACGAGGAACCAAGTATCTTAAGAAACTTAATGTAATATTTATACTTAATTTACTGAACCTGTGCAAACGGATATTTCCTCCTTGAACGGTTTTCTGATTGGGGGGGGAGTGGCTTGGAGTGCCGCATGATATTTATTCTATTCTCCTTTTCACGCAGCTAAATTTAAGTTTTAGCCAAAATTGTGAGGGTTTGAAAACAGGCTTTAAATGTAGAGCCTGCCTGTGATGGTGAGGGTGTTCGTGTTTCCCATGGCCCTCTAGAATTAGGCATTTATGTTGCAGCTGGATTTGATTCCTTTGTGAACATGCAAATTAACATTTTCAGTGGCGCCCTCCGCCTCCATACTTATATACCCGTCCCCAAATGTGTTATTTGTTATTGAAATCACCATGTTTATTGGGGGGGGGGCGGGTTGTGGCGACTTCCCCAGATGCTGTGACCCTAATTGTAACCATACAGGTTATTCAAACATAGCTTGCGTATTTGAAACAGAAGTAGTGAATCGAAGCCTATGCACTCTGTTACTGAGTTCTCACGTGGAAGAGAAAGGGTACCTTTGTGGCGGGCTCTTTTCAGGTCCACACTGCTCCTGGGATTCACAGACACGAGTCCCTTCTCATCGTCATTCGTTCTCTAAGTAGGATGTTACGTGATTTAGATAGCACGTGGCCGCCATATTGAAACCTCATGCAACCCCATTTCTGATTCCTCTTCCTCGCTGCTGATGAAGGAGCCGGCAGAAGGAGAGGCCACAGGAGCAAGGGGAAGGGCCCAATGTACACCCCCGCCCACCTTACCTGCATGTGGGCCCTCCACCCTCCTTTGCTGTAGCGGGTGGGGGTTGGGGGCTCTATAACCATTAGGAGGTGATTTAGTAAAATAAAGGAGAGCTGTTTTCCCTTTCATTAGTTTTAAAACAGTTATAGGACCAGGGACATACCATATATACTTGTGTGTAAGCCAAGTTTTTTAGCACATTTTTAATGCAGCTTTGATAATCGGGTCGGCTTATACTCGAGTATATAGGTATATGATGGGCAGTACTCCACGCATGCCTACATTTTCCCATGTTGATTAACTAATGCAGATGTGCCCTGGATCCTTCAGGGTGGCTGGAGAAGACTTCGATTTTAAATCAGAGTGCCCATGTGTTAACACATCTTTAGATTATACGAGTACTTGATTTGGGGGAAACAAGTATTTGATTTTGGGAGACACCTACGGTCCCTGCTACTCCATTATGCGGTATGGATTTGCCGGTATTCCCTAAAGCTGATGCTTGGTTAACCTCCAGGTGTAATATCAAGAATTTGCTGGGATGCACAGTTTTTTGTCATATAGACCTTTTAATTGTATGATACATGAATTGTATCCCATAAGGAGGTTGAAAAAAGTCACTTGGTTATCTTAACCCTATAACACCTGAATTTTTAATTTCAGGGAAACATTTTTTTGTTTTTATTCTTTACTTTCATAGTTATCAATATATATTAGTATATACATTTTAATTAAATGTTACGAAAACGTCGTGCTTGGCGTTATAGGGTTAGCGAATGCTTCTCAAACTTCATGCCGAGAAATTACCGGAGGAGCTTGTTAGAACAGATTCCGCTTCATTTGGTCAGCTCCAGGGGTCTGAGATGTTACAAGGGGGTAGGCCCCCCAAAAAACAACAGAAAAAAGCTCCACTGGGCAGAGCTTTCAGAGTACCCCTTTTGTCCCATGCTAGGCAAATATCCAGCAACAGCTCGGTTTGTGCACCCAGTGGCATCACCTGGGAAGGTTCTCTCTGGCCACAGTGAATTTTTTGGTATGAGCTGTTTCACTCAAATGTGGTTTTTTATGATGGCCGATTTAAGAGAACAGCGAGTGGCTGATAAATTTTGTTTCCTGTTGTGACGTTGACACCGCTTATAAGGACAGCGGGATGGGAAAGACTCAAGTCCAAGAGCGGTTTTCTCATGTCAAAAAGGTGAAATGTTGCATATTTGACCAATGTATTTAGTGTAATGGAGAGTACCTCGAAGGTGATAAGGTTTTGTTTTAAAAAAAATTTTTTTTAATTCTGGGTTTTTTGGGTAACCCCTCCTGTGCCTTTTCCAATGGCTTTCAGTTGGTGCCAGTGCTGCTGGTCCGTGGACGGCACGTTGAATGAGACTTGAGGCTCTTGAACCACGTGCAAGATGATTTCAGTGTGGCGTTTTCCCGGGCATTTAAATGAAACCCC
>NW_022111368.1:41379549-41381555 GCF_000313985.2 Echinops telfairi
CCCAAACTAGAGGGTCCAGTCCTGTGGGCGCTGTTTCACAGGCCCTGGATTTTCCTGTCTCCCTATCAGGCACACACACATTTGTATTTGCCGTGGGGAAAACATGGGCCAGCTGACAACATTTGCTTAACTAATTTTGATTTTCTTGGCAGGCCCTTGAGGAGCCTTTCATGGCTAAAGCCCACTTTGCCACTCCTCCACCACCCAGACCTTGAAGCATGTTTAGACCCGGCCCGAGTGTTGACTTGTCCTTCTACTGTTGAGAGAGCTGCCCTGGGCCTCTTTCGGCAGCGCACCTTCTCCCAGAATCCAGACTGCGGTTCTCTGGACACTCCATAAATACTTGTTAACTGACTCAACTCATTCCCTGGAAAGAAAAACAAGAACAGGAGGAAGCCGGAGAAAGGGGTGTGGACACTTGGAGCGCTTTAGTTCACAAGGGAAAAGTGGCCTGAATCCGCATAGTTTATAGGACATGGGTACATATATGTGTCCTATGCAGGGGCACTCGCCCCTCGGAGCTGCCTCGGTCTTCTGTTGGCTTTGTGTTCAGTAGAATGAGATGCTGCCCAACCTGCGCCACCCTCGGGTCCAGTGTTTGTCAGGCTGGTTAGCCCCGGGGTTCCCTCATTTGTCGTCCGCTTAGGAGGCCCTCCTCCAGTCATTGATGCCCCCTGATGAGGTGTCTTAAAGCAAATGAGTCAGGCATGTTTTGTTGTGATCCAGTTTATTGTGGTGATCCGCTGGGTAGTTTTCCTAATTAATATTGTCGGGTCATTCTTTCCAGTCTGTCTGTCTGAGTCTGGGAGTTTTGCTGAGACCTGCCCACCATCTGCTATCCTGCTTGCCTGGTACCCTAGCAACACACTCCAAAATCCAATCTCACTGCCATCAAGGCAATGCTGGCTCATAAGTGACCCTGTAGGGCAAAGGAGCACTGCCACTCAGTTTCTGAGACGGTGGCTCTCGGAGTGGCAGGTAGGTGGTAGGTGGCGTTGCGGTTAGAAGGTTCTGTGGGTGCTACTGCAGTTCTCCATAATTTTCCGTCGTGGACCCACTTGGACCCTGGCCGCCGTTCGTGTACTAGTTGGAAGAAATAGTCACTCAGTACTGTGGAGGAAGAAGTTTGTCTGGCTTAAGAAAACACAGGGGTCGCCTGGTTCATAACAGTAGCAAAATTAGTTATGAAGTAGTGACGAAAATAATTATATGGTGGGGGGGGTCACCAAAACATGAGGAATGGTATTAAAGGTTGGTGCCATTAGGAAGGTTGAGAACCACAGTGCTAAGGGCTCCCGGAGTTGTAAACATGAAGCACCTAGACAGCCCTGGATGCAGAGCAAGGTAACTGGTGACATTATTGTGCTTGTCGGATATTACCCCCCCTTAGCTCACTCACCTCACCTTTGGGCTATCACAGTACGTGTGGTAGGCACGGTCAACCCTTCTTTGAAATCAGTGATGCGGGCAGGAGAGAAAAGGCCTTTATTGAAGCAAACATGTATAAGTTCCCTGGGTGGCCTAGTTTAACAACCCATCTAAGAGTGTGTGTTCCAGTCCAGACCATGGTATCACGGAATGAAAGGCCGGTGATTTTCTTCTGCAGATTACCGCTATGAAAAACCTGGGAGCAATTCTACTCTGTGTGTAACTCCCGGGTCACCTTATGGCAGAATGGCATTATGGCAGTGGGGTGTGTGTGATTGTGTTCACCGTGGAGCCCTGGAGCCCCAGATGTTTGACAGCCAGCCCCCTGGGGTGAGGGGTATGCCCTGATTTTTGTTGTTTGCCGGTTTTCATGGTGTAAATACTCCTTCCACAGCCAAGTCACCCACGTAATCGGCGCAGAACAGTGAGTTCGGAAGAGCTACTATAGAGCTGAATGCAAACTGACCGTTACAGCACCGGAGGGCAGAAATTATCTTACCCAGCACTGTGCTGCTGCACCCCAGAACCCAGGCCTGTGCACACTTAACACCCACACCACCACCACCCCGCCTGCCTGC
>NW_022111368.1:41381655-41391733 GCF_000313985.2 Echinops telfairi
CACACACACACACACACACACACACACACACACACACACGAAAAACAGACCCTTAGTGATATTAAACATAGCCTGCGGGACTTTGGATCCCTATGTTAACAGCCCTGGCTCCTTCAGAGCTTGCCCCCTTGAGAGAGAGAGAGAGAGAGTGTGTGTTTGGTTCATCTGAGCAACAGCTTATAACTTTTCAAAGTCCTTTCTGAGCCACTTACCAAAGGAAAAGGGAGGGAGCCTCTGGAGGAAGCTTCGTGTTCAAATGGAGCTACAAAAAGGTGTCAGAGCAGTAATTAAGAGGCACATTCTAAATAGCACCAAAAGGGCCAAATGCCCAGAGCACGGCCTGGGGCCACCAGTAGGTGTGCGTGAGATAAGCCAGCCCAGAGAAAACAAGGGCCCTAAGCCTACAAGGGGTTTTGTTTTTCCATTGTTGTCAATCTAACTTAATGATTTGGGGGCAGGAAGGAAAATTTCACAAATTTCTCTTGTGTCTGTCTCCCCCCCTCATGTTTTCAAATAACCAAGCCTAAGCCTATCAAGGAAGTCCTTAGGTCATTAACCCTCTTAATTAGCCATATCCTGATAGTGTCTTGATTGATAACCGGCACTCACTCCCATCACACACAAGGGGAAATAAAACAAAAGCCTGCCTTTTAATGTAGCTGCACCTTTACCTGTACACTGTATGTGGTTTTGGGGTCGGGGGAGTTGTTATCCAGTTGACATGGACCCATGGTGGCTTGTGCCCGAATAGCATACTGTGCTCTACGTATGGCTCTCAAGGGCTGATTTTCAGAAGTAGATGACCCGGCCTTTCTTCCTCGGTACCTCTGGATAAACGCAAAACTTTTGGTTAGTAGCTGAGGTCGTGATGGGGAGTCACCAAGGGTTTCCATAGAGTGTAAACAGTGGGTTGATAATACGTTTGTTTCATTAGAAACATATTTTAGCAGCTGGGTTAATGACACTTCGGGATAGGCATTGACCTTCGAACCACAAGGACGATGGTTCAAGCCCCCAAGCTGCACTTGTGTGAGAGACTAGACTGCCTACTCCAGTAAAGATTTACAGTCTTGGAAACCCTGAGGAAGGTTGCCTTCAGTCTTAGTTGACTTCTTGGCAGTGACCTTGGCGTTTGATTGGTGCTCATCCAGGAAGCTAACTGGCCTATCAGACATCACACTACTAATCATAGCAAAGCTAGAACCCGGTCTCTGCATCTAGCCTGTCATAATTTCCTGCTCTCTGAGGGTGGCATTAGGGACCAGCTGAGCAGTGAGGGTTCCGGTTCACTTTTATAACCACGCTTGCAGGTCTCCGTTCGCTGACAGGACCGGTGACCAGCATCTGATGCAGAACATGTTTCCTGCCGAGTCTCTCTCTCTCTCTCTGTCTGTCTGTCTCTCTCTCACATGAAGCCAGCCCAGGCCTGAAGCGGCAGCTGCGCACACCTGCCTGTATGCAGTCTCTGGATTTCTACATAATTCACAAGCTCTGCCCTGCACAGCCACACTTGTGCGATCATTTATAGTCGGACCTCACGTTGGCATGTACTGCCTCTACTTCCTGCCAGGACGTGGTCAGGTTTCTATGCTCCTTTAAAAGAGGTCCCTGGCTGCCCAGCAGGGCCCTATCCTGGGAGTGTGTTGCTCCCAGGAAGCAGCAGCAGACCAGCAGAAGGGGTAGGCAAAAAGGGCACAAGGGTGGTGTGAGTAATGCAGCTAGTGTTCCTCACAGACCCAGAAACGTGTCAGTAAGTGGGCAGCTCGTGAGCAGGGCACTCAGTGAGTGCACCTGGGGCCTACCTCTGCCCTGGCCCCTGCTTCCCTGGGTCACTTTCCTCTGCTAGCCCTACCCTTCTGGGACCCAGACAGGCCATCTGTAACTCCTGTGGCTTAATGATGGCATGCTGTTCAAAGAAGGAGTCGGACTTTCCATTGCTACAACCTTGCAGCACCTAAGCACTTGATTTCTGTTCCCTGCTGCAAGGGTGAATGAAGAGGGCCTGCTCGTGCAGAGGTTAAGCATTGGGATGTGATCGGTAAGGTCAGCTGTTCAAAACCACCAGCTGCTCCTCGGGAGGAAAACAAGGCTTTGTACTTCCGTAAAGAGTACAATCTTGGAAACCCATAGGGACAGTTCTGTCCTGCCCTCTTGAGTCACTCTGAGACTGTGAGGGTGAATACAAACCAAAAGGTTGGCAGTTCAGACCCAGCCGGGATTGCTCCGTAAGGAAGGCCTGACCAGCTGTTTCCCTCAAGGTCAGCCTGGAAAACCTTCCGGAAGAATTCTACCCAGAACACTGTCAGAATTTGGAATTCGTGACTGGACAACCAGGGAAAACAGAACTCCTCACTACTGAGCCGATTAACACCAGCATTTGGCAGAAAGATCAAAGCAGCAAAGGATTTTATCTCACTGGATCCACAGTCAATGCCCATGAAAGGTGGCAGTCAAGAAATCACCTCTTTAAATTGTTCTTTGAAAAGATAAGGACTTCATCTTTAGCGTGTTCAGCTGCCTGATGTGCACGGGACGTCTGGGCAGCGAGTGAGGAAGGTACATTTGGAAGTACCATGGACTGCCAGAAGGACAGTCAACTGTGTCTGGGAGGAAGTACAGCCAGGAGGCTCCTTGGACCAGGAGATGGTGAGACTTCATTGTCTCACGCCCCAGTTGTCTGGAAAGGGGTATCGGTTCAGGTGTCATGGAGGAGAGAGCTGGTTGACACAATGGCTCCCACAATGGTTCAAACTTAACAGCAATCGTGGGGTTGGTGTTGTGCCTCGCGAGGTTTCATTCTGTTGTAAGTCGGGTCGCTATGAGTTGGAACCGACTCCCAGGCACCTGATAACAACTGTAAGGCAATTAACTCGGGACATCAGCACAGCACTTTCTCAGAAGGCCTGAAATAGACCCACGTGTCTCTCAAAAGACACCCTTGAGTGTCCAACCAAAGAATAGCTCGCCCAGGAACAAGGTAGCTCCCGACCTACTGCCGTAAAACCAAAGTAGGATGTGTGGACGGTGCCGTGTCAATGTCTGTGTTGCATTGGGCTGAAAAGTCTCTTAAGCACAGGCTTGTGATTCTGCTCTGTATGTAGATTTGTTGCTTCACGTTTGAGTAATAATTAGGGTGATGGTGATCTGTTTCCTGAAGAATCGATACTGGGGCACCAATGAACTCCTGTTCTTCCAAAGATTTTTTTTAATAGGACCTGCTGGCTGTGGGAGAGGTTTGTGTAGCCACCCTGCTCCAGCAACAGTTGTTCGGCTTCTGTCCTGTGTGGGCTGGTCTAGTGTGAGGGGGTTCAGAAAGTTTCCGGGACAAGGGAATGACAAGATCATGGAATTTTTCCTTAAACTTTTTGAAGCCCCTCTTGTTTGGTGCCTGCTCCTCTCAGCATTCGATTGAGCCTGCATTTGTTTGAGGCTCAAAGATGAGTCAGACCATGACCATGAGCTAGAGATGTCTGCCTGCTTGTCCAACGGGGTACCACATCAATCAGCTCAACTGCCCCAAGGAAAGGCTGCCACGGGAGAACAGGAGCTCTGGAGCCTCCAAGTATCATCTCCTTTGCTTGAACTCCAGCTTGCTACCTCTTTTAGCGCCATTCGCAGCGCTTACCCAGCCCAGGCCCTGGTTCGCTGAACCTTAATTTGGTTACACCACATCATTACCCTACCGAATGATGCTCCGTAATGATGTGTCTTGAACAATTTGGCACAAGGGCTCAGGAAAAGTAATCACATGCCCCCAGTAATAGGAGGTGCCATCCACCTCGGCCAGACCCCACCATACTGCTGGCCTTGCAGTGGGCCAGGGAGGGAGTGTCAGCAACCTCCTGGGTGTTGTAGGTCTTGAGGAGCCAGAATCCAGACCACAGAGAACCCCGCCAGCCCGGCCCCACAGGATGAGCCCTTCAATTGAGGCAGTTCTCGCACCATCTCATATGGGATACTCATTTCTAGACTTGCTGCCCCTGCACACCATAAACCTCACTCACTTCCCGCCTAACAGTGACGAAGCAGCAACATTCAGGTGCTGCCGCCAGCATCGCCACCAGGGCTAAGTCAGACGTTTTTTAACAAGGAACACAGGTTTATTGCATCTGAACCTGGTCGGGAATTTAAGCCACGAGGGCCAAGGGCTCCCCAGGCGAGATCCCCAGCACCTCAGAATGAGTTTTGTCCACTGAGTGCCCCTGGTCCTCTGGCCTGCCACTGTGGGGCTTAGAAGTGGTTTCACTCTTTTAAATAACCCCCTTGCCTTCTTGTTTGCAATTAATTTGCACTGTCTTTAAAGAAAGCCTTGTGGCGCAAAGGTAAACTCAATCGCCCCAACCCACACTAATGAGTTTTGCCTGTGTAAACGGAATTAATTGTGGTTGCTGCTTCTTAATTGTCCTTAAGTTTCTTGTATTTTAACTACCCTAGGGCTGGAACTCCAGGTTCTGTTTCCGTCGGGGGCTGTATTCCCACCCAGCCTCACCGAGTTGGGCCGCGCTCTGTGTCCCCCAACCTTTTCTGGTCTGTGCAGGAACAACTGGAGGGAAGCTAGAGGATTAGCTCAGCTGGTCTTGGGTGAGAACTTCAGATGTGGCAGTGGATTGTGTCTGCGCAGAGCGGGCTCCTGAGCAGAGCTGTCTGTCCAGGGCTGACCAGGCTGCCTCGACGTGGTGACTTCTGGCTGCAGAGCGCACTCGGCATCTCCCCAAGAGTCTGCCTCTGAACCCTAACTTTGAGTTAACTGGTCGCAGACAAGGTGGCCTGTTACAGTCTCCTGGGGGGGAAAGGTTTGTTGGTGTAGAGGCAGGCAGGACAGTGCCTGAGTCTGTTCTCGCTCCCTCTTCGTTCTCAGAAGCCGCTTCATTTCCCAGTTCGTCCACGAGTGTGCACCTGTCCCTTCTAGCTTCACTGACTCACCCCTTCTGCTGGACAAAGCAGGCCACTCTGCCTGGAGCTGCGGTCAGGGCCAGAGTCCCCTGTTTCCTGTTCTGCCTAACCCCTCCCGCCAGGCCCCTTTTGCTCAGAGAAAGGGTAAACCTGCTCTTAATTGGCAGTGCTCTGTAATTGGCTTAGCAGAGGCAGAAGTTGACCTGGGTCAGCAAAGCCTCTCTGACCTCCGTCCCACGCTCCCTGCAGGCCCCCGTTTCTTTCGCAACTAGCTACCTCGCCACCAGGCCCATGTGAGGGGACTTGGAAGCGCTCAGGAGAAAATCCCATCATCCTTTATTTCAGCTTTTCCATGAACTGTTTGAAAATTCTTTGCTTGTCTGCTGGACAGGGAAAGGGAGGTTACTGGAGGAAAAGTGTCCTGGGAGTGTGTATGTGTGGGGGTCACGATTACCCAGGCCCAGTTCTGGGATCCCCTGTGCTTATCCACTGTGGGCTAAACCCCTTTGCACCCCTCCTTGAGGACCATTGTGTAGGCGCATGGGTGTTAATCCCCCGCCTTGGAAAAGCTGTCTGGTAAATGAGAGGTTAATGTGCAAACAGAGAGGAGAGTTGTCAGTGTGGGAGGCTGGACTGCAAGTAGGAGGGAAATAGTTAAAAGTCCTATTCATGGGGGAGGGGAGGAAGGGGTGGGCTCTGAGCTGGAGCAGGCCTGGGCCTTGTGCTAATCTTGTTGGAATGTAACCAGTTTGGGCAGTTTCTGGCTGTGAGACCTGTTCCCCTGGGCGCTGAAAGGTTGATGCACCCCCTGTCCCCAGCCACAGGGGTGCCTAAGGCTGCCCTTTGTTAGCAAAAAACTAGTGGAGTCAGGTTAGACAGCTTTTAAGGACAAAGGATGGGACAGACTTGCTAACTAACCTCCCACTGGGTACCGGCCACAGTGGGGTTTCCACTAGCTCTGTCCCATTTGTTGAAGAAACTGCATGTGTTAGAGAATGAGAGAGTGCGTGTTGTATGTACACAAAAGATAGTATTCCAAGAGAAAGACCTAAACCTGTTCCAGCTGCTTAGCTTGCCTGAAGGTTTAGGAACTGTCAGGTAGGTGGGGTGCGGACCCCTGCCTCACTGGTAACAGTCTGGATTTGTGCCGGTTGGGGCAGTGTCAATTTTGTTTATTAGTACTGCTGTTACAGACATGCCAAAGTGGGGGTTTCACAGAATAGGATTTTTCTCACAGTTTGGGAGGCTAGAAATCTGAAGTCAGAGCCCCTGCTTCAGGGATGAGAGTGTTGGTGGGAGCTGTCTGGTAAGGTCAGTGGTTCAAACCCACCAGCTACTCCGTGGGAGAAAGAGGAATCAGGATGACTTGGGTGGCAGTGTTTGCGTGGGCTCTGGAGGAAGGTCATGTCCTGTAGTTGCAGCATCTACAGGGAGATCGCCAGGTGCCATCCATCTCCCACATTGGTTTTAAGGCACATCCCCCTTAACGGTTTTCATCAACGTAACCACAAAGAGCTCAATCTTCAATTCCATCGCAAGCAGAGGGGTTAGGGTTGAACACAGTTTAATGGAGAACAGTGGTCAAAGAGGAGGAGGGCATCAGCTCCTCGTTTTACAAAGAGAATGTGTTGCTGTAGTGTACAACTGGTTATAGAATATCGTATACCTTGATCTGCAGAGTGATTAAGTAGTTCATGTATTGCAGGTCTTGGTGTTGTGCCCTTAAGAAGTACTTGCTTATAAAACTGCTCTGTCTTTTAGCAATAAAGAGAAGAACTTCCTGCATCCTGAAAGGCCTTGTCCGGCCTGCATAGGGGTACAGGCGGGAGGGCAGGGCCCACCCGTGGCAACCCCGGGGTCTGGGTGTGTGGCTGGCTGAGCTCACTCACCATAGTTGAAACAGAATGAAGTTGCACTGCAGCCAGACTCTGGAGCTTCCCTACCCCAGCTGAGAGAGGGTCATGGGGCCAGCTTCATGCTGATGCCCTGCCTGGGTAGCTGCCCGCCTCTGACCGCCTTCCCCATTCATTCTCAGGAACCTGCACCCGCATCCACTGCGCCGCGTGCCTCTTGTTTCTTCCAGAGCGCCTCTCCACCTGGCACTGCCCAGCAGGCAGGCCCTTGGATTCCAGCTCCGCTACTGTCACCAAACCAGGTGCTGTCCTCTTGGCATGGACTCTTGGCCACTCCATATGTGTCAGAGAAGAACTGTGCCACCCAGAGTTAACGGGTTTTGCATTTGAGGTGCCTTTCGGTGAACTCCAACTTTGAACCTATCTGTGAGCACCGTGCCAGAAATCCACTCTGCTTCTCAAAAGAAAAGTCATTACCACTGAGTTGATTCTGACTCTTAGCCACCCTACAGGACAGGATGGAACTGTCACCTATGAGTTTCCCAGACTTTACAGTAGAAAGCCTCATCATTCTCCCAGGGGCCGGCTGGTGGTACACAAAACCAGCACGCTACCTGGGCGCCTTCCTCTGCTGGTGCCTACCAGTAAACCCACACTGTGAGGGTTCTACTTAGTGGAGTTTCCAGGGTCCCTTCCTGTCCTGATCTTCCCTGACTTGTGACCAGGAAATTATTTCCTGTGTATTTTTAGATCGTGAGACTCAGCACAACCGTGCTAGCTTTGTTGCTTTCTAGAAATTACTTTGAAATCTCTGAACTCGTTTCTCTCTCTGAAAGGGGGAATAACAATACTGTGAAACTCGGGGCTGATGGCAGGATTAGACGGAAGTTAGGGTTATCCCACTGTGTCCATTCTTTGGAGTAAAGGCTAGCTCTGTCGGAATAGAGCCTCACAGTGCAGGGATTCCTTCTTTACCTTGCCGTCTTTAGATTTCCACTTATAGACCTCTGCCGGGTGAGCCTTGGTCACTACTTTCCCCAAAGGGCCAGGCATGCAGAACACCAAGACCCAAGAAATGCCATTCTAGGACCCCAGACATTACACCCCCGGCTGCTTTCAGCAGCCGACACCATTCTTCCTCAGGTCCATTTGTACCTGGGCCGTTCCAGTGGCGTGTTTGAACAGGGGTGGTGCACATGGGCATGTGTGGGTGATTGACTGAGCTCCTACTGGAGATTGGTATCTCTGGAGTTCAGCTGACAAGAGAAAGAAGAGTTTCAATTCTCTCCTGCCCCATTTTCACGTCTGGGAGTACTCTATCTGAATCCGACCTCTTCCTGTCATTTAAAAGAGTTCCCTTGGAGTCGGCTCATGGAGAACAGCGCTGCTCAGGATAGTCTGTGGCTGGATTAGCTGACCTTTCTTCTGAGGGGCTTGTAGGCGTTCTTGACCCTCCCACGTTTCAGGTAGCAGCCAGCACCTTCTCCATTTGCAACACGCAGGGATGCCTCCGCACCCTTCAGGTCCACTGCCATCGAGTGGAATTCCGACTCCCTGTGACCCCGAAGAAATACTGGGGGGGATGGCACAGCTGTAATCATTACAGGAACAAGCTGCCACATCGCTCTCCCCAGGCACAGCTGGTGTTCCAACTGCAGGCCTGGCCTGTGAGCAGCTGAGCGCTTAACTCCCCTGTTACCAGGGTCCTTCCTGTCTTGAAGGCAAACTTGTCAAGGAAAGAGGATAGAGTACCTTAACGTTTTTTGATGTGCATATTACTTTTTACATATGCAGGTACTTGGGCCTGGAGGGCTCAGCCTGCCTTCCCTTGTGCTGCGGGTCACTGACCTGAGACCTAAGCCACATTTGAACGCTACCATCCTCCGATGTGGTATTGGGCTCTGTTCTAGAGTAAGGAGTCCTGGTGGCTCTTTGGGTTAGGTGTTGGGCTACTAACCTAGAGGTCAGTAGTTCAAACCCACCAGCTGCCCCATGGGATAAAGATGAGGTTGTCTTATGGTTTTGTAACCCTATCATGGTGGCTGTTGTTGGGATTTACTCAATGGCAGTGGTCTGGGCCTGGTTTTTGTTTCTAGAAATGAGCCCCGTACATTTCGAGCAATCACTTGGATTCTCCAAGAATTCACTCTCCACCCCACGCTTTCTCTGGCATCTATCTCTCGGGACACCAGTCCGATCTCTGGCGGCTGCCTGATCCCAGGCACTACAGCCACGCATGCCGTGCCTGGACAAGGCAGCCGCTCAGGAGGCATTTGTGGAATGAGAGGGTGAGCGTGCTGCAGCCTAATTAATGTTGATTTTCTAAAACTGCTGTGTCAGGACCGCCCCCCTCCCCCCCTCCACGTTCCCCCATGTAAACATACTCAGGCCTTAGATTCCTCACTGAGAGAACTCAGACTGCCACCGTCCACAAGCTCAATAAACCGGACCCTTCCTTTCCTATCTTTGGGGGGGGGGCTGGGGGGGGCAATCTTAGTGCTCACTGCTGCCAGGCAAATTGTTTGCCTTCATGTGCCCTTTCAGTGGCCTGGCTCTGGAATGCAATGGGTTTGCCTGAGGGAGCTTGTGAAAGATGCGAGTCTGTCTGTCTGTCTGGTGCTCGAATTCAGACTAGGCCTTGCCATCCAACTTCATCCCCATTTACTATTGAATGTGCTGTCCCAAGGGGTGTGGTGTGTTAAATAAAGCCGTGGGATAAGGAAGACCGAGCCATTTTTAGATTTCACTATTTTGTCGTCTTTTTTCCCCTTGGATACAGTCATGGAGGAAGACCCTTAGAGCTACACCTCCCCTGCCCTATTGGAATCAAGCTTCAAGTCATGGCATGATTCACTTTTCGGAACAGTGAACAAAGAAAAGCGGTAGAAAGCCCTGGTGTGGTATGAGGAAGGAAGAGGGAGGGCGGCCCGCTCGGCCTGTTCCTGGGCCCCAGGTGGACCTGCTGAAGCTCTCTGGTCACTGGAAGTCTATGGAATACTCAGCATTGGTGGAGACCCAGGGTACCCAGAGAAGATACCAGAATTGTGTGTGCCTCGGGCTAACAAAAAACAAAACTCATTGCCATTGAGTCTGTCGATTTTGGGCGACCTTGTACCACAGGGCAGACCTACCCCTGTGGGTTTCCAAAACTGGACTTCATTACAGGAGTAGAAAGCCTGTCTTTCTCTGGAGGAGCAGCTGGTGGTTTTGAACTGTTGAGTAAGCCATCAGGGCTCCTTGTGAAGCTAGTGAGGAGGGAACAGTGCAGCCTGCATGGCATGGGACCGTGCACACATCCCAGCAGGCCTCAGGATGTGCACCAAATCTGGCGA
>NW_022111368.1:41391833-41394264 GCF_000313985.2 Echinops telfairi
CACCTCCACTCCCCAGGAGAGCAGGCCATACAAATGCACTGGTCTCAGGCCAACACTGCTCAGTCCCCCGTGGTATAAAAACCTCCATCAAAGAGTAATGGTAATGACGAGCCAGAGCCTGTGCCAGTGCTTCAGGTGCCTTTGAATCTCATGTGCAAAGTGGGAGGTACTTCCACCCACATTTTACAGGTGAGCTGGCTGGCATTTACACAGAAGAAGAGATACTTGTGTTTCCTGTTTATCATTTAAAGAAACCAAGTAAATGAAAGTTTTTTTATTGAGGCCCAGCCGTTTGTGTCCCAGTTTAAGAGCTGTTTACTCATTTTCCAAACACGTTGAGTCCTCTCCCTGTGCTCTGTGCCGTGACATAACAGCTTCTTGGAACCTCGGTGTCACCACAGGTTACAACAGGTATGCTCAATTGTCAGCTCCCTCCAACAAGTGTGGCCGTAGTTCACCGGGGTTCTCGGGGTTTTGTGTGCTCTGCCTCAATGGCCATTCCCTGTTTATATCACCCTGCACACGTTCTGAGACCTCGCCTGCCAATCACCTTTCTGCTCCTTCATTTGCGACTTACACGTGTTGAGCAGTTTTGAGTGTATATGCTTAAGTGGGTCGTTCCAGTTTTCAACGACTTATGCAATTGTGTATTATATGTATATAGGCAATTCAGAGCCCCAAGTTATTACTTTTACTTTAATATTATGAGAGGGTTTCATGAAATTTGTGGGGAAATCCCATTCTCAAGTTTCCACACACTTCGTAGCCCCCACGTGCTAGGTGTGGGATTGTTTACAGCCCTGCCATCAAAGATGTATGTCACGACCAAAGGGCCGCAGCTCTGCACATTTTGTTTTTGTCACGGTGTGTCGCTCAAGCCAAATATGGATCCCCTTCCCCTGGCCAGGCTCACCTAGACATGGAAGAGCAGGCATCTCCCTTGGTTTCTGATTTATGAGATACACCGGCTCCAGTCCCACCGAGCCTGCCTGTTCAAGCACTTGGCGCTGGCGTGCATTCGGACGGTGCTGTGGAAGGTTTTTGGACATGGGAGCCACTGACCTTCGATTCTCCCAGCACTCCTGGGTCTTCGTGGTGTGTGTAAGGCAGAGAGGCATGCCTCGCTGTGGTCAGAAGGTAGCCCAGTGAATCAGGAGGAAGAGAAAAAGTGGAGAGGCCGCCAGCCTGGAAGAAAAACAATGTTCTGTTCCAGGATAAAAGTGTGGGTGGTTGTAAGTGCTTTCGTCAAGGACTCATTGATGAGCCGAGTTGGAAGTCTCTGAGGAAGGTCCCCGTACCCACCCACCCGAGACGATGCCAAAATTGATAGAGAATGGACCATGTGAAAGAATGAGCCCTCGTACACCTGGGGATGGCTGGCACCACTGGGTCTCTGAAGTGCATCGAATCCATGAGAAAGCAAGAGTCTATGGGGTGTACCTTGTGGAGAGGGTGCCGGGTGCCAGCCTTGAATTTGTCTTCTAGCACATCCCCTTGGGGATATTGGGCCAAGGGCCAAGGGCGCAGGTGCTCCAGTGAGTGGAGCGTTAGAGAGTAACTGTACCTGCCAGTGCTGTGACTTCAGACACTGTCCTCGCCCACAATTTGGGCCGGGCCTTGTGACCAAATTTGCAGGAAGAACAGAGAAGCCCCTATGAGGTCTGTGCTGTGTAAGGAGGGTACTGGCCTCTCTCCCACTCTGACAGGCACACAGCTTCCAGAAGCAGCTGAAGAGGGAACCGGGATCCCTCAGCTCCAAGATCCAATGTGCTCAGGGAAGTAGTCTCGCTCCTGGGAAGTGCTACAGCCCTCTGAATCCACCGTTTGAAATAGTTCCTTAGGCCCAAGAATGGGGATAGGCCACAGCCCTGGGATCCCTAGGCCAAGGCCAATGATCAGGGATCTTAGAATACTGAGAACAGTTTTCTCATGTGATGTAGGCTCAGGAGTCTGACCCGGAAACACTCAGTGGATGAGCATCGGTAGAAGGTGTGGCAGGTGACTGGAGCGGAAGGGAGGTAAAAGGCAATTTGTACATCCTCTGTCTATCCCTATTCTTT
The DNA here is from genome assembly GCF_000313985.2 of Echinops telfairi. Taxonomy (NCBI): domain Eukaryota; kingdom Metazoa; phylum Chordata; class Mammalia; order Afrosoricida; family Tenrecidae; genus Echinops; species Echinops telfairi. The sequence goes on from NW_022111368.1 coordinate 41,393,894, forward strand.
GTCCATTTTTCATTTAGGTGGCTTGTTTTTGTTATGGTGACAATATAAATCCTTTATCAACCTTTAGCAGATACTTAGTTCCCAATCATTTTGTTGGTCGTTGGTAAAATCCTTGATAAACAAGTTTTACCTTTTAATGAAGTTCAATTTGCCTTTCTGTTTTCCCCTCCTATTTTGGGGGTGTACCTAAGAATGTATTGTTTACAAACTAGGTTCCCAAAGCATCACCTCTCTGTTTTCTTCTGAGAATGTTAGCTTCTTTGGGGCCCCTGATCCACTGGAAGCCAGTGTCCACACGTGGGTGTGGGGCCAGCTGTACTCTTATGCACATGGTGATGTAGTTGCACTCTTATGCACATGGTGATGTAGTT
>NW_022111368.1:41394744-41399184 GCF_000313985.2 Echinops telfairi
TGATGTAGTTTTGCACTCTTATGCACATGGTGATGTAGTTGCACTCTTATGCACATGGTGATGTAGTTTTGCTGGCGCCATTTAAAAGACATGGTTATTAGCCACTGGGTGGACTTAGTGCTTTACTTGAAAGTCACTTGACCGTAAAGGTATGATCTGAACTTCTTTTCCATTCTGTTCCATTGTTCTTTCTGTTGCTCCTTATACCAATGCCAGATGATTTGGATAATGACCTTCACAGCATGTTTTGATACCAGGATGTGCAAGTCCTCCTGTCTTTCTTTCCTTTGTTTTCATGCTGCTTTGACGAGTCCCATGAGAATATGGGGATCGGCAGCTGATACCAAGGGCTCAAGTAGAAAGCAAATGTTTAGAGAACGATGATGGCAACAAATGTGCTCAACACAATGGATGGATGGATTGTGATAGGAGTTGTACGAGCCCCCAATAAAATGATTTAAAAAAAAAGAATTTGGGGATTGGCTTCTTTTTTTCTGAAACTTTGATCTGGAGGGAGTTGAATCTATAGTATGGGGTAACCTTTGACATTTAGCACTAGTAAGTCTTCCAATTAATGAATATAGATTTTTTTCTTCTAGTTATTTGGGTTTTTCTTTAATTTCTTGAAGTATTTTATCGTTTTCAGGGTAGAAGTCTTTGGCTTCCTCTGTATTTTATTCTTTTTTTTTTTTTATATTCTTTTAGGTACTATTGTAAATGAAATAATTTCCTTGTTTTTTATTACTGATGCATAGAAATGTCATATCCTAACATTTTACTGGATGCCTTTATTGGCACTAGTAACTTCCAAGACAAATCTGTCTTGGAAGAAGTGCAGGCAGAGTACTCCTTAGAGGCAAGGTTGGCGAGACTCTCACATATGTTGAACACGATGTCAGGAGGGGACCAGTCTCTGTAGGAGGACATCATGCTGGGTAAAGTGGAAGGGCAGCAAAGAAGAGGCAGACCCTTAGGAGACAGATTGGCACGGTGGCTGCCGCCAAGGGCTGACACCTAGGGATAATTCTGTGAGGATGGTGCAGGATTGTACATGACCACCCTCTCTTCCCCCTCCATGGCGCCTAACAACCTCTGTTGAGTCGGCTGCATATCAGCCCAAACAGCTCTTCTGAGACTGGAAATCTTGAGGATATCGGCACCTGTCTTTGTCCATCTTCATGGCTGATGGGTTTGAATCACTGTCTTCGCATTTAGTAGCCTTAAACCTAACCCACAGTGCCAGTAGGCCTCCTTACTGTGGCATGTAGTAGCATTGAAAATGTTCAGCCGTGTGTGGATAGATGCTCGCTCTTGAGGAAGAATAGCTAAGCGTGTAAAAGGAAGAGGTATGAAGAAGCCCACAGGGTGGACTGTAAGTTATTGGTGGAGCAGCAGTTAACGCTTGGCTAAGTCTGACTATCACCTGGAGTCCTGTGGGAATCTGTGCTTTTAATGCTTCCTTGGGGGCCCTCAGGTGATCTCTCCTCTCTGATCATGGTGCCACCTACAGTTAGTTCCCCTTGGGTGTCCATATGTGCCAAATGGAAAACTGGAAAGACTGGCCTGCAGAGTGAGTCCCGGTGCTGCTGAGTGAGACTGCGGCCCCTCCAGCACAGTTTCCTCCGGGAACAGGAGGGACTTCCACAGTCGATCGCCCACTGTTCCAGGCCCTGACTTCCCGATGATTGGAATCAACGCGATGGAAGCGAGTTGGGTTTATTGTGAATGGTGGCATATGGGTTGTGCACTGTACTGCTAGCTGCAGGGCCAGCAACTCTCCCCATAGCATCTATGGGAGAAAGATGAGGCTGTCTTCTCCCGTCATGGTTGACCCTGCAGACACCCACCAGAGCAGCACACTTAGAGTTTTACTCTGCCCCGTGTAGCGCAGGTGATGTAGTGGTTACTTGTGCTGTGAACCTAGTGGTCGGCAGTTTAAAGCCACTGGCACCTCTGCAGGGGAAAGACTGGGCTTTCTACTCTTGTAAACAGAAACCCACAGGGGGTGGGTCCCTAGGAATCAGCTTTGACTGGATGGCAGCAAGCTTTGGGATAATGGGTGTAGATAGGAAGAATGCTATGCACAGACTGTATTCCACAAAAATGACATTTCAAAGATTGCAAATGAGAGGCTACAGATTGAATGCAGACTTCCCTGTGGATTCCCCCGGCCACCACCGACATCTCTCTAAAGTTTTTTCATCCCCCTCCCCAAAGTTATTCCCATTGCTTATTTTTTTTACATTTTAATAGCAATATGGCTGTCCAACAGAAGGAACATTTAAATCACCCATAGTTTTACCCTCCTGAGGTAAATCCAGTTCACTTCTTAATGTTCATGTACCCTTCCAGATCTCTTTTCAACACAGCAGAGACATATTTTACCAAAATGCGACTCTGTACATCTTTTGTTTTCTGCTTTTTCACTTGGCAGTGTTTAGTAAGCGCCTTTCCATTTCCATAAATACACACCTTCTATCCGGTAGCTAAATTTGTTTATATCCTTAATGATTTCCTTAGGATACATTCCTTGAGGTGATAAGCCTTTGGGAAACTTGATGCATACCTTCACATTGCACAAGAACAAATTTACTAGTTAATTTTCTCATTAGCAGATAACAAGATCTGGTGTAGTGGCTGGTGCCAGGTGAAATCTAAGGTGATAATTTTAAAGTAGAAAAAATGTTTAAAATGCAACCCTTTGCTAGTTTGCCCAACCAAAAGGTGGTTCAAGCAGTCCAGTGGGGGTGGGCTGGGGGCACTGTGATGAAGCTCTCTGCTGTAGATGCAGTCTGTGCATTGAACCCAGAACTGCTCCATGGGAGACAAGCCCTGTCAGCCTGCCCCTGTGTGGACTGTGCACACCGTGTCATAGAGGGCCACCGTGAGTCAGACTGATCGGACGGGATGGCACGGAACACCAACAGGAGTGCAACTCCTAGCCCCGTCCAAAGGTGAAATGTCTTCAATGTTTAATAGAAGTGGGGCCCAGAAGGGTCTCTGCCGCTAGATCACTTCCTTCGGCAATTTCTAAGCCCTTGCCTCAAGGTGCTTTTCAACATGGTAGGTCCCTTCTTACTGCCACAGTGTCAATTCTGACTCTGTGGGACAGAGCTGAGCTGCCCCTGTGGGGTTGAGGCTGAAAATCTACATGGCAGCAGATGCCACTTCTTTCTCCCACAGCGTGGTTTGTGGGTTCCAGTGGCTGTGCAGGGGCAGCCCAATGCTTAGCCCACTCTGCCCCAGGACCAAACATTTTAGCTGAGCCTGGGGTTCTGGTAGATGCAAGGGGACCACTAGGGGGCAGTGTGAAGCTATTAGTCTTACTCAAAATGTATGATTTCATCAGGACAGTTTGGGTTATACTTTTTTGCTTATTACATGACTTATGCAGATTGAAATTCAGGATGTTGTTTTCCTTAAGCTAACAATTTCAGCCTGTGTTTCTGCTCATTATATATTTGTCCTTATAGCTTATATTTGTTTCAGGGAAAGAAAAACAATAATAAAACAGTAGCACTTCGGCAGCTGTGGACCAGGGCGCCTGAGCTGGTCTGATCGCAGCCCTACCAGCTGCGTTTGTGACATTGGGTCAGACGGTTCGCGCCTGGGCCTGAGTCCCCTCAGCTGAGAACTAGTGGGCTGCGATGCATCCGTGACGTGCGTGTCCTCGTCCAGCGTAATCAAAGGGTTTAGCAGCGAGCCTTGCATGTAAGACCGGTCTTGCGGAGTGCCCTTCACGTCTCTTGGTTTCTTCATCTATTAAACATTTTTAAAAAACACCAATGAAATGATTAAAAAACACACACACCAAAACTCCCATCGAGTCAGTCCTGACTCACAGTGACCCTGTAGAAACCTGCATTCCAAGACTGTGACTCTGTGTGGGAGTAGCAAGCCCATATTTCCCGTGCTCTTCATCTGTAAAAGGGGGTAATGAACAGCATTCGTTTACAAGGCCGTGGAGATAATGTGATCACACGTGTGGAGATAGCCTGGTTGAGTGTCTGGCAGCAGGTAAACTATCCTGCTAGCACTAAAGAAATCTGTGTATACTTCTCTGCAGTTTGTTGCCCGTGGCATTTGCACACACTGGTTTGCTTACCTGAAATGATACTTCTATTCATCAAGATGAAGTTCAAATAATGCTGTATATGTTCCATATCAGGTGTTTGCTGCACAACCCAGTCATCATGGACCCCAGCAATAGAGTAGTTGGACCTAGTGGGGTTTTTGTTATGCTCAGTGTGTAATCTTGGAGTTGTGGTGGTGGGGACGGGGGTCTATCAAAGTAGTCATTGCAAACAGGCCCTCAGCGAATGCTTGACTTTGAACTGTCTTCTTACGTTAGAGTCCCATTCAGCTGGTAGGCTAGGCGATGGCAGTGGATTGACTCTATTCATAGCCGTCCCCAGGCAGTTATGGTAATCACTGCCCCCC
>NW_022111368.1:41399799-41420987 GCF_000313985.2 Echinops telfairi
GGGATAGGTCCATGTGGCTTCTCCTAGGGGATGTCTTGTAGGAAGTCAATCTTGCCAGCTGAAGCAGGGAACTGCTAAGGCAGCTGCACCCTGGTGCGACCATCACAAAGCAAGAGACCTAGAAAGGCGAGGCTCACTGAGCCATTTATCCCCCCGCCTTTCAATTAGCCCCACATGTGATTATCGGCCAGGTTGGCACAATTAACTAACTCAGCAAGAGAGGCTGAACCAAGGGAAGGAGCTGGTCAGGAGGCCACTGGAAGTCAGCGATGGTCCAGACGGAAGCGCCACTCTCCTGGCAACTCCCAGGACTTGCCTCCAGGCTAGACCTTGAAGCCGGAGGGGGGTGGGGGTGTGTGCTGGTGGCCATATGGTGGTTCAGGCTGTGAAGCAGTTTGGGAAGAAAATAGTGCTCTATTTTGGAAAGTACTGACTTTTGGCTTAGCGTACACAGGTACCTTCCACCAGTTCCTACTAATACCCCAACCCATTGTTTGCTGGGGACCATCAACACGTGGTTTGACAGGGACATTCCTTAAGCACTTGTTTGTGTCATCTTTGGCACATCCCTATACTCTACTGCAGATCTTTCCTTAATTGACTCGCTCTTTCACCCCTGCTTTTTAAAAACCATAACTATGTCCAGAAAGAAGAGTTGTCATGTTACATATTTTTAATGAGACATCTTAGATGGACACATTATATGCCTTAAATACGAGGTGTTTGCCAAAAGTTTGTGGGAAATGTCCTTGATATGGTTGAATTCCATTCATTCACCCACAAACACGTTGCAACCCTGCAGGCCCTGTATTTTAGGTACTCAGAATAGGAAATTGAGATGGGAACTGAGGGTAGGCATGACAAGGCAGTGTGAGGTGCGCCGTAAGGGTTGCTTTGCAGAGAATTTGTTTGGGTTTGTGTCTTTGGTTCCGTCTTCCCTTCTCTTGGTTGAAAGGAGCCAACTGTCAGGCGCACGCACGCACGCACACTGGTGTGTACCAGTGGGTGGTGTGTGTGTGGCCTGGACTGCTTTATTTGGAATGATGGCCATGGCTAAGGGTGTCTGGTGTGGCCCATATTCCCAGATCCCCATCACCTGTGGTGTCAGTGACCTTTCCTGGAGGGACCTCCTAGGACATTTTCCATTTCCTGGTGCCCCGAGTTGCTGGCATTGGCAGGCGGGGGGCAGGGCTGTGGAGTGGAGTTCTGCAGAGGCTCCTGGGAGCTCCGTAGCTCCAGGCTGCTTGGCTGTTCTCTTCTGTGGTGTGTTTTACTGGCCCCGATAAGCACTCTTCCTGTTCCCCGCTGAGTATACACAGACCCTGCTTCCTCTCCCTCAATACCTGGGATGCTGTCCAGCTTCTCCTCCCACAGGAGAAACGCCATAAACTGCAGAATTCCCAGGCCTGCCTTTGCTCAGTGGACTTTCTGCAAAGAATAGCTGTTTGTTTTTTTTCTCCTTTTGTTTGTTTGTTTGCCTGTTCCCTTGCTGTCTTTGTGACTTTCTCTCATCTATGCTGGGAACTTACTGCCTCATTTTGCCCACTAGACTTAGTCTCTGCACTCCTGTCTACCAGCCAGACCATCTGCATGGACCACCAGGCCTCAATCAGAAGACAAACCGAATGTTACAGACCCGTTCCCAGGGCGTGCCTAGCTGCTCAGAATACTGTGTGGAGAGGATCCCAACAGAAGTAGTGCCTTGAATTATGTCTGTCCCACATTTGCAAACCCAGAATTCTTAGGTACAGAATTTGGGTCCCAACCAATTCATACTTCTTCAAGTCACAAAACATGCAGAACCAGGCTCCCAGCCCTGCCTTCCTGGGTCACTGGGAGGGTTTGACGCACCAACTTTGTGGGTAGCAGGGGCCTACCTACATAGTTCACATTTCAAAAACCAAGCCCACTGACATCAATGCAGTTTGGACTCCATGACTCGAGATAGGGGTTGTTAGATAGCCTCGTCTTTCTCCATAAGACTGGCTGCTAGGTTTGAACCACCAACTGTGTGCTCAGCAGCCCAACGCCACACCTGCCAGCATGGCTGAAGTAGGCACGCCTTGGAGGCAGGAGGTGCTCACAGATATCTCTCCATCGTTTTCAGCCCTTCCACGTCAAATGTAAAGCATCCCGCTCACAATGGGACGCCCCCTGTCGATATCAGGAGTGTAGTGGAAGTTTCTGAGGCTTACTTCCAGGGCCAGGTGAGGGTGGGCCGAGGAGACGAGGCAGGATGACACTGTGAAGAGAGTACTTCTGGGTCCCTTTAATCTCCGTCATCACCCTGACCTTTGATTCGGACCGCAGTCATTGTCACTCTGAGGCAACGTGACCTGTCAGCACAGCTCAGAGCCCAGCAGCCCCCACTCCTAACTGGACTGCACATGGAAGACTCCATCCGAACCGCAGCACAGGCAGCAGGTGCAGACTGATGGGCCGGTGGCCGCTCGGTGGCCCGGCCACGTAATAGGAAAGGGACCCCCGATGTAGAAGTTTCCAGGTTCATATAACTCAGCAGGCAGGCGGTTGGAGACCAGAAGCTCTTCAAAACATGAAGGCCGGTTTTCAATTTGTAGTACCTTGAACTGCAGGCTGTAGGTTGGGGTAAGAATTAGGAATTTAAGGAGGATTCCCGGTGGCACGGTGTACACTCTGGGCTGCCAAACAAAAGGTCAGTGGTTTGAAGCCAGCAGATGTTTTGCAGGAGAAAGATGAGACTTTCTACTCTCATAAAGAGTTACAGTCTAGGGAACCCAAAGTGGCAGTGAATTGAGTTTTTGTGGTCTTTGGGGTTTGTTTGCTTGGTTGTTTGGTGGCACAGTGGTTAAAGCACACAGCTGTTAACTGCATTGGCCGGCAGCTCAGGCCCACGAGCTGCTCCTGGGGAGGACCGTGTCCCATCAACTTGGGGTACAGAGTTAGCTGCAGACCAGCGAGGCAGTTCTCTTCCTCTCTCTCGGGCACCGGGAGTCAGACTGGACTCTACGGTGAGCCCCTAGTGGGTTTGGTATGTTTCCTCTTGCTGCCATCTTCCATCTTGTTTCTAAGACACCACTGTGAAATTTTCAAGTGTAATGAAAATTTAAAAGAGTTTTTAAGGAACGTTCCTGAAATCCTGAAACCATTGGTTAATATTTTGGTGGCTGGCCTTTCCTCTGCTGATCCTGACTGTTCTCACTGAACAGTGTGTCCTTGATGTCAAGTCCATGGTAGGTCACTGGGAAAAGGGACACATGAAGAAGCTGATTTCCCTGGAGACGGAAAAGGAGCTGAGGGGCTAGGTAGAGCACAATGCGTCCCGAGTTCTTGGGTCAAAGTAGAAACCAGAGATCATGGGATATTTCCTCCAGCTTTGTGAAGCCTTATCTTGTGCCCCGATGGGGAGGGCCCATTGAGAGGAAGACAAGGTGGCCTGGGTGGGTCACGCGGGGAACAGATTGACAGAGGCTGTTGGCTTTTTTTTTTCTGATAGCTTTAATATTTTCTCTTTTTTTTATCATTTTATTGGGTACTCGTAGAAGTCATCACAATCCATCCAACCATCCATTGTGTCAAGCACATTTGAACATTTCTTGCCATCATCATTCTCAAAACATTTGCTTTCTACTTGAGCCCTTGGTATGAGCTCATTTTTTTCCCTACCCTTCCTCCCTCATGAACCTTTGATAGCTTATAATTTATTATTTTTTCATGTCTTACACTGGCTGATGTCTCCCTTCACCCACTTTTCTGTTGTCCATCTCCCTGGGAGGGGGTTCTATGTAGATCATTGTGATCGGTTCCCGATTTCTCCCCCACCTTCCTCTTACCCTCCTGGCATGGCTACTCTCAATATGGGTCCTGGGGTTTATCTGTCCTGGGTTCCCTGTGTTTCCAGAGGATGTTGGCTCTTGGCAGAGGCCCCGCAGGCCCAGGCAGCCCATGCTCACGCCCATGGAGAGGCACCATGGATGAAGGCCTGTAGTGCCAGGCTGCAGGAATGCGGCCAAAGCCGTTTGCTTCATTTGGGAGTTGTTTTGTTTTAAAGCCCTGGGTCAGTCCAGCCATAGAGAATGCTCCCTCCCGGGTGCTCAGTGCTGCGGGGCAGAGTCCCTCCCTGCTGCTCTGAAAGCAGTAGGCAGTCACCTGGAGGGCGTACCTGTCCAGGTCAGCTGCAAGACCGTGAGCTTACTATAACGCAGGGCTGTGTGTGGTAGCCCTCTGCATCCAGCCCACAGTTACAAGTCAGGAAACACCCTGAGTGCCCCCTCACCCAAGCCCACCTGGCACCAACCATCTCAGGAGCATCTCTCATGGTTCTGTCTCCAGTGACTCAGCATATCACCACATGGGTTCCAGAAAAGTGCTGCCAATTTGTGTGTGTGTGCGTGCACGCACGTTTGCTCACCAAGCCCGTTGTTAACATCCTTCTCTGCAGACCACTCCTTTTAAACTCCTCATAGATAACTGGATGGCTTTTTTTACCACTATGTAAAATACAAGTCAAAAGGAGCCCTGGTGGTGTAGAGGTTATGTTGTTGGCCCACTAACTGGAAGATCCACAGTTCAAAACCCCAGCCGCTCTGTTAGAGAAAGCCAAGCTAGACTTTCTACTCCTGGAAAGAGTTCTAGTTTCTGCAGCCCCTAGGGCAGTTGGACGTGGGGGGGACTGCTGTGATTCGTAATTGACGGCGTGGCAGTGGATTCATGTTTTGGTTTAGAAGGTGCACATCAACAAAGGCTCACTGAACAGGTTGTCCTGTAAGAGCTCACTCTCTGCCCCTGTCTTCCCCTGCGTGGTGGCTCTGTTTGAGGCAGTAACTCTCGCTTGCCATGCCAGACAGTGGGGGCCATCACCCATGTCACAGGTGACAAGCCAGAGGTTTGGAAACTCACCCAGCTGTGGAGTATAGTTCAACAACAACTTTTGTCTCTACTGGGAGGAGGCTTCAAAAGCTGATGAGAAGAAAACACAGCGAATGGACTTTTCCCACGGACTTGTTGAAGGCCCCGTGTTGATGTAGCGTCTCTGTGTGCAAGGCACGGAACACTGAGGGAAGCGGAACTGCTCCCAGGAACCTGCCAAGGTTGACACCAATGCTTTGGTCCCCACCCCCATCCTCCCACTCACTTGGTTCAGGTCCCCGTCTTTGGGCTCACAAACTCACTGCTCTGGAGTCGTGACGACTCTCTGTGACCCTAAGGTTAGAGCCCCCCTGTGAGTTTCTGGGACTTGACTTCACTGTCTTCATGCCCAGATAGCCCCGGCTTTCTCCCAAGGAGCGGCTCGTGGTCTCAAACTGCTGACCTTGCAGACTGCAGCCCAATGCAGAACCGCTGTGTCGCCTTGGGTCTCTGGGCTGCTCAGTTCCACTTGAAAGGTTAAACGAGGGGTCCAGAGAGTTTGGCCATGAGGACGCCATTCTTCATTCCATTTCCATTGTCCCAGAAATTGGGCTCTGGGGGTAGCCAAATTCGACAAATAAATCTTGGATTGAGTTAGACACTATCTCCCTTGGTAATGAGTGCATCTATGTTAATGGAAAAGGAGCAAATCAGAAAAGGAGGGAGGGAACGTTTGCACAACACAAAGCATGTCCTTCAGCATTACTGGATTGTCTGTAGCAGTTGCTGATTTGGGTTATATTCTGCTTTGCATATCCTCCGCGACAACAAAAATCATTTAAAAGTAATAATAACCCACCAAAGAAAATCCCCATCTGAAATAAGGAGTCCCAAATGGTTGACATGTTCAGCTGTCAATCTTCGAAAGGGTCGGGGTGCACGTCTAACCCAGAGGTGCCTCTGCAGAAAGACCTGGCAGTCTCCCTTGTAAAAATCATCCATTGAACGCGTACAGCGCACCGTTTGCCTCAGATACCTGTGAGTGCAACACGAGTGGGAATGGCGTTTCCTAGATATCCGTGCCTCGCGTGTCACTTTAGTGCTGCCTTACTGTAGGTTCTTAAGTTTCTGAATCGCATTTCAGTGTAATGACGCAACCATCCACAAAGAGCCCGGCCATCCTCGTTCTAGTAAAACACGAAGGGAGGCTCTCCTTTCCTTCTAGTCCCGGCCCCAGAGCTGAGCCAATGCAACACAGCTGCCTTTTCAGAAAAGGAAAATAAGAGGTAAGGATAAAAGCTTGTGGTTACACTTTTATTTCTCCAGCCTCTTGTTTGATAACCAGTTCCAATGCTCTCATTTTACCTCCTTCAATGACGTCTATACCTAAAGAAATTCCTGCATGGGAAAGTTTTTACAGCTCTCCACTAACGACTTAAATGCTCCCCATGTATTCCTTCCTGTAAATTTGTGTACGTGAACCGATGGGAGCGTTACCGATCATCTGTTTTACAGTCAGCACCTCCTGGTGTCATCTCCTCAGTGCAACCCCTCCCACTCCACCTCCTCTCTCTGTTTCCTTCCTGTCTTCTCTACCTCCTTTCCAGACTCTTCTGAACTTTGGTCCTGGGTAAATGCTGCCCCCTTATTCCCAAATGGTCAGCTCGCCTAAGGGGTGCAAACCTCAGTAGTGTAGACTTGTCTATTGTGGGCCACAGAGGTGAATTCTATTCCAGACCCCAAGAGTGACTGAGAAGCGTAGTCTCAGAGGTTTCACCCGTCTGGGTCTGACCAGCAAGCGTGGTGTTCTCTTTGATTTTCAGTTTGAGTCCAGGACCTCGGCACGATCCCTTCCAGAGCAGTAGTCGTGGCTGCGCACTATAGTTCTTCTGGTCTCAGGGTGTGGAGACCGGTGCTGGCATGGTCCGCTAGCCCTGCACCTCTTTCCATGAGTTTTCATTTCCAGAAGCCCGCTTTCCTTTGGGAGCTTCCGGTAGGACTACCTTACTTAGCTGGCCACTCACAAGCTTCTAATACCCTAGTTGCTTTTCACCAAAGTGTTCTGCCCATTGACATTGGTGTCCCATGAGCCCCCAGGCCTAGGGAACCATTCACTCAGTGTTTGGTTGTGTTTAAGAAGTATTCATAACCAAGTTCGTACATTTCCAGATGTAGCTCTGTTTATGTCTGTTGCTGCAGAACATTGAGGACAGTTTTCCATAGCGAGTGATTCCACCCACTGGGGTCACCGCGGGAATGACCCAGGGGGGCTGCAAACCAGATTCCTGTACTTTGTCCTGGATTATGACTGTCCTGGATTATGACGCTGTAGCACAAAAGTTCTTAATTGTTGGGTGGGGCAGATGGTGGGCTGAGTAATTTCTTTGCTGAAAGGGAGGGGGGTCATGGGCCAGATAAGTTTGAGAAGCTATGTTTTAAGATCTTAAAGAGCCCTCCAGGAACTCGCAGGGTTGGACAGCCCCTCCTTGAGACCACATTTACAATTTCTTGGCTGTGCTCCCCTAATTCGCAGGAAAGGCGATTGCTCAGGAGTGGAGGGGTGCCCTTGCCAGTGTTCCCCAGCTTTAAAGGATTCACGAAGGCTGGTGTCCCGAGTCACAGATGAGAAAGCCGGGGCTTGCATGGAGAGGGAACTACGTGCTTAAGCCCGCGCTACGTTAGGACCAACCAAGTAGGACAGGGTTTCTTCACAGATGGACTTTAGAACATGACTTTTATGAAAGGAACTGGGGGTGCAGACGTACAGATGGTGACCCCCTGGTGCGGTGAGTGCACGGTGTGCTGTGTGAGGGTGTCTCCTCCTGAGGAAAGCCGGAGAAGACACCGTTTCCCAGGAGTGAAGGAGCCGGGCCGGGCACCTGGAGAGCCAGAGGGCACACTCAGAGTGCACGGAGGAAGAGCTCCTGGTGGGGAGTGTCAGTAAGGGTTTGGTGCTGGGTTGCTGGTGAGTTTGGGGACCTTGCTCAGAAGAAGCCCAAAGGTAATTTGTGCAGAGCAACTGGTTTGTGTTCCACGACTCACTGCAAGGTTCGTGGTTTGGACCCAGCCACACAGTGCCAGGCAGAAATCAAAGCCACATGGGGCACAGGCATTTCTGCTCCGGTCACATCCGGTCAGCAAGGGGCGGCTCAATTGGCCATCGGTTTGGTGGTTGTCCCAGTTTCCACCCCCACCCCCATCCTTTTAAATTAAATCCTTAGAGCCTTGCAACTAACCAATCAGGGACGGGTTTTAAGCAGGGAAAGAGAACCGCTCGGTGCATCTTCAGAAGGCTGACTCTTGTAGACGGTTGGAAAGCAGTGCAGAGCTCCTCGTGAGAAGTGCGTCTGTCCGCGAGGGGGCATGACAGCGGCTTAGACACTCTCGCTTCGTTTGGTGGGAAAGTGCCTGATCTGCCCACTGGCTCTGGGTTTCCAATGGCCTTTGACCACGAGGACTTCTATTTTCCTGGGCAGCAGCATGTCCTCTCAGGAGAGGCTGGCCCGAGACGTCGGTCTGGCTCCCTTTTCTATCAAAGGACTCCTATCTCTGTGTCCTTGGGGATGATGTGCGTGGATGTGGTCAGCGTGCCTGCCACCCCCACCCCCCCACCGTGCATGCCTTTACAGACCAGAGAACCAGGAGAGCCCAGCACCTGAATAGGTGCGCCGAGCTATTTGCCGTTACTAAAGCCTGCTGCTTGTCCAGTGTCACTGTATCTGTCCGTGGGGCGGAGGGCGGCCTCAGACGGATATGCCAGGAGGGGGGCTGGTGAGTAGTTTCTGGGAACCGGCTGGCTCCAGCTCCATCCACCTGCTCTTCAGATTCCCACCCCACGATTGCAGGGTGAAGTTTGTGGATCAGAGCTAACAGAGCCTGAGAGACCCTTGCGTGGGGTTATTTTGATACCGGAGTAGAACATAGAAAACTCACGGCCATCCAGTCGATTCGTCCCATAGCGACTCAACAGGACAGGGTAGAGCAGCCCCTTGGGGTGTCCCACGCTGTGGTCTTACCAGGGGGGCCTTGGTGGCTTAGCTAGTTATGTGTTGGGCTGAGATCTGCCAAGTGGAAACCACCAGCCGCTCCTTCCATAGAGAGTTGCAGACTCGGAAGCTCACAGGGCTTTTGGACCCCGTCCTCTAAGGTTGCTGTGAGTCAAGAGTTGTTGGCAGCGAGTTTGTTACTTTGTTTGAATCGTCGGGGAGCAGCAGACTACCCTAACTTCCTCCGTCTGGAGTTTCAGCCTGCTGATCACAGATTGGCAGCCCCATGCATAACCCGCTAGGCCACCAAGGGCTCCTCTGAACATGGCATGTTCACCAAGCACAAAGCATTTCTTCTCTCAGAACAGGGTGTGTATGGCAGGCAATTGGTATCTGGCAATGTGGTGGTGATGGTGGTGTTCAGCTGACTGCGTGTGTACCAGAAGTAAGCTTGGCCGTCTTGGGATCATTGACATGCTGAGACACCATTGTGTGCATTCATCCAGGAAAGGGTGGTCCCTCCTATCCACTTGACCACCCATGAAGCCCTTTCCACTTGGGTGACTGCTGCTGTAGGCCAGGGCCTTTCACCCCGGGCATGTCTCTGCGCCCAGGGTTTAGGCAGTGCTGTCAGGGAGCTGAGGGCGGGCGTGCCTTCTCACCTGGGGCCCAGGAGTCTAGCTGTCTTGTGCCTGCATGGGGCAGCAGCCTGCCTCCTCGCTGCCCCTGTAACCTGAAGCTTGCTTTCCTCTCTTGCCGGGGCCCTGCTCCCAGGGTTTCCGTGGGAATGTGTGGGCAGGGAGAACATGGCCCTTACCAAGAACCAGGCCCGCCAGTGAGTGGCTGTCAGTCCTACCCACCCCCTGGCAGGCTCGGAACAATGTGGTTAATAGGAGGAGAGGGGCTCTCCTCACCACCTGGGAGCCCGAGGGTTAATCTCCATAGCTCATTGGCAGCTCAGCCTCTGTACAGGGCATGCTGGGATTTCCTCCCAGCTGTTTTACATCATGAAGATTTGTATGTTGGGGAAATTCCAGGGCACAGCTGCGATTAATCTGCTGCACAGTCTGGACGGAGGGATGCTCTAGGGCGGAGTCTCCACCTCCCTGTAGGAAGGGTGACCTTCCAAAGGGACCCTGCCCCTGGACCCACCTGGCTAAGTGTTCACCCATGCAGGGCACTGGGGAGAGGCCCAGGAAGCAGAGAGGGACCCAGCGCTTAGGGAGAAGGAAACAGCACCTCATTGGCTATAAGAAAGCCAAAAATAGAGCTGATACACACTTGGCAAACGTTCCCCAGCGAGAAAACGTCTCTTCACTCTTCCTTACGGATGTCGAGGTCCAAATCTGAACGCACGGATGATTTTCCTCCTCTAGCACAGGAACAGACAAACCACCATGACCCGTGAGGGCTTACCTGAGGGAGGCAGGAGGGCTTTGGTGTAAGAAAATCTCTTCCATCTCACGGAACAGTCACATACATGAAACCACATGACCATTTTGGTAGATGCGGAGAGAATTCAACCAACGGTTCCAATGAAAGCAATTAAAAATAGGAATAGAATCATCGTCCTTAACAAGCTAAAGACACGTTCTAAACCACAACCCTGCTCTGCTTCATTGTGAACCTCAAGGGCAGAACTGACTCAGTGTGTTCCACGGAGCTCCCCGCCCGCCCCCAGCCCAAGGCTTTTCCAGAGCCTGTGTGATTGAGAAACACCGCCTGCTCGCTTCTCTCCCAGGGGTCAGAACACAAGTAGCCCATCCAGCAGCTCCTGTAAGTCCAAGATGATAACTCCCAGAGTTTGTGTTGGGGTTCAGTCTTGGCAAAAATCCTTTCCCCGTGATTGCGATTGTCAGGTCCTGGCTCGTGATGACCCCAAATACAACGGGATCAAAGCGTTCCACTCCCGCGAGCTTTCCACTGGCTGGTTTGCAGAAGCAGGCCGCGGCCTTTCTTCCTCGTCTGGTTGAGAAGCCCTTCTGGACCCTGTTCTGCGTTATAGCGACACACGGGCCTCCTCTGACAACAGATGGTCGCTCGGAGAACACTCCGCATGTGGTATCTCCTTACTCCTGGCCATCCTATTCTTTGCTGCACTCGTCCACTGCTGTGCGCCGCCTTGGGACTCCCAAGAGACGTGGTAGCTGGACCACGTATACCCATCCTCCCTCTCGGGGATCCCCTCATCAGGAACCAGACTAGGCCTCTTGAATGGTGCCGTCAGTGGACTTGGGAGATCAGTCGCTTCATTGTCAAGGGCAAGCACCCCTCACTGAGAAGTTAACCTTGGGACTGTCAGGGAGGGAGCCTCCAAGGGTCTTTGCTCATGTTGCTGTTCACCTGGCCTGCGCCCGCAACGCCACCTCCAAGCCTCTGCTGCCGGAGGACATGAGTATTACATGGGCTGTCCCTGGCCCCCGCTACCCTGATTCATGTCACCTGTCCCCTTAGAATCCTCACCCCAGGGTTGTACACTGAGTTGCCTGTTGGGCTGGTAACCAAAAGGTGGGCAATTCAAACCCGACCGCTGCTTCCCCGGGGAAGGATGAGGCCCGTGACTTGGGTCAATACTTATAGCCTCAGAGAACCCTCCAGAGGACTTATGCTCTGATGAAGGTCATAATGAATCTCCGCCGACTTTGTTGGCCAGAGTTAGTGATGGGAAGGACTGAAGATAACACCGCCACTGTGCCCCCATTCCCCCAGGCTCCCTGCCCTAGGAGCTCCCAGGGCACCAAGTCCTAGCCACTAGCACAGTGGCTCTCCACAGGGAAGATTTTCCCAGAGCACTGCCCTGAAGGCATTGAACAGAGCCTGAAGGCATTTGGGGTTGCCACAAATGTGAGAGGGAGTGAAGGAGCTACTGGTTTCTAGGAGACTAAACAGCTGTAATGCACAGAACAGCCTTTATATACAAGGAATTCTCCAGCCAAGACGTCAGTCAGTTGTACCGTGAGGGGAGAACCCCTGCACTGCGTCTCCCTAAAACCCTGTGGAGTCAGAATCGACAGTGGTTTGGTTTGGGTTCTTTGAGAGTGTGGTTCAACTGTACGAGGTGAACAGAAAGGGCGGGGGCGGGGAGGGCCTGCTGCTCCTAGAGGTTTGTGTGATGTGGGCTCCACTGCCCAGTGATCGGCCGGAAAGCACTGGCGTATGTGTGGTACATCCATCCAGTCGTTGGCACAGCGCTCATTCAACCAGCGTCCCGGTGGCCAGTCTATGAGAGCGCGGGAACCCGTCCAGCAGGGACAAACCTGGGGACTGGGGAGCGGTGTTCTCAAAGAGGATGGGGTTCGCTTGCCAGAGCCCTGTGACCGACACTGCAGTGACAACTGTGGGATTTGAAGACATGAGACGTAGGCTCCAGCTAGATTTAGCTTTGCCCGCACCCCTGCCATTGCGGCCTCCTGACCCAGACTTTTACTAGCAGTTGGTAAGAGGGCTCAACTAGGGGTGCATGAAAATTTTGTGAAAAAACAATCACTGTCATCTAAATGCTGGCACTAGCAGAGAAAATGGGTTTTGACTGATAGTACAAATATTTGTCTAGTACTTATAACTTGCGAAACATGTTCAAGTCGCAGTTAGTTCGTGCGAGAACGGTAGGTGTTGAGTAGAGCGGCAGAGGACCTTGCAATGTGCAGGCTCCACATCAGGCTGTGGGGCCACAAGCCCGCTGGTGGGTCCCCCTCACACTGGCAGCCGCCTTGACCCTGCCCACCTACTGGGTGGCCCACTCTGACCCCTGGTGAACATGTCCTTGGGTGGCCCCCTGCCTTCTCTATCAAAGCTTGTCATTGACGAGGGCAGAGGAGCCCCACTTCCCTGCCCTGTGCACTTAGAGCAAGGCCAGACCGGGTGCTGTTTGTCCGTCTGAAATGGAATGGCCAGAACAAGGACAGAGCCGAAAACTGCAGGAAACCCTTCCTGGGCTTTTTCCTCCCTGAGTCCCCTCCCGAATTCGGAAAGGGGATCCCGCTGCCCGTCTGCCGCCCAGAAGCTCCCTATCAGTGTTCGCACTAGGACAACATGTGTGTTTCTGCTTCTGGCGATGACTAATGATTTGCTTATGAAAATAATCACTGCCGTTTATCAAATGTCTTCCATGTGTGAAGCACTTTGTCTCTAGTCCTTTAACCTGTAGAGTTGGCCTTGCCGGGCAGAGGAAGAAAATGTGGCTCGGAATTGTTAGGCACTTGTCCAGGGTCACACAGCATGAGTATGTGACCGTACGGAAGGTGTGTGTGTGTGAGAGAGGGAGTGAGGGGAGAGAGAGAGAAATTGGTTCTTCTGTGGTGACACCTCAGAGAGGTGGGTCCTGAATAATCCTGTCAAGCTTAAGAAGCACTACAGCGAGATATGTCAGACCAGCAAGCTTGAGCGTGGGTGGATAGAAACTCCCCATGAACCCGAGCACGGAGGGCAGGTGGTTTTCATTCCCAGAGGCGATAAGAGATGGAAACCCTCCGCGCACGGTCACCATCCATCCCCTTCGCCCCCTAGCTGAGCAACGCTTTCCCCTCGCTTGGCGCTCAGACATGGGCGCCTTTGACTGGGCCCTTGGCTGCTTTGGGCAGGGTGCTGCAAGAAACCGTCAGTTGGCTTCCCCCATGAAAGTTCAGCTTGTCTGTCTTTTGGGTCCCCAAAGTGTGATGGAGGGAAATGGTGGTGGTCATGGAAAAAATACGCTTTCCCCTCAAAAGCACATGGGAATTGACTGAGTCCAGGGCTGTGGCGTTACCAAGGTGGGCCTGGCAGACACCCCGCCCACCCCAAGGCAGACCTGCAGCTCACCGTGGGCTCTCGTGAGGCCTCGCCTTCCTCTCAGCAGCTGTGCTGTTCTCTGTCCTTTGTGCAGTACCTGCAGATGAAATGGCCCCTTCTCGATGTCCCCACCAGCACCACCATCAAGGACGCCAGGTCCCCGTCCCCGGCACACTTGGTAAGTCTGTTTCACCCTAATGCATCCATCGGGGAGGGACCCTCTCCTCTCCTCTCCCCTCCCTCCACTTTCCCCAAAGCCGATGGCGTCTAACAGCTCTGTGAAGAAGAGGTTGGACAGGGGCAGCTCTCCCAACTCCACATACCCTATCCCCCCTCAGGCCCCAATGGCCACACCTTCAATGACACTTGTGATGGCATCATCTCCAGTTCTTGGCTGACATTATATAGTCTGCCCCAAACAGAGGCTGCCTCCGATCCTTACCCCTGACTTCCACCTCCCTGTGAGCTTTCTCTTTCTCTCCTGTGGGGGAGCTTCCCATCTCACCTCTTCTTCCTCATATCTGCTGCAAGGCGGAAGTCCCAGGGGATTTTCCATACAGAATGCCACAGGGGAGGCCCCGTGCCCACAAAGGAGAGTCTAGGTGATGGGAGAACCAAGGTACCTTGTCCGCTGATACCTTGAGGCTCAGGAACCCCCCTGCCATGATCTTTCTCATGTTACAGACATGGCGCCTGGGGGCTTTTCAAAGCTGCATATGGGGTAGATGGTATGTTTTTTTGTAACTTTATTATGATTTGCTCTGTAGAACCAGCCCCTTAAACTCACTGTCAGAAGTCGATGCCGACTCACAGCGACCCCATCGGACAGGGTGGAGCTGACCTTGTGAGTTTCCCAGACAGTAACTCTTTATAGTAGAAAGCCCCGTCTTTCTCACAAGGAGTAGCTTAAGGTTTCAAACTGCTGACTTTGCAGGTAGCAGCCCAACATGTAATGATTGTGCCCCCTGGACTCCAAACCAGCACCTAAATCACAATTAAAAAGTGTTTTTAAAAATCTATAGAAATGTCAGGCAGTGTGAGACACGACACAATAATTATAATTTATAAGTTAACGGGTTCATGGGGGGGAGGGGAAAATGAGCTGATACCAAGGGCTCAAGTAGAGGGCAAATGTTTTGAGAATGATGATGGCAACAAATGTACAAATGTGGTTGACACAATGAATGTATGTATGGATTGTGATAAGAATTGTACAGCCCCCAATAAAATGATTTTTTAAAAATCTATAGAAATCTCCCAGTTTATATTGAAGTAGAAAGAATGCTTGAAGCACCTCCCATGTCCCCTTCCTCCACACTCCCCTTCCACCTTTGTGGGATGTTCCTCAGCCAATTCCAGACAGTGTTTGCTCTGATTCATGACAGTTGAGGATGTCTCCATAGTCCTTGAAGAGAGAGGAGACACCAGGAGATCTCACAGTGTCTGACTCAGTAGTCAGTAGTCAGGAGCCTTTGTCCTGTAATGTTCTCAGAGGATTGTCCCAGGCATCCCCCTTGGAGAAGAGCTGTCTGATTTCTCCCAGTCGCCTAGGGGAGACTGATCTGCATGCAGATGCCAATGGCCAAGGGGCTCCAGGGCACCCAGGGGTAGACAGACCACCATGGTGGCTCTGGGAACAGGGACTCCCATTTAGCAAAACCTGGCACGTGACACAGGTGCCCTCTAGTGGTGGGAGTCTGTTACAGTGGAAAACGATGTCCACCCACCAGGCGTCTTCTCTCCCAACAGTCATTGCATTAACTTTCAAATTCCTGACGTTCTCTCACCCGTCATGTGGTTTGTCCCCCAGCAGATCCGGCAGTGGGCAGGCCCTCTGTCCTCTCTTCTTTCTGCATGCTGTCTCAAATGTCCATTTCCTTTCAAAGGAAGTGTATGCCTCTGAGTCCCTGGCTGGTATTAATAAATGCACTAAGGCTTTTGGCTGCTATCCTAAACATTGGCAGTTTAAGTCCACCCAGAGGTGCTTCAGATGAAGTCCTGACAATCTCCTCTGAGCCCTTGGGAACACAGTTCTCCCCCTGACCACACATGGGGTGGTCTCTGTGTATCCCTGCTGGCTGTGACAACAGGGTATAGATTTCCCTTCCTAACTAGCAGGACATGTGCGGGAGTGTCCCATCCTTCCTGCTGTACAGTGCAATCTTAAGTATTACCTCTATTTACCTTCTAATGCACCTACCCCCAGCCCCAATCACATACCACCACCACCCTTTCTCCCATGAAGGCTCTCTCTGGCAGCCGCGTCACCATACCGTGTGTTCTCCAGCCCAGAGCCACCTGGCTCAGCTATCGATTCTGCAGTTGAATCACAAAGTCCAACCGTGTTTCCTGCTTCCCGGCATTCTCGCCTTTGTGTTCCCCTATTAGTCCACCTCCCCGTGCCCTGTGCTCCGAACGTCATTTTCCTTCTGGTGTCTCTTCCTCGGGAAGTCGTCCTTACAGATGATCTCTGGGAGGTGACAGGAAATCGGCAAACTCCCGGCAAGATGCCCCTGTCTCGCCAGCACCCAGACAGTGTGCATGTCGTGTGCTGAGTTGGGGTGGAGCGGGCCTGCCTCCCTGTGCCTGTGGGTGGGGCAGCATGAACTGTCGATACCTTCCAACGTAGATAACAAAAGTGCGTCATTGTTTACTAGACTGTGTACAAGTGTCCCTTCAGAGCTGTTGGGGAAGTGACAGGGCAAGTAAGTGGCCAGAGCCATCTCAACTGCCATACACAACACTCTACTTCTCTTCAGGCGCTGATCTTCGGTGCAGTGGCCACACAGCACTCCCAGTATGCATGAGTATACGGTTAACAGGTTGACGAGGGAGCAGTGCTCAGGAAACAGTTGTTATTCTGGACGTGTTAGGGTTCTTTCAGGTCCACTAGCAGAAGCTCAAAGGACATGCCACTCCCCTGAGCATTCGGCTCAAGCTCTGGGTCAGCAAACCAGCTTCTCCAGGGAAGTGCCCAGAGGCAGCCCACTCTGCAAGCCAGCCGCCCGAGCCCAACTCACTGAGCTTTACTTGCTCCCTGGGCTGGGGAGGCCACCGCCCTCCGAGGCCTGGCTCCTGCTCCTGCTGCTCCTCTCCTGATCCAGGAGTTTCACTGCGCCGGGAATCTCGGGTCCAGAGAATGTGGTCTACTCCTGGCTCTTGCTGGTAGTCAGGTCCCCTTCTTCTTTTTCTCAGGGGACTCATTTTATACACAGTTGGGTGGCGTTCTGGGGAACTGGTTCACAATTACAGGTCAATCCTATCAGTATTTTCTTCTACCGTTTTACACAGGTGCGAGTTAGAGAGACACATTAAATAATTCCCTGCCCATGCACAGCCCATCAAAGGCCAAGAGGGCAGTTTAAGTGCTGCTTTCTTTGTATTCAGCAATTTAAGTTATCAGGAGGTGATCCCCCACCCACCCACCTCTGGCAGGGTAGGGGCACTGCAAAAATGCTGGGGAAGGGGCAGCCAAAGGAAGTTCCTACCCTTTATTCTGGATTGTGGGCTATTGCACAAAAGTTTTTAATTGCGAGGGGCAACCAAGTAATTTTTTCCCCCCCTGAAAAACGGCACATTAGGCCAAAGAAATTTGGGAACCTACGATTTACAATGTACAGGAAGGGAACCCATCACCAGGTTAGATATATATGCCATTCCCTGGGGCGGGGTGGGGGGCCGACTAACAGAAATGTGGCTGAAGGAAGACAAAGGACAGTGTCCGACATGAAATGACAACAATAATATATCATTGATCCAGGTTTCACAAAGGTCAGGGAGGGACGGGAAAAGAGGAGCTGATACCAAGGGCTCAACTAGAAAGAAAATGTTTTGGAAATGATGGTGGCAGCATATGTACAAGGTGTGTTTAATACAATTGCATGCTGGGTTGTCATCACATTTGTAAGAGCCCCAAATAAAATGATTAATTTTTAAAAAATAAAATAAAATATACAGGAGGTAGGCTATATGCAAATATTGTACTATTTTGCGTACAGGCCTTGAGCCTTCTGGGATTTGTGTTCATGGGGATACTGAGGGATGACTAGATTACCAAACATATGCAACTCGAGGGAGCCCTGATGGTACAGTGGTTACGAGTTGTGCTGCGATCTGAAAAGCCAGCAATTCGAAACCACCAGCTGCTCCAAGGGAGAAAGCCGGGCTTTCTCTTCCGTGGAGTTCCAGCCTCAGAAACTGCCCTCAGGTGCGTCGGCATCGACTCCGTGCGTTGAGTTGGAGTGTCGGTTGTGCGCTGCTGGAGACACAGCCAGACCTGGGAGAAGACCACCATCTGAGTTTCAGAGGTTCTCCTCCCAGGCTTGGGAGATACGCGTTAGTCTAGAGGGGAAGGTGTGTTGACGGTGGGTCTTGCAGGTGGGTTTGAATCCCCGCCCCAGCTCTTGCCTGTCTGTGAAGATCCAGGCCAATTTCCTGATCTGCGATGGAGACTAGCAGGCTGACCTCAAGGGGCTGTGAGGTGATGAGCCAGTGCCTGTGAGGAGCTTAAAATATTGCTTGGCACCCAGTCAGTGCTCAGTAACAGTTAGCTTGCTACCATCACCACCCTGGCCCCCAGCACCCTCACTGCACTCCTACCAGGATTAAGAGGTTAGAGACGGAAAGAACAATTATAATACTATTTAATTCCGCAAAACTCTGAGGTGGTGTTGGGCCTGAATCAGGTGGCAGAACAACAAGGCGATAGCAAAGATAGCGCGGATAATGAGCCTGTGGAATGTAGTATCTAATCCCCTGAGGATACGACTTAATTAGCCTTGGTGGAGCTCCTTGTCTGGTGGTGTTTTGAATATTCAAAGGTGCAGCCTGAGTTGAGAATCACTGCCTTATCCAGATAGACCAGAAGAAAAGGGAGAAAAAGAACTTAAGGACACCCCACCCCCTTCCCACATTCACTAGATGCTCATTTTTTACCCACAGAACACAGGGTTCTGGGTAAACATTGGGCTGCTAACCACGAGGCTGGCAGTTCAAACCCACCAGCTGCTCAGAGGGAGAACGGTGAGGCTGTCTGTGCCATGAAGGTGTGCAGTCTTGGAAACCCTTCCAGGGGGCTGTGAGTCGGAATCGACCCCATGGAGTGCGTTTGGTTTTCATTTAAACTTTTTGTTGTTTTTGTTTTCTAGCCTGGTAAGAGGTGTGATTGGGACTTGAAGGGTTAAATCACTGCTCCTGGAGATTTGAGCGTGGGTCAGGTCCCAATGAGGACATTTGTTTAGAATCATGATGTAAAGTGTTTTACGGCTAGGGTGGCTGGAGCAGAGGTGGGGGAGGGAAGATAAGGGACGAATCCAACCTGCCTGTCAAGTAAGTGTATAATCAAGTCATAACTGGCTGTAGAAAGGAACTTCCCTTTTGGGAGCCCTCGTGGTACAGTGGTTATTTGGAGCTGTGATCTGCATGGTTGGCGGTTCGAAACCACCCTCTCTACAGGTGAGCACTATGAGTCAGCACTGACTCAATAGCGGCCAGTTTCATATTTGCGGAAGCAGGTCGTCTCTCATGGAGAATGCCAACCTTTCATAGCCAAAAGCCAAGCACTTAACTGTGCACACCCATGGGCTCACCCCTTGAATCTGCTTACTGCTCTGACTGGACACCTTCCCAGCCAGCGCACACTAAGCAGCCATCACATTTCATTCAGAACTGTTTACAGTATTGATTTGTGATCACGATATTGGAGCAGTGTACCCAGCCACACGGCACAAACATGTAATATGTTCATCCAAAACAGAACCACTGGAAAGGTAAGAATCGTGAGTTTTGTTCACATGTGCTTACCTAGCACCTGTGGTGTGCTTAGCACAGAATGGGGCCTCCAAACACCTTTGCCCCAAGCCCTATTTCCATAACACATGGAGGGCCCATCCTAACAGCACTGGATAGGAGAAATATTCACTATCCAAAGTGCACTTAACCCTTTTAATCTTAACCAAATGTTATCCTCTCTTCTCCACCCCGATTGTGTATTTATGTCCAGTGGGCCCTAGCCCCTGAATCATCTCACTTACCCAGCCTGCCTCTGGCCCCAGGCTGCTTCAGAAAAGTAACCATCTAAGAATCCGGAGGAGGGTGTTTCCCTTCCTTCTTTTTCCTGTAAGCCTCATGCTTCCCTGAGTCTGGGGTCCCTGCAAAGGGTCCCACATTCCTGGCACCAACTCATGAAAATAGGGGGGGCGAGGATTCCCCAGCAGAAGTCAGACCTGCCTTCACCACCACCACCCCAGTCTGACACCACTGCCTCCTGTGTCCACTGGGTCAGTAATTCATCGCAATGCCGAACACGACTCACAGGCAGCGGTCAGAGTAGGGGTTATTGAGTTGTTAGCAGGTCACAATTCAGGGGAGAAATTCTCCGGTACAGTTCAGTCAGGAGAGCTCCTTCCCTGCCTCCTTGGGCAATGGTGCCTCAGCTATCTGGGGGCTGCCAATAAATGCCCTTAGGACATGACTCCACAAAAGCCCCAGTGTAAATCCACTCAGCTCCTGATCTAAGAAGGCTCAGCAAACCCTACTCTCACAAATTACTGTCAAGAGACCCCTCGGGCACAGCCAGCCTCCTGCCCCACAGCACCCCACTTGCCTTCCTCTCCGACCTGGAAGTCCAGCACGCTCAGGTTCTGGGGCGCTCCCCTGTCACGCCTCGGGCGACCCTGCTGCCTCTTGGATGCTGGAAGGGTTCAGATGTCATGCTCCACTCCTGGCCTGTCTGCTGGGGCAGGAAGTGGTCTGTGTGGAGTAACACAGGCTGTGGGTAGAAGAGGCACGTGGACTCATTCATACTGCGGGGAGTGATTTAAGGAAGGGATACGCTCTCTTTGTCTCATGGACTTTGGACATGTTACAGGGGAGACCAGTCCCTGGAGATGGACATCACACTTGGTACAGTAGAAAATCAACAAAAAAGAGGAAGACCTTGTGTTTTTTCGCTTGGTTTGTTTTACATACAATTTTAAAGATCTAAAGTTTTCCCCCTTTTTGAACAGTTTTATTGGCCCTTCATCCACATCTCATATAATTCAAAAGTATAATCATATCAACAAGAGTTGTACAATCTGAGAATGATGAGGGCAATGAATGTACAAATGTGTTTACATGATGCATGTATGGATTGTGATAAGAGTTGTACGAGCCCCCAATAAAATGATTTTTTTAAAAAGAGTTGTACAATCATTACCAGTCAATTGTAGAATGTTTTCTTCTCGTATTCATTGTTATTCATGTAATTATCTCTTTATTAATCATTTTATTTGGAGCTCTTGGATATTATAATAATTCATAATTCATTTACGTCAACCACAATTGTACAGTTGCTACCGCCATCAGTTCAGAACACTTTCTTCTTGATGTGTTGTTTTTGCTTTTCTTGTGCATAGTGTCAGTTTAAGTCTGAACCACTTGGGGGCATCAACCAACAATACTTCTTCCCTGTCCACCTCTGTCAGACTCTGAGGGACCTGGCCCAGTGCAGGGTTCCTGGGACTGTAAGTCTTTACAAGAGCAGACAGCCTCAGTTCTCTCCTATGGAACTGCTGGTGGGTTTGAACTTGCTCTTAGCAGTTCAGTTCTTTTTTTTTTTTTTTTAAA
>NW_022111368.1:41422072-41447687 GCF_000313985.2 Echinops telfairi
TAGAAGAAAGTATTCTTGTGTTGAGGGAGTACTTGAGTGGAGGCCCAATGTCCTTAGCAGTTCAGTTCTTAACCCTCAGCACCATCAAGTTCAAATGCAACTGTTCTGCGGAGGTGACCGACCAGCTGTTGTGTAGAAATTCTACAGTGTCACTGCTGTAAAGCTGCTACTATTGTGTGATGCCATGTTATTATTTTCCCTTTGAGATTAACAAGTCCTGTTTGATAAGGAGCTTGGCCTTTTGTCTCTTTTTCTGAAAATAACCCTTGGAATTCTCCAGCCACCAAGGAGCCTTTGTTTGTAAAACACAGGGCAGCACATAAACCTCTGTCTGCCATTGGGGGCTGCACGGGCCCTGGCAGCAGGCCTGAGGAAGGAAAGGGTCTATTGGGAGGCGCCCTGCAGGTCAGGTACATGGGGACTCCTGTTATGTATATACCTTGAGATCCCAGCAATTTTTAGGGGGACTTGTACCCTGGGGCAGGGAGGCTGGTGCTTTACCTGTGCGTCAGGGGCTGACAGGAGAGAGCTCCGTGGGGTGTTGGGGTCAGAGAGGGGAACTGCCACACGGTGGATGGTGTCATGGTGATGCCAGGGTGGTGTCAGAGTTGGGAACTGGGTGTGTGGCCACTGTGGTAGGCAGCAAGGCTTCCCAGGGATCGACTTTGAAACTCAAAAGCCCACAGCCTCCCTCCCTCCACCGTTCCTGCTGTGAGCTTCTGCTATTCGTGCTTTGCTTCTTGCAAATTCCTGTTCATCTGCCCTGGCTCATTAATCTTAGTGTAGCGCAGAACTATGTGATAAGTCACATGCGTGCCCCTGAGAGCAGTGAGAAAGAGACGGTGAGAGATGTAGAGGGACAGTGAAACCATCCCTCTGCAGAGGCTGTGCAGTGGGGGTAGCTCGGTTAGCGGAGAAGGCTAACCTGAGCTTCAAAAAACAAGAACTCGAATTCATAGATCCAAACTGTTCACTGAATTAAATAAATAAAATCCAGTCATGGTGAAAACCTCCCCCGCCCCCGTGATAACTGTTTCCCCGCAGGCACCTGTGGAGGAAGTGGGGGGTGATGGGGGGAGAAAGGCTAGGACAACCATGAAGGCAACCTCGGGGTTACCTTTCACGATCCTGAAAGCCAGCAGACCGGTGGAAAAGGCAGAGTTGGGAGAAGACAACGTCTCCAGGGATCTTAAGCCCCATCCAACTTGCAAAGATCTCAGAATAACAGCACTGTGTAGAAGGGCCTGAAGGCACATTCCAATTCCTAATGTGTTTCTGTGCCCTGTTGCCCCCAGATCTTCAGGGCAGAGATTTCCGGTGTAGCTTCCCATCTCTCACAGGCTCCGGCACACTCCCTGCCATGCAGGAGGAGCTGGGGAGGTATTTGCCTGTGTTATTACAGGCTTTCCTCTGGTATGGTGGTTACACGTCCCACAGAGTCAGCAGTTCCAAACCATGGCCCACTCTGCGGGAAGAAGGTGTGGCTTTCTACTCCCTTAAAGAGTAAGAGCCACAGCCTTGGAAACTCGAGCGGGTCCCTGTGGGTTGGAATCCGCTCTCGGTGGGCAGCGAGTTTGGGTTTTGGTGCTGGTCTCCTCTCAAGGGCCGCGGGCACAGAAAATTCCCTTGGGGTTCTGTTCTGGTGGCTTAAGGGGGAGAGGAAGCATGCGCTTTGTATACTTCCATCTGCAGACACTAGGAAAAATTAGCCTTTATTATATAGAACTTAAAAGGTAAGAGTTTTTTCATATAGTTGATTCATTTTTTTCCTAGGGTTCGTAAACAGAAACCTATTTTAGGTTTCCCACCTTGAAAGAAAAAAATAGAACTGTAAATCCCAAACCAGGCTTACCGCTGGCGGGTCAGTTCAGTGCATAGAGCTGTTTGCCCTAGTGAAACAGCACCAGCCTCTCTGGGAGGAAGATGCGGCTTTCTACCCCAGTGAAGATTCAGTCCTGGCAACCCAACAGGAAGGGCACTTCTGCTCTGTCCTGCAGGGTCCCCGTGAGTCAGAACTGACTCGCTGACAGTGTTTGGAGTTCATCGGGAAGGTAGAGGAGCCTTTGTGGCATCGTGAGCTAAGCTTGGGCTGCTGGTGGTAGGCTCAGCAGGTGTGGCAGTCTGGACACCCATGGGGCAACTCCACTCTGCCTTGTAGGGTGCCTGCAAGTTGGAATGTGCTGGGAATGGCAGTCTGTGGGAACCGGCTGGATGGAATGCTGGAGGAAAATTCGGAGCACTGTATGTGGACAGATGATCAGTAGCCACGGCTTCGTTTATTTGCCGGTTCCTGACATTGCAGCCGAACGCCCCTGGGGTTCCACTAAAATAACCACCCGGAAATGCTCAAGTCGCTTGGAAAGAACCTGTGAGAAACATTAGATGAAAATAGTACTGGGGTGGGGGCGGTGGGCGAGGGTCAGTGCGCGTGCGTGCGTGCGTGCGTGCGTGCGTGCGTGTGTGTGTGTGTGTAAAGAGCTAACAAAACTGATAGTTTATTAAGTGAGGTATGGGATCATAAAAGTTTAGAGGTCCAGTTGAGAACCCAGCAGTAAATCTATCCACCTCCAGACTGCTTCTCCTTTGACGGGGAACCACGTCAAAACGGAGGCCCTTTCGCAATTGCTGCTGGCAAACTGAGCACTCCCTCAGAATGAAACGGCACCACAGCTCACCGGATACCCAAACACACTCAGTGCCACTTAGTTGTTTCCGACTCATAGCGACCCTATCCGGCAGGGTAGAACTGCCCCTGTGGGTTTCTTTGACTGCAACTCTTTATAGGAGTTGAAAGCCCCACCTTTCCCCCACCTAGTGGTTTCGAACTGCTGACCTTGTAACCTAGTGCACAACCCACTGTGCTACCAGGGATCCTCAGTAGATGGCCAGGACCTCCTTCACATTAGATTCTTAAGTGCATCCAAAGATTTCACCAGAGGAGTGAAAACAGAGCCCACAGACTGGGGGGCGAGGGGGGATTGGTGATCATGACATTTCAGACAAGGGACTCAACACTAAAATGTCTAGAAATTCTTAGCACCACAACCCAAAAAAGACAAATGATCCAATTTTTGAACCGTGCAGAGGCCATGAACTGGAAATTAACCAAAGCAGGCAGAAATGCTCACAAGCTTTAGCCATTGAAGACACGCAAACCAGAGCACCAAGGAGATGCCACCTCGCCCCTGCATTCGGAGTGAAATCAAAACGACACAGGCTGGTGAGGGCTGGCGACATGCGAACCCTCGTCGACTGCTTGGGCAAGCGCTGGAAACGGTTCAGTGGTTTGGTGCTTCCTGGAAAGGTTGCAGTCCCTCTGCTTGCTTGCTATATCTTGGTAGGGAAACTGGTGGTTACAAAGTGCACTAAAAGAAGCTCTTTGATGCTTGTTAGGTTGGGACAAGACAGGAGGGTGGGGAGGTCTCAGGCTCCGGGATCGACCGTGTTACCATGGGTGAAAGGGAAGGCAATCAACCATTGGGGGAGATTGGATGGTGGTCCGGGAATTGGCAAGAGTAGAAAATACTGTGGTCAACACAACCCTGCAGTGGTGGGCAGTTGGGCTGAGGTGGTGTGGGAGGGGGCTGGGAAGCACACCCAGGAAGGCCCCTCTGCCTGATTTTACCTTTGCTGCAGGTGCCTATCTGATCCACTGCCCCACCTACTAGAGACAGGTTAACATTAATTATTGCAACAGTGCCCAGAAAGGGTGCCGGGGAAGGTGGGGGTGCAGGGGCCGAAAGCCCTTGGAGAGCCCCATTCCGGGCCTGAGGCTAGCAGGGCCACCGGGGCCTCTTCCTGGCTCACAGCCTCCACTGCTCTGGGTGGGCTGACGCAGCAGGGCCAGCACCAGCTTTCTTTCCCCCACGTCCTGCTGGTGCAGAGTCTCATGGGAAGAGCCCTGCTTCCCAGGATGGTTGCCTGACCTCTAAACAATACAGACGAAGGCGGGTAGAACAGACAGTTCTGAAATAGCGCCCAGTGAGTGGTCCACTGAAACTCTGTGACTACATTCCCTGGGCAGTCCGTGGGCCAGACTGTGGCTGATTTGTGAATGACACCTTAATAGCAAGCTCCTCTGTGCCAGCGCCGTCTGCCCTTCCCCCTGCTGACCTCTGGGACCCAGGGCACCGCCAGACTGGAGGCTCTCTGTGTGGGCCCTGGGCTCATCTGCTGCACTGCTGGGGAGTAATGTGAGTTATGTTCTAAAGAATGAGGCAGAAGACCCATATTTAGCTCCTCAGTAATTAGGCCTTTAAGCAAAGTTTTGTCTCAAAACAGTTCGAGGGGCACAGTGAACTAGTCAAGAAATACCTGGGGTGTGTAAGAGGACTGAGATCTGGGGGCCTCTGAGCTGCTAGGCTTGGGATGACTGCACTTGGCTCATGGGTAAGCACCCGTGCCTTCGCTTGCCATGTTGTTTGCACTGACGGTGTCCACACTGAGAGGTAGCGCCCAAGCCCCCGTCTAGCCGGAACTCTGTGTGCTGCTCACAGCTGGCCTGGGTCAGCTTACCCAGCAGCTTCTTCCCAGGCCGGGCAAGGATTCCGGTACCTTCCTTCCTCCTGTCAGTCCTCTGCTTCCCTCTCTGTCCACTGTCTGGGCCCTGATGCTGTCTCCCGGGGACAGAAGTGAAGCGCCGAGCATTTAGACTGAGCGTGTGCCCTCACACCTCCTGCTGTCTCCTTCACATTGTCAACCCCTCTGTGTTCTTTGCCCGCATCTGATTGGGCCCGGCCCGGCCATCTGGACTTCCGTTCCCAGGAACTGTTTTAGGATGGATACCCACAAAGGGTACAGATAAATGTGGCTTTAAAAACCAGATGCTCAGAAAGGCAGAGTGGAAGGAAATATACGCCAGACAGGCCATCGTTACTGGGCTCAGATGGTGTGGTTGTGTTCTAAGTGCGTCATAATAAGGTTACAGGTACCGTCTGTGGCGTAAGTGTCCTTCTTGTTGTTTGGTTTGTAAGCAGGCGCAGGTCTACCCTGCTCTTCAGGTCAAAGATGCAGACGCGGTGGGTGTGCTTTCATTACACTGAGAGTTCAAAACTGGAAAACAGAGATGCGACAGGGAGCCACAAACCCCGAATCGCCCGTGGCCTTGACCGTGCAGACTGATGGCCCCTGTTTAGCTTTTGATGTGCTTCTACTTAGTCTTTTTAAAAACAAAGCAACATCTGTGCCCTTGTAAAAAAGAACTCCTTTCGGTTGTCAAAATTCTTGTACCATTTACTCTGACTGTGCTAGTGCTCCCTTGCTTTTATAACGAATTGTAGAAACCTCAGAGCTGTTTCCAGAAAACTAACATGCATCCTTTACATGCACTGGGGTTCCTGGAAATCTCATCTTAAAACGTGACACTTGTGCTTGTACAATATATGTCTGTGGATGAACGTGCGAGTCACATGCCCCACCCAAGGGAGGGGATGGTGTGACAGCACAGGTCCACTGGGAGGGCTCAGCTCTTCGCCATCCTGCCCTGGTGGTGGGGATTTAAGCCACTTGACTGTCTGGTCTCTCCTCTGCATCCAAAATGAAAATTGAAAAACGCACGGCCCTGGAACAGATGCTGGTGCACAGTGCCCTGTAGGGCAAAGTGTAGGATTTCCCCATGGGCTCTCCAAGGCTGTAAATCTTTATCGACTCTGGTGCCCACGTCTTACCTTGGTGTAGCGGCTGGGCTTGAACTGCCTGGTTTTCGCTTGATAGTGGAGCACCAGCAGGGCACCTTCTTCTGTGCATAGCCCCCCAAAAGTGAAGGAGGAAATGCACAGATGGGCTAGCGTTCTCAGCATCGTAGACACTGTCTGAAAGAAATCAGGCTGAGAGTCTGAAATGAAGCATTCAAGTTAGGAGGCTGTCTGTGGAATTGTAGCCTCTGGCTGCCTGCAGTTCATTTCATCTCTCCATATAATTCAGCTTTTTCTTGTTGGGGGATGGGGGGATTGTCCTTTTTCACTCTTAGGGAGGCAGGTAGTAGAAGAGAAACCTCTGGGTTTGTGGAAACCATATGAAGCCCAACTGACATCAGCTAGCTCAGTGACCTGGACTAAGTCACTTAGCCTTTCCAAGCCTCAGTGTCTTCAGTTCCTAAAACGGGGCTCTTGTTTTGTTACTATGTTATAGTAGAAACAAACCCTTGAGACTTAGTGCGTCCGAGTTGGCCTGCTAACCTCAAGGTCAGCAGTTCAAAGCCACCAGCAGCTCCTTGGGAGAAAGACAAGCTTCCTCCTCCTGTCAACAGGAAATCCACAGAGGCAGGTCTGCTCACTATCGCTGAAGACAGAGCGGTACATAAGAAAATGTGGTGAAGAAAGAAAGCACCATGAGGTGCTCGGCTATCAAAAGATATAGCCTCTTGGGTCTTAAAAACTTGATGATAAACAATTGGCCATCTAGCTAGGAAGCAACAAAGCCCAAATGGAAGAAGCACACCAGCCTGTGTGATCATGAGGTGTCGATGGGCTCAGGTATCAGGCATCAAAGAACAAAATCATATCATTGTGAACGAGGCGGAGTGGGGACCCAAAGCCCATCTGTAGGAATCCTCTTACAGAAGGACCAGGCGGGGAGGAAGTGAGCCAGTCAGGGTGCATTGTAGCAATGAAGAAACATACAACTTTCCTCTAGTTCTTCATGCTCCCTATTCTACCTTACAAATCCGGCTAGACCAGAGGATGTACACTAGTACACTTAAGAACTGGAAACACAGGGAATCCCAGACAGATGAACCCCTCAGGACGAGTGGTGATACCAGGAGGGTGGAGGGAAAGTGGGGTAGATAGGGGGAACTGACCACAAGGATCTACATATAACCTCCTTCCTGTGGGATGGACAATAGAAAAGTGGGTGAAGGGAAAAGACAGTGTAAGACATGACAAAATAATTTACAAAATATCAAAGGGCTGGTAAGGGAGGGGAAAATGAGGAGCAGATACTAAGGGTTCAGATAGAAAGTAAATGTTTTGAGAATGATGATGGCAACAAATGTGCTTGACACAGTGGATGAATATATGGATCGTGATGAGTCGTACGAGCCCCCAGTAAAATGATTTTTTTATTAAGTTTGCCAGTTCTAGGAAGTATGTTTTTACCATGAAAGCAGGTTGCGTCATTGAAAGGCCGGTCTTTTTCCTTCCATAGTTGTCATAAAGGGTGTCCTTTAAGGCCAGTTCTGTTTTATGTCAGCTGAAATGTGGTCAGCAGGTCAGAGTGTTAGAGTCCCGGGCAGAAGTGTGGTAAGGGCTCTTGGGTTCTGTCCGTGTGTCAATCAGAGCTGACCTAAAGCTAATGTCTAACATGTGACGATAGCTCACTTTGCGGTTTCATCAGCCTGACACCACGTGGGTGGCACTTTCTCTAGCATTCACCCCAGAGTTGGGTCCACCGTCAGGACGCAGGCTCTCTGCTCCTGGTGATCCCCCGTGGGGTCAGTATCTCACTAAAATGACGCCGAGGACTCATGAACACTCCTCGCCACAGTGGCAGTGCGCCCACGGGGCAGCCTGTCATGGTCTGGCGGGCTCCACGAGACACCTGTGCATCATCATGGGGTATGAGCTAGCGGGCAAACATTTTAAATGCTGGGCAACACTGAAGTGTTTCTTTCTGTAAGCCAGCAATCTTCGGGACCTCGGACCTATATTTATCTTTGCTCGAAGACTCCTAACAGTGTTTCTTATAACCAGAATTATAACAAGCGTCGTGACGGATCAAGCAAGAGCTGGGTGAGATGCCTGGGACAAGAGGTCCCAAAGGACACACTCACGGTCCTGGTCTCCTAGTCACTGAGACCCCGTGAATGTGTTCATTGGTGCCCCTCCCCCTGGGACAGTTGGTGAGCTGGGTGGGCACCCAGTTGCCCAGCTGTTCTGTAAAACAAAGGCATTTTAATGGCTCAAGAAGCAGCTCTCAAAGGGCAGCCCTTGGTGATGGAGAGGCCTGACTGATGGGGGTCAATGGTGCCTCTGTCCCTGATCTCTCTCACAACAGACTGAATAGAGGGCTGCTCCCAGCATGGGGTCTGTTTGGGAAGTGGGTGTAGTGGTGTCCCACTCACAGCTTAGGTGTGAGCGCCTGCCATGGATCATGGGGGGCTGGCAGGCGGGGGCCATGGAGGGGACCAGCTGTGCTGTGGGGCCTGCTGTCTTCGCTGATGCACTGGCCGGGAAAATGCCGGCACACACAAAGCCCTGGTGCTGAGGACTGATGCCACCCGCGGTCCGTTGCCTCTTTCAGTCGAATAAAGTTCCCGTGGTGCAGCACCCACACCACATGCACCCACTGACGCCCCTCATCACCTACAGCAGTGACCACTTCTCCCCCGGCTCCTCACCCGCCCACCTCTCCCCGGAGATCGATCCAAAGACAGGTGAGTCCCTGGGGCTTTCCTCCTTTCCAGCCAGGCTGCCCTGGTCCTCCCTGCTCCCCTCGGGCCTTGTCTAGTAGCTAGCGTCCCCCTTGCCCTCTTCACCTGTGCCCCTTCTGCACCTTGGGCGTCAAGGGGTCGTGGTGACTGTTGGAGGAGAGGAGATGAACATGCACGGGAGCCCTTCCTACCGGCGCTCCTGCAGTGATAGATGGCATGGGGCCCCGTCACTGGAACCCTGTGGGGCAGCTGCAGCTGCAGCCTGCTAACCAAAGCCAGTGCCCTCACCCAGGGGCTGGCAGAGTGGATGCGCCAGCTACCCGTCTATTTGCGAATAAATGAAAGCCCCATGAGCTGAATAGTTGTTCTATTTTCATATTCAATATGACACCAGAGCCTCATGTAGGTACTTCATAGGGCTGAAGAACTTGAAAGTGATCTAGTCAGGTGCATTAGTTCGCCTTCCAAGCCCCTGGGGATGGAGGGGCAGCCAACCCGTTCCTTAGAGGTGTTGGGATGGGCTGATCCGTCCCTCTTTGGACACAGGAATTCCCCGGCCCCCTCACCCATCTGAGCTGTCGCCATATTACCCGCTGTCACCGGGACCTGTTGGACAGATGCCCCACCCCCTCGGCTGGCTCGTCCCACAGTAAGGAAGCGTGTGGCGTTCGGCGTTCCTCACCCTTGCCCCTCCTGTGCTTAGCCCTGCATTCTGTACCTCCAGCTGCTCTCAGGTGCCCTCGGACCTGGGCAGCCTTGTACTTCCTAGCTTGTCTTTCCTACCTGAAGGTTCCCATGTTAACTCTGACACTGGGTGTCCTTGCCCCTGACCCTGACAGGCAAGGACAGCCCATGTACTCCCTGCCTCCCGGCGGCTTCCGGCACTCCTACCCTGCCCTGGCCATGAACGCCTCCATGTCCAGGTGAGGACCTCACCTACCGGGTCTGACAGCACGGGGCCTTCCTCTCGGGCTTCGCCAGGGCCCCACCCTCTCAGACAAGGGGATCCTCGCCCCGGTCAGCGTGGAAAGCACAGCCCCCGTCTTCCCTTCTCTGAGAGAAGCGTGTCTGGGCCCAAGCGCTCCGTTGCTCCTGCCATGTCCCCATGCGCTGACTTCCTGTCACAGAAGGAGACCACAGACCCACGCCAGGGACGTTTTCCATTTTGTTCCTGGAGATGGTGGTCTCCAGCTCACAGCGACCCTAGAGGGCAGACCAGGCCTCCCCCAGGGAGCAGAAAGCCTCGTCGTTGTCGCACAGAGCAGCAGGAGGTTTGGGAGTGCTGGCTTTACAGGTGGCAGCCAGATGCATAGCCACCTGCATGTCAGGAGTGGAGACCGTGAGAGGGAATCCCATCTTCCACCGGCTTTGCCTGGCGGGTACCTCCAGTGACGGAGACCCGTGCAGTCCGTAGCTGAGCCCTGTGTTTCCCACGTGGCATGCCAGCTCTGACCCTTCCCGTGCACTGTCCCCCGGGCGTTGTGGTCGCGGAGCCTCTGCTCAGAGCCACCCACCCTCGGCCTGAACCCCGCCTGTCGTCTGTCCCCACCTTGTCCACAGCCTGGTTTCCAGTCGGTTCTCCCCTCACATGGTGGCTCCGGCCCATCCCGGTCTGCCCACCTCAGGGATCCCCCACCCTGCCATCGTCTCCCCGATTGTAAAGCAGGAGCCTGCACCCCCCAGCCTGAGCCCGGCAGTGAGTGCGTAAGTACCGCCAGCGGCGGGGTGTGAGAAATGGCCACTCTCCTCATGAGCAGGCGACCCCCTGCCCTGCCCCATGCCACCTTGTCCCCTGGACCTTGTGTGTCCCTGCCCTTCAGGGACATGGGGCCCTTTTCTCACAGTAGGGAGAGCTAATTAGAACGGGGTTTTCGAGAACCGAGGAGCTGTCTTGCGTCCACGGTGACAGTGAGGCCCGGTAGGAGGCAGAGGACATTTCCCCCAAGCCCCGTGGCCCGAGAAGCATGCTTCAATTCCTCTGTCACCTAAGCCCCCCGTGAACCAGCCCAGAGCAGAGTCGCCCCCACTCTGTGTGGCTGTTGGGTAGTGAGTGGGTTCCAGGCCAGAGGGCGTAGCTCCGAGATCAGCCAGAAGCCCGGGTCTCGGGCAGCTGCTCCATCCCATGGTGGCTTGAGGCCGGGTCTGGGTGACTCAGCCGGCACCCCAGCCCCGCTAACCTGCAGCCCCGCGACTTCCCAGGAAATCGCCCGTGACGGTGAAGAAGGAGGAGGAGAAGAAGGTGCACGTGAAGAAACCCCTGAACGCCTTCATGTTGTACATGAAGGAGATGAGAGCCAAGGTGGTGGCCGAGTGCACCCTGAAGGAGAGCGCAGCCATTAACCAAATCCTGGGGAGAAAGGTGAGGCCCCTGTCCTCCCGCGGGCTGTGGCCGGCTGGGCCCCCCACTCACGGACCCCTGTGCTCTTGCCTTTAGTGGCACAACCTGTCTCGGGAAGAACAGGCCAAGTACTACGAGCTGGCCCGGAAGGAGCGGCAACTGCACTCCCAGCTCTACCCTACCTGGTCCGCCCGCGACAACTACGTGAGTGCCGCCCGCCCTGGGCAAGGAGGAGGGGACGGAGGGGCACGGATTGCATGAGCGCAAAGCTTCCATTTCTTCTTCCCTGGGAATGTGGCATTTCCTTTCTTGGGAGGCCAGCAAGGAAGTGGGTGTTTGGTGTCCTGAGGGCAGAGTTAAACTGATGCCTTTGCTGTCGAGGCTGGACTCCCTAAAATGGGGAGCGGTATGCGCTGTGTTGCGCACTGGGCCTGAGTTTCTCTCGCCAAGGGTTCCTCCGCCAGGGCTCAAATGCCAGTGTAGGCACCCGGGGGCATAGGAACTTGGCATATGTTTCTATGCATGTGCCCACGGGCTGCTTTCTTTCTGTACTGAGGGATCATAGCTCCATCGGATTCTCTCAGGACTTGAGGCCCCTCCCCATAATCAGAACCACTCTTCTAGGGGGAATCGATGAAAAACAAGTCTGAAGGGATGGAGCCTTGAAGGGGTAGAATCCTCCATGGGACAAGAGGGGCGCACAGACCCAGAAGTCTTCCTCTGCCGCCCAGCCTTCTGAGACAGCTAGGCTGTAGCTGCTCCTCCTTCACAAAGGGACAGTAGCCAGTCTTCGCCCTCTCTCAGCTGCCCTGGTGACCACTGCCCTGTGCTGTGCTTTCAGGGTAAGAAAAAGAAGAGGAAGCGAGAGAAGCAGCTGTCACATTCCCAGTCCCAGCAGCAAGTCCCGGAGGCAGAAGGTGCGTCTTGGAAAGGGCCCGCCAGCCGGCTTTCCATCTGTGTGTGCCGTCTGGTTCTCGGATGGACTTGGGTCCATGGTAGTGCCTTTTCAGGGCCCCTGCCTCTCAGCAGCCACGTGGATTCTCAGGCAGGTGCTACATCACCCTCCTGTGTGGAAATGACCAGTGAGAGCCTCCGGAAAGTTGCTCTTCCCCCTGGTGGTTCAGTAGCGGAAAAGGGATTTGAACAAGGACTTTCCCACCGCAAAGCCGGAGTTATATTAGGTTGGGTTCCAAAGGGGACGTGCAGTAAAGGGAAAACTGCAGGGTGTTGACTTCCCTGGCGGGTCACCTTGGAAGGTCCTGAAGAGTGTGGGCGGAAAAAATCAGACGAGGCTTACTGGTCAGACACAGGCTAGTGGAACCCCTGAGACAATGGCCCCTTAGCCTGGGACTGAACTCACCCCGATGGGTCCATTGTCGGTGAGACAAGAACATGTCTAGATGGAGAACAGTCCCATGAACATGATCAACCATTTGAGATCCAGGGGCACAGCCTTTCCCTGAGAACACAGTTCAGAAAGAATGAAGACTGGACGCAGGAGCCAGTAGACTAGGCAACGTGACGTTGTGGGAATTGCGGTTGATGGGCAGCAGAAGACGCGTGAATCATCATGTAGCAAACAGATCTCCGTAAACTTGTGCCCAGGGCATGGTGGAAGGATTTGGTATTTTGCATGTTTTTTTGTTTTTATTTTGTTTTTCAAAAACCCTACTAGTAGATCCCTGAGAAGAATGGGGAATTCTGGTGGGGCCCCCAAGACTTGGACCCTTTAGGTCTGTAACTTGAGTTTACCCCCTGCCCCATGTGAGGATAATCAATCACTTAAAATCGAAAGGGCATCATCCCCTACTCAAGGACAGAGGGTTGGGCGAGGAGGAAGACAGGAGACTGGGAGAAGCAGGCTAAGTGATGGCACCTGGAGGGGGTGATAGATGAGTTAAGAAAAATATTTAGGAAGTGTTGATTGTAAAGCTCATGATCAGCTTTGTAAAACCTTCACTTAAAACACAATAAAACGTTTTTATTTTTTTTTTCTTTTTGAAATTGACACTCACTCACTCACTCACTCACTCACTCATTCATTCACTATCGGAGATGCAATCCAAGCAAGAGTTTGCGTTTAGGAGCCATTTTGTGCAAAAATAGACACTATACCTTTTACACCAGAAACAACCCCCTTAGCAGAGAGGTGTTCACACTGACAAATATTGCAGACCTCGTTTGCCTTCATCACACACACACACACACACACACACACACAATATAGGAGATGCAATCCACCTCCCTCCCATTTAGCAGGTACTGCACTGTCTGATTGTACCAGAAGTCAGAATTTAGGGCACACCAAAAGGGATGGTTGGTTGGGGCATGATGAAGATAGTGTGACGAGCCCTGTCATATCACAAACCACTGATATGGCGTAGGTCTTTGTCCATCTGAGCATCTCCCCATCGCTCTGCCCTGGGTGTTCTGACTGCAGCCCCCACTCTCGAAAGCCTTCCTAGTGCTTTAGAAGCAGGTTCCCAGTTCCCTCCCCGTATAGATTCCTAAATTGCCAAAACACAAATGTGTAGCCAGATTTCTTTTGTCTGTTGTCTGTCTTCTGTTGCTTCCTGATGAATCGTCCCACAGCTCGCCGACGATCCTTCCTGGCTCTGTGGGTTGACTGGGCTCTGCTGGGCAGCTCTTCTGCCCCCTGGGGGCTCAGCTAGGCGGGGGCATCCGAGGTGGCTCCCTCACGCAGTTGGTGCTTGAGCCGGGGCTGTTGGTCCTGTGCTCCTCAGGCTTCAGGCTGCTGACTTTCCCTGGTCTGATTTCTCCTAGGTACTCTAGCCTCTAAGAACAAGAAGCCGTGTGTTCAGTACCTGCCCCCTGAGAAGCCCTGTGACAGCCCTGCGTCCTCCCACGGTAGCATGCTGGACTCCCCTGCCACCCCCTCCGCCGCCTTGGCTTCACCAGCTGCCCCCGCCGCAACCCACTCGGAACAAGCCCAGCCCCTCTCCCTGACCACCAAGCCAGAAAGTCGGGCCCAGCTGGCTCTCCACTCAGCTGCCTTCCTGTCAGCCAAGGCTGCAGCCACTTCCTCTTCCTCTAGCCAGATGGCTGGCCAGCCTCCCCTCCTCTCCCGGCCCCTCCCTCTGGGGTCCCTGCCCACCGCTCTGTTGACTTCTCCCCCTTCCTTCCCAGCCACGCTCCGTGCCCACCAGGCCCTCCCAGTGCTCCAGGCCCAGCCGCTTTCCTTGGTCACCAAGCCCGCCCACTAGGTTGGCCCCTGACCTCTGCAGGTTGTCAAGTGACTCATCGAGTAATTCAGAAGAAAAAAGGAAACGTTATTGGTCAATATTTGACCTCCCTGGACTGTTCCGTAAAGTGACCGGTACCGGCGGCGCTTTACGTTTTGTACATGTTAACCAGTAGCTCATCTTAAGGCTTTTTTTAAAAAACAAAAAAATACAAAAACAAAGTCATTGAGAGAGATGAACTGAACAGGCAGTGCGTTACCCTTCCTGTGTGTGCTGTGGAGGGGGCCCTGGTGGTACGGCAGTTAAAGCACTCGGCTGTATGCCAGAAAGGTCGGTGGTTCAGACCCACCAGCTGCTGTGGGGGGGCAAGACGAGACTGTCGGCTTCTATTAAAATGTACGGCCACTGGGGCTCCCCAGGCGGCAGTTCTACTCTGTGCTGTGGGGTGGCTGAGAGGCAGAACTCGCTCTCAGGCAGACGGCGGCATATGCTGTGGGTGGATGGACTTGGGCAGAAGCCAACTTTCTCTCCACTGCCTGTGGTTTCTGCCCTCCTTCGTCTTCTCCGCTTCCCTCACCTGCGCCCGACCCCTCCCCAGCCCGCATCCCTGGGGGTCCGCACATGGAGATCTCATTCCTAGACCTTTCCTCCGGGCCGGGTTTGGGCCTCAGCAACCTCGGGTTGTGCCCTCTGGCCGGTCTCCTTTGTCCTCTGCTGCCCTCGCCTAGGAGGAGACATCCTTGCCTGATTCCTTCCACCGGCATCCTCTCCCCCTCAGTGGGACCTAAGCCCCATCCTCCAGCGTTCAGTGAGGGGAGAGGTCTGAAATGGTTCTCACTGACATTTAAAGGGACTCTAGGTGCCTGCCACTTCCTTGGGGAAAGAAGTCTGCGTTCTGCCCCCACCTCCCCGGCCCCTCACCGTCCCCTCACCGTCCCAGTGTGGCAGACCTGGCCCCAAGCTCTGGAGTCTGTCCCCTGGGCTCCTGCTAGCACAATCTGCCCAAGTTCGAAGGACCCTCTTCCCCTCCCCACAATCGCCTCACAAGCTTCGTCCGTGTGTATTGTTGTTTTTTAATGTTTTTTGGTTTGGTTTTGGTTTTTTTTGGAGCAATTTAAACTCCCAGTTGTTTATTTTCACAAAAGAAAATAAAATTGCAATTGCAAGACCCTTTCTGAGTCTGTCTTTAGCCCATTTGTTGAGTGAACCCACCTGCCTCATACGAAGGCCCACACTGGATTGTGGAGATGAGCAGGTTTGGGGTGGGAGGGGCGTTGTTGAAACATGCCTTACACGACTGGGAAATCCAAGTCGACTCCGGTGTTGAAAGCGTGTGACCAGTGAAGCCTGAAGTTGAAGAATGTTGCCACCTGGAAGATGGTCTATTTACATTTCTGACACCCAGCTGTCTGCTTCTAATTACAATGATCTAAAGAGGTGTGGGGCTTACATTAACTTGCCCAAAGAATTTGGTTTTTGTCCTTAGTTCCTGAGAATCTCTAAAAACGCCTTTGAATTTTGAGTGGTTTCACTGATACTCCAGGTGACCAACCCCTAAGGTACAGGTGGGGCTTGTGAGGTGAGAAAGGTGTCTTGGCGGGCTGCCCACGGTATAATAATAATACCTCATCATCGGGAGTGACCTCAGGAGAGTGGCTGACGTTTACATCGCATCGTGAGAGCCCTAACAGAGCTCTGGACACAGCAGCTCCAAGGGCTTCCTGGTTGAAAGCACTTGGGAAGGTAGCACACCCTTTAGGGCCCCTAGTCCTAGGCATCTCTTCGTTTATCTCGCCTGCAATCATAAGCATAGCACGTTTCTTAAGTTTTGTGAATCCTAAGGGACTTTTGAACCTGAAGTAGCGAGTCAGAATGGGGAGGGGGCTGCTGAGCTTACAATGGGTGTCCTATGGATAAGGGGGAAACCCTGAGGGAGGGAGGCTGGGAGCCACCTCGGTTTGCACACCAGCAGGTCTGAATGAAGGCAGGCTGTTGTGTGGACTAAATAAGTTTGCAGTTGGCATCTGGAGTGTTGGGCCCACTTGGCATGTCTGAAGGACTGGCTTTTAATTTAGGAGAGCTGACCTAATGCCAGATGGCTAGGACTGGAGAAAGAAGTGCTACTGAAGCAACTGGTATCAGAGTTGAACAGAGAAATGATGCGTGGGTATTTGGTTTTGTGTGTGACTATTTGAGAGAGATGCACACTCAAGCAGCCTTTGTTTTGCATACCACGTAGCTAGCATTGCTTATGAGCCGGTAGCAGCAAGTCCGCAACACAAAGCCCACCTGTTGGAAATCTAATTCAGTGGATTCTGATAGCCACCGTTTCGTACCCATCAGCATAAACAGTCTTAGAACATTTTCCTGATCCCAAGAGGAACCTTATGCCCTTTGAATCTCACCCGACTCCCGAGGTCTAGGCTACCGCTGAGCTCTTCCGTCTCAGCTTTGCCTGTTCTGGACATTCCATAGCAATGGCACTGAATGGTGGTCTTTTGTGCCTGGTTTCTTAGCATGTGTTCTTCACGGGTCACCATGTCATGTGTGTCGGCATGGCATTCCTTTGAATTGACAAGTAACTCCCCGTCTGCTCCTCATTTTGTTTGCCCCTTAGATGACGGGTGTGTGGATTGTTGGCACCTTTGCCTGTAAGGAGTATTGATGTTTACATTCAGGTGCAAGTTTCTGTGGACATATTTTAGTTTCTGTGAGGTAATTCAGGATGAGCTGAAGAGGAATTTTGTCGCACTCATCAGCAAAAAGAACATTTCAAGATCTAGCTTGAAGCACAATGCTGTATAATAGGATACTATCTACATGCCTACATGGAAGTCCCGCTAATTCATTTATTGTTCAAATTTACACACCAACCATGAAAATGAGTGATAAAACTTTTTTTTTTTACCAGATGCTTCAAGCTGAAATTGCTAAAAACTTGTGATCGGTATGCATGCTGATTAGTGGTGACTGGGATGCAAAAGTTGGAGACAAAAAGGAAGGACCAGTAGTTAGAATATATGTCTTGGTCCATTGCTATGCGGGCTTTCAGCACGCGGGCCCTGGGGCCGCGTGCCCTGGGTTGTCCTAGTTCAGTGGCTGAAGCTCGGATGCGGCATCAGGTGAAAGTGTGGCTTGTAGTACGGGGACACATGACCACAAAGAAAGGGCATTTAGAAAGTGGCCAAACCGCTGAGAGACCACATGCCTGCTCGCTCACAGTACGTCAGGCCCCAGCCACCCAGCCCAATCACGTCTTTACCTTCACCAGAGTAA
The DNA here is from genome assembly GCF_000313985.2 of Echinops telfairi. Classification (NCBI taxonomy): domain Eukaryota; kingdom Metazoa; phylum Chordata; class Mammalia; order Afrosoricida; family Tenrecidae; genus Echinops; species Echinops telfairi. The sequence goes on from NW_022111368.1 coordinate 41,439,261, forward strand.
CGGATTTTTGTTTTCTTGTGAACACCAAATAAAAAATCTGAAGGGAAAATATGTTTCGGTGATGGGACCGAAGCTAGAGATCACATGAGAGAATTTAGCAAGATGGATGCTTTCTTCATTGCAAACACCTTTACAACAACAAACGGCGACTGTACGTGTGGATCTCACCAAAGAAAATACAGAGAAACCAACCAAATTGGCGGCTTCTGTGGAGAGAGACAATGGAGAAGCTCGATAGCCAAAATCAGTCCAAAGGCCAACTGTGGAACAACTGCTCAACGACTGAAGACAATGAAAGCAACTTTACGAAAACCCTAACAGGGCCTCGAGTGCGTCCCACGTGCATTTAGAGCGTCTCAAGAACAGCTTCGACACGAACTGACCGGTGTGGGCTGACATCAAGAACGTGACACAGGATTAAAAAAAAAAAGAAAAGGAACATGCTCACTTTGACAGCGTACATACTGGTACCGACATGACACAAGATTAGGGTGGCCCCTGCGCAAGGGTGACACAATTTCCTGAAGCGCTCACTTTTTTATTTTGTTGTTGAGCTTTGTTTTGTGTTTAATATGAAGTCCAGGATACGGAAATTCATGGACAAGTAACTAGATTAATAGTCTCTTAGGGTTATGACGGGGTAAAAGGGGAACTAGTATAATGAAGTGAGCAAAAACCTGGGGTTAAAACACCAAAAAGAATAAAACATACTGAGAATTTCTTAAATTGAAGGAACTGGAGAATAATTCACACCTCAAGTTTCAATACTGAAGGATTCCTTGAGCAAAATACTGAACTATGCAAGGAGCATCAAAAGAAGGTGGAATACACTCATTGAACAGAAAATAACTGATTGACAGTCAACCATTTCAAGAGGAAGTTTACGGTCAGGAAGCAATGCTGTTGAAGGAAGAAGACCGATTTGCATTGGAAGCATTAGTGAAAAGCAAGGCTCTCGGAAGTGACAGATTCCAACTGAAATACTGCAAAGATGGACGCAGGGCTGGAGGCACTCACCCCTTTGAGCCAAGAAATTTGGAAAACAATGGGAATTATCTACTATCATTCAAACCACTCGCAATTGAAATGTTGCTGAGAATGACTCAAATATAGTTGTAGCAGTGCATTGACGAAGCTACCAAAAATTCATGCCATCTTTTAAGAAGAGGATGTAAAAGAGACATCAGTGCTCACTGCAGATGGATCTGGGCTGAAAGTAGACAATACAGGAAGATTTTTATTTCTGTTTCACTGACTTTGTTTGCATGGGACTCGATTGTGAACCATAAATTACAGATAGCTTTAAGAAGGGGGTGCCAAAGCACCTCGTTGTTCTCATACACAACATTATAGAGCGAGCAGAACTAAAGGAAGATGGTGCAGGATTTAAAACCAGTAATTGTGTCCATCCGGATTGTATCCTTTTATCATACTTAATCTCTATGAGAAGCAAATAATCCTAGAAGATGAGTATATGAACAATAATGGGGCATCAGGATTGGAGGCAAGCTCTTTAACCTGCAATATACTCATTAACAATTGCACTAATAGATAGCATCATAATAAATGAATATTGATGTCAAGAATTCCAGTTTGCTTGGATCCACCGTCAATGCTCATGGAAGCAGCAGTCAGTAAATCAAAGGAGGGGTTGGGCCAGTCAACTGCACGACCTTTTAAAAGGAGTTCAAGTAAAAAGATAGTGCCTTGAGGACTGGCCCAAGCAATATTTTCATTCTCATGTGCATGTGAAAGACTAATGAAAACAAGTAAGACTAACACAAAATTAAAGGGGGAGGGAGCATTGGAACTGATTGTAATGATGTATATAATACTCTAAAGAAACTACCAATAAAGAAAGAAACCGGACTTGACCTATGGGTCCCGTGGGTGAAGAAGGAAGAGTTTTTGTTTAGGGGTCATTGAGTTTAATGGTGGGAACAATTTGGAGAGGGATATCAATAATTGTATACCACGAAGAGTATAATTAATGGCAGTGAATCATACATGTAGAATTTGTGGAATTGGAAAATGTTTTGTTGTGTATATTTCGCCAACATTGAAGAAGAAAACAATTTTATGCCTAACGATGGTACAAGGAAGAAGATGTTCTACAAACAGTAATGATTATACAACTCTTCTTGATGTGATTGGACTATTGAATTGTATATGTGGACGAAGTGCCAATAAAACTGTTAAAAACAATAATGGATCATTGGTCTTAGGGTGCTGGGGAAGAACCCTGAAAGTACCTGGGCGGCCGGAAGAAGAAACATCTGTCTTGGAGGAGTACAGCCAGCGCATTCCTTGGACGGAGGATAGCGAGGTTCCGGCTCCCATACTTTGGATACATCATGAGAGGACCTGGACAAGGGTGACAGTGGAAGAGCTCATTGAGATGGATTGGCATGGTGGCTGCAACCCGGCCGGGGCTCAAGCATAGCAACTGTGAAGATGGCTCCGGTCCCGGCAGCGTTACTCTGTTGTATGTGGGGTCCTATGACTCGAAGCTCTCACTAGCATCTGACAACAACAACAAGAGCAGAATTGCTGAGTGCTAGTAATTTGAACCCAGCAGCCGCTCAGAGAGAGCAATTTAATTCTGTTCTATAAGCTCATGACTGAAAATTTGCTTGATAAGCTGTATGTTCGGTTTTTTTGGAATGGTAACTCGACAGCCTTTTGAGTAACTGCCAGGCTGCACTGATTTCCATCCCCACCGGCATGTATACATGTTCCCATTTCTCCGTAGCCTCACCAGCACTCATTATATGTCCTCGCTAGTATGCCTATCCTATTGGATATGAAAAGGTGCCTTACGGGCACTCTGGGTTAAGCATTAGGTTACTAAGTGCAAGTTTAGTGGTTCACACGAACTGCTCTTCAGGAACAAGCTGAGGCTGTTTGCTCCTGTAAATATTTAGTCTTGGCAACTGTAAGGAGCAATTTGACTGTCTCAAGGAGTCACTGGGAGTCGGAATTGAGTAGGTAGTAGTGGGTGGTAGTGAGTATGAAGTGGGATCTTACTGTGGCATGGATGTGTTATTTCTCTGATCACTTGTATTAGAGCATCGTTTCAGGAGTACTAGTAGCACTGTGAGTTAGGTGTTAACCATATGGTCAGCTGTTCAAACCCACTAGCCACTCCATGGAATATTTATAACATTTATAGTCTCAGCATTGCAACGTTATGATTGATTTAGTTAGGTTTTATCCTATTTCATCTCCCTTTTGACTCATTTAAAAGTTGGTTCAATGGCCCTAATAAAATGATTATTTTTTAAAAAACAACAACAAAAAAAACATTCCAGACGCTGTTGGAAGTGCTTTACATATGCTAACTCATTTTATCCTCATAAGTAACCTGTAAGTAGGTATGGTTGTTCTTGCTTATAGATGAGGAAACAGAGGCACAGGGAGATGATGTCAGTGGGAGGGCTCTACTTCCTGGAAGGCCATCTGGCCCCAGAGTCTATGGAGTATTGTACCTGATTCTCATTTTAAAGCGTCAATTACACCTCAAGCGAAGTGCTTCTGCACATGGACCAGGAGTGTGAAGAGCCTTGCTATCAGAAAGCGTGCCTGGAAAGTGGATTACTGCCGATGCAGCCAGGTTAAAATCTAGCATCTTCGCATTCGATCTCCTTTATAATCCATTCTAATTTTGTTCTAGTTTTTAATATTTTCTGTTTTCTATTCAACTGAGGTTTCTGTTTTAACTTTGTGATGTTGTGGTTGTGGTTGTTTTTTGTATGTTTTTCTAGATGAAATCCAGGAGAGGTAAATCTATAGAAACAGTAACTGGATTAATGGTTTCTTGGGGGTGTAGTTGGGGAATGGGGGGGGGGGATGGGGAGCTAATAGCAATAAATATAAGAAAGAATAAAATGTTCTAAAATTGTGGTAATAATTGTACAATTCTTTGACATGATTGAATTGTATGTCAATACATTGCAAATAGAACTTTAAAAAATTTATCATCTCAGGAACCCTATCTAGGGTCGCTATGGCAATGGGTTTGGTTCGGGTTTTGTCCATTTATGTTTCTTCTTTGGAAAAATCCCTATGTGGATTCCTTGTCAACTTTGATTGAGCTATAACTGTGTTGCACTACAAGTTTGTGCTTTATACGTATTCTAGATGTAAACTATGTAATACAGTCTAGTCTGTTATCAGATATGTCGTCGTTCGGTGCTGCCCAGTGGGCTCCAAGTCATAAGGAGGCAATGTAGAACAGTGTGAAACACCCCGCCACCCTGTGCAGTGCACAATCGTATACAGAACTGGATATAGGTGCTAGGAGTGCAAATTTTTCTCCTGTTCTATGGGTGCTCTTGTCGCTTTCCTGAGGGGGTCATTTGAAGCAGAATTGCTTGGCTAGCACCTTCAGAACAATGTTGACTAGAAGCGGAAGCCCTTGAATGATGCTGAGAACAGAAACCGTGGGAAACAGACTAGTGCCTCAGAAGTGGCATGGTTAGTGGTAGCACTAAATGCTACAGAGGCTTGTAAGATAAGAAATGTACATAGTTCACAATCTTATGAGCAAATAGATGCCTATTTAGAAGGGAGAACCACCCACCTAGTCACAATAAGAGTTAACAACAATACTGGGCTCTGGATTACAGGAGGCTTGGACTTTGGACTTCATTTTCTGTTTCAATGAATTTTTTTAATAATAAATAAATTAACTATAATAATAAACAATTTTAGAGCCTTACTTGTGTTAGACACTTGAACACAGATTCTCGTGACGTTTTTATACCCATTCACAATGAAGCTGATAATTTAAAACAGCTAAATAAATTACCCAAAGTCACATAAATTATTTTTGTAGTAAATATCAAAGAATAGCAGTCGGGGACTATTTTTAATCAATTTAGCAGATTAAAATAATCAGTGCTATCAAAGGTGAATGAGTAAATTCATACAATTGAACTTCTTTTTAATGTGTCTCATAAAATACAACAAATCAGTACCTGACACTAAATAAAGAGCAGTTGCTAGCTGAAAGGTCGGCAGTTTGAACACACTAGTCCTTCCACAGGAAAACAGATAAGGCGTCGGCTGCACTAAAGATTCGAACCAGGAGCTCCCTCTGGGCAGGCAGTTCACTCTGTCATCTGGGGTGCTTATGAGTCAGAATGGATTCCAGGGCCCGTGAACAAGAGTAGAAACATTTAAATAATCCAAATGGCCAATACTAATGGAGCTTTCACAAAAATTATGATCAACTCATAAATTACCTTTTATGAAACCACTAACAATCTCTGATCTTTTTTAATTACTAAGGAAAATTGCTCTTGACCTTTGGATTCTCTGCTTGCATTTTCAACCACTTCCTTCCAACTATTTCCACTATCTCGGAGGCATCATAAACACAGGACCATAAAAAATTAACTTCCTATGCCCCACCCACCTCTAGTATTCCTACTCCAGTGAGCTAGTGCCTCCACACCTTTCACCCTAAGCTGTATGGCCTCCCAAATTTATCTTGACTCCACCTACTTCTCCCTCCAGCCTTGTTGACCCACTACTCCTACCTGGATTAGTCCTCATTAGTTTCAGAACCAACTCTTCCCTCCCACCCTCTTTGATTCCTCACCTGCAACCAGTCATCTCCCAAGGTCCTCAACGCTGAAGATATAAATTCCCCCCCCCACCCCCACCCAAACCTCTTGAATGGCTTCACAATCCTGCTCAGATCAAATACAAATCACCCTGGCCATTGCCCACAAACGGCCAGATCCCAGCTCCCCTGCTTAGTACATGTGGATACGGCCCATGTCAGCTTTCACAACTTGCCACCTCCTGCCCCTCTCCTCGCAGCCCGGATGGCACCGAGGTTGAGCACCACCTGCTCCGCAGGAGAAAGCTTGATGGCCTGCTTCCAAACCCCACACTCTGCCAGTCTCTGCAGACCCACAGCGACCGCCTGTGGGTTTCTCGGACTGTCTTGGAAGTCGAGGGGAGTAGAAAGCCCATAAAGAAAATCAAATACTCATTTTGGAAATATGAGATAATTTCATTAGTTAAAAAGTACATCCAGATAGAAATGCACTTCTTGTATTGCTAAAGCAAAGTTACAGTTGTAGAATAACTTGGTAAAAGATTTCTCTATTAATTCTTATTCTCTTGGTAATGGCACACTGGAGAGAGGAGGGGGGAGAATTTCTTGGGAAGCATATTAAAAGGTAACAAAATCATGCGCTTAATCCTGGAAAATGGATTTATGCCACATATTGTTATTCCTTGAAATTCTTGGGGATTTCAATGGACTGTGTGCCAAGTACTACCTTCAAGAGACTACAGAGGGGTGTTGTTTACACTGGCTGCTGTCGTCCTTGTTGACAGGGTGGTTCCAGTTTACATTTCAATCCCAGTGAACTAGCACATTTTCTGTCAATTCAGTTGTACTTTTGTGCCCCATAAATATTTATGTTCTGGGCAACTCCCAGACCCTTTGCCCCTTCCCCTGACTCTGCTCCAATCTCACCCTCTGCCACTCTCGCAAGTGCCACGTTCCCTTTGCCTCCAGGCCTTTGCACTTGCCCTTCATAGGTACCCTGGGCTCGCAAAGGGCCACTTGCCTCCTCTCTTCAGTGGCCAGTAAGAAATACCTGCTCTCCTCAGTCCTCAGCCCAAAAGTCTGTTCTTCCAAGAGAGGTTGCCTCCAGTTTTTAGTATGTATTGGTAGGGGCACACACCCACAAGCCTTGGTGTAGATATTTGATATCTGTGTGTCCCACATGGTTCCACAACGGTTAGGGGCATGTTACGATTTAAATCCATGTCTACAAAGCTCTTAACCCGGCAACTTCACAAAAAGTTTTCGATCAATATTTAATGGAGAACTTTAACAGCAACCTAAAAACACTGAACTACAAAATTACTCATTGATCCCATTTGGGAAGAAAATGGATGCGCATGGAAAAAAAGAGACAATGCACGAAGACAGCGGGTGGCCAAGTTCCTTTGTATTTGATTAAAAAAGAAAAATGGTGGAAACAATAAGCCAGTCCCATCGTCACTTGTGGAGGGGTAGGCGCGTTGAGTGAACTTTCTAATGTTCTAAAAAAAAAAAAAATCCCTTCTTGATTTCCCGCCATTAGAATGTATCACCCTGTCAAAATGCGAGGGGGCTCCCAAGAGCTCGTGGAAAAAGTCCCCTTATATGTAATTTCACTATTCCACACACGTTTTGCACCCCCCGAGTATTAAAGTTTTGCAAAAGAGAAAATTCAGGGGGAAAAGGCATTGCTGGTGATTATCTCCGAAGGGTGAGTGTAAGGTTTTGTTTTCTATTTTTAGACGTTAACTAAAACGTCGACGGTGACTATAAATCACTTGCACGATTGAGAGGGGGTGAGGAGCGCGAGCTTTTTAGCCAAGCGCTGCAGCCACTTGGGCGGGAACTGTTTCTGGCAGTGCGGCCAGCGGGCGGGGCCGCGACCAAGGTGAGGGGGCGGGTTCGTTTCCGGAGGGCGGGGCTCGCGCACCGCAGGGAAGAACCTTGAGAAAGGCAGAGAGTCACCTGCAGACGGGGGGTGCTCCGCCACCTCACGCCACCACGGGAAAGGGCCTGCAGAGAAGGCGCGCGCGCCGCACGGACGACGCTAACGCCCCGGCACCGAGCGCAGGAACCGCGGTCCGCAGGAAGCGGCGGAAGAACTTGGCTCAGGGGCGGGGCTTTAGAGGGCCCCGCCCCCGAGCGGCGGGACGGGCGCCGGAAAGGGCGGGGCGCTGAGCCCACGCACGCACGCACCCCCGCGCGCGCTATTCTCTCGCGAGAGCATTAGAGGGCGGAAGCGTAGTTCATGCAGGATGCGGTTCCTTGTTACGTTACTCCTGTTGAGCGTCGTAGCCGCGGGTAAGACCCCCGACCCTCACCTACTACCCCCATCCCACCCTCGCCCTCACTTCCTTGGCCCTCACATCGGCCGGTTGCCTTTTGGGTTTCTTCCCTGCCCGACCCACCGATGGTGCGACATCAACTCCCTCCCTCCCCCTCCCGCCCGTTTCCTCCGTCTCTGCCGGGACCAACTGGTTCCTTTTTTTCTGAAGCCCCGCAGCCCGGAGGAGATCCCGCCACCGCAATTCACTCCCCGAGTTCCGACAACGGAGAGACTTTAACAGGGGATAACTCTGACAAGAACTCTCCGAACCAGTCGGCGGAACGTGCCAACACGCTCCCTCAGGCTCCAGCAGGCTCCAAACTCCGGGTTCCAGGAGACCAGAACCCAGGACCAGAGACCCCGGAACACCCTCTGGATAGTTTGCATCCCGAAGACCACCAACCAGGACAAGGGACCCCGGAGCACCCTCATGATAGTGTGCGTCCCGAAGACCACCAACCAGGACAAGGGACCCCGGAGCACCCTTCTGATAGTTTGCGTCCCGGAGACCACCAACCAGGACAAGGGACCC
>NW_022111368.1:41448269-41449443 GCF_000313985.2 Echinops telfairi
AGACCACCAACCAGGACAAGGGACCCCAGAGCACCCTCCTGATAGTGTGCGTCCCGGAGACCATCAACCAGGACAAGGGACCCCAGAGCACCCTCCTGATAGTTCAGGACCAGACAAGACCGTCTCAGTGCACTCTGATGACAAGGCTGCCCTGAAGCCGGCAGCACCTGAACAGGAGGAAACAATACCCCACCACTCTGACCCCGTTTTTCCCCAGCAGGAGGGAGAAGATAAGTCCCCAAACCCTCCTGAAGGTGTGGCACCCAAGGAAGCTGAGGGAGATGATGTGGAGCCCAAAGAGAAGTCTCCGGCCCAAGAAGGGATGCCAGGCCAGCCCTCCACCGAGAACCATGGCGGTCCACCCGCAGGTTCTAGGAGTGGCAAGATGGATGACCTTTTTAAGGAGGGTCCTGAAAGTGCCAGCGCAGAGAGCAGTCACTTCTTTGCATATCTCGTGACTGCGGCCGTTCTAGTCGCTGCTGTCTATATTGCCTATCACAACAAGCGAAAGGTAAGTCAGCCATGGCTTTAGGACACGAGCAACATTTCCTCTGCTCTAAGGTCTTGGTGTGTGGCCCAGTACCCAGGGTTTGTGCGCACTGGGGAGATGGTGACAGACGTCCTTTTTGCTCAGATCTTTGCTAGGGCTCTTTACTCTTGTAGCTCATCACCCACTCCCTCTCCGTGCCTTCTGCTGTCAAGTTCCCGTATTATTCTGGCCTACCCTACAATGGGTTCTCCTCCAGGCACCGTGAACACGGCTCCTTTGCAGCAGCAGAGGGCCTAGGTGCTTGAGAATTGGAGAGTTGAAGTACTCAGAGCCCTGTCTTCCCGTTTCCACTCCTGCCTTGGAGCTTCTGTCCTCTGTCTGCCCTGGGGAAAGGTGTCCCTCAGCAGAGACCGATGTGGAGCCTCAACGAGGAGCACTGGGACTCCCTTCTGCAGGCTAGGGTTTCTGACACTTAGGAGAAAGCCTGAGATCTCCCGGATGCACACACCTTTCCTCTGGAGCAATGTTGCTGAGGGATCTCTCAGTCCCTTCACAACTACTTTGACTATTAAATGATTCCATTTCCTGTTGGGCCCAAAGGTTTAGAAGACTGGCCGTCCGCCTGTAGAGGGATAGAGGTGTTCCTGACTGCACATCTAAGTGACCCCGCTGTTCAGCACTGGG
>NW_022111368.1:41449543-41464776 GCF_000313985.2 Echinops telfairi
GGGGGGGGGGTGAGCTACAGAGTGCAGTTGTTGAAGAACATAGGGGTGGGGTGATAGTGTGTGTTGGGCCGGGGTCACTAGGGAAGCATTTGGTGAAGTGTGTGTGTGCAGGCCGATTGAGGTCAATTTAGCTCAAAAGACATAGCTTACAGGATTGTGGAGGCCAGCAAGCCCCAAATTGATGAGTCGGGCATCCTTTTGGAGACTCCTCCTGATTTGGGTAGTTGTAGGAGCAGACTAACCTACAATCTGCAGGTCACCCAGCAGCTTGTTGAAGCACAGGGCTATGGATAGAAGCTGACTCCTCCCAGCGTGGGTAGGTCAAAGGACTGGCTGCTAGTGCAAGGCTCAAGAACCATAGAGACGACAGAGAAAAGGGAGAGCCTTGGCAGAGCCTTTCCTGACTTACGACATACATAGGCCTGTTAGGGGAGGGGGCCACTCTTGAAGGTTGCTGTCAATACACCAGCCCTTCTTAAATACTGCATTCATTTTCTTTTTTCTTCAAGATTATTGCTTTTGTTCTGGAAGGGAAAAAATCCAAAGTTGTTCGACGGCCAAAGGCCGGTGACTACCAGCGTTTGGATCAGAAGGTAAGGGAGGAGCAGTCGGGTCCCCAGGAGGAGGGGTGTGTCCTGTCAGGTGGGTCCGGTGGTGGGCTTGCATCTGGCGAAGCAGCAGCAGCAGCAGTAGGAGAGAACTGGGGAGAAAAGCTGCTGCCATTTCCCTGACCCTTTTCAGACCCCAAAGTACACGGGTGAATATACTTACTACAGTGTCAGAGTTAAAAGCACCCTCTTTAGGGCATACGGAAACTGAGGCCCCAAATCTTCAGTTGCCACTACATGTTGGTATCATGACCAACAAAGCAAAAGTGGAATGGACTCAAATTTGGAAAGTGTGGGTACACTAGAACAGGAAAAATGGTAGGTAGCTGTCCTGCGGTAGATGTCATCCCCCTCTTGGACAAAAAGGGCAGTGTGCGTGTTGCATAGCAACCATGGCTCATGGCTGGCAGAGTCAGAAATCGCAGTCCCCCATTCAAGGGCTCCGGCAACCATGTTGCTTTGGAATGCATGTCACTCCCCACAGTTCTGCCAATAATCCAGTCCACATGCACACAGCAGGCTCCTGAAAGGGTTCACTGCGCTTCTCTACATGTCTCGTTGCAGAGCGTCGACACCTTACTTCCATTCAGTTACTCTTCACTCATGTTAAGAGTTGGGTGGTTCTGATGCTGTATCACGGAACTGAACCGGTTCTTTTTGTACTGTACCAGTGGGTCACACATGTTACTGAGCAATCTGGGCCACTAGGTCTGGGTGGTGCCTACATGGCTACGTTCCTATGATCACAAAGGCTGCTGACACCACTCTTCAGCAGCGAAGTCCTCCAGCTCCCCCCATGAGCCCTGTCACGCAGACGCTGAGTCCCCAGACCTGAGTGCAGCGGCCCATGGGCTGCCCGAAAGAAAAGCCCTCCTCCCCCCGCCCCCACAGCAGCAGGAGCTGAGGGGGTGCTCTTCACAGGCTCCCTGTGACAGCAAGGACAGTAGACTCCCACAGGGTGTGACAGCACGCTTCTTGCTCATTCTCCTTAGCCACCTCGAGGCCATTGGCAAAGAGCGGTCAGGCCAATTAATTGCGATTTCCCATGAGCCACGATCCTAAACTTCTTAACCAAGAAACTGAACCCATGAGGGGCTTTTTTTTTTTTTTGCTTCATAAGCTGCCTCCACGGCTTCTTCAAACTGGCTTTACAAATAATTGCACGTGTTTTTATTTTTATTGATTGCTTTTTGGTGGCAGATCAGTCTCAGTTCTGAATCTCGCCCCTCAGCTACAACATTTATAAGATCAATTTCCCACCCACCGCCAAAACCAGAGTAGTGGATAGAGTCCGATCCTCTGGAAAGATGACGTTACTGATGGACTGTGTCACTCTTGTTTCAGATTTGATTTATTTACCCCTCAAGAGCCTTGTCCTCCCTGCTGATTTGGGTGTGAAATCAAGAGAAATGAAGAGTGAAGTCTTGGGACCTGAAAGACACTCTCTCCTGGGATGTGGTGGCAAGCCTGGGCTGGCGGAGCCAGGGAATTGCTTGTGTTTTTCTGCACCTGCACTTTGGCGATGTACTTGTGTGTTCTCTCTATTTATCGTTTGCGCTCTGAGTGTGACGGGAGGGGATGTGGGTGGGAACGCAGCTACGACCAAAGGGAGTGGAACCTGAGCCCCAGCCTTGGCCAGGGAGGAGAGTCACCCCTTACCAGCTAGCATTGCACTGTGCTGTGTCCCTTTGCAGGCCTGGGGTAGCCTCTGCCGCTCCAGTGACTCAGGCCCCTTGTTTGGGGGGCTGCCTTTCAAGAGTTGTAGACGGTGGGGAGGGAGCATGGCAGGCAAGGGCGTATTTGAACGCAGCATTCTCTTTAGCGACTCTTGCAGCAAACCCACACCGCATGTTGGAAAAGTGCATTATTGCCTGCCCGCCCACCCTGTGTAGCCTAAGTTCTTCACATTTTCCTGCTGTTTTAATAAAATTTTAGATCAAATGAATCAACTTAAATATAAAAATGAACTTGGGGTTTCTGAGCATAAAGCCCTAAAACCTGTTCCTATTGCCAGTTTTTATTATATGACTGATAGTTGAAACAGCGGGATCTTCTTCCATGCCGGAAGTTGAGGACAGGTTTGTGCTTTGTGCAAGAAAGCCGTCTGGCGGGGATGGGGCCTTTGTGCGTGGTTTTCAAAGGGCTGTTAGGAAAGAGCTTTCCCACGACTCCATTTGCCTCACCTAAAACGAACCGAGGGGCTTCTATTTAGAAAGGAGCTGGGCTGTTTCACCCTGCCATCAGGTGGGGGTGGGGGTCTTAGCTGAGGGGAAGTGCTAAGGGGTCATCACTGGAAGCCCTCCTTCCAGCTCATGGCAGGAGACGTTTGGGTCTAAGAAACTCAGTCGGCTTCTCCTGGCATACTGAGGGTAGTATCTTGGATCAAGTTGTTTGAGGTTTTATGTAAAACAGCTCTAGCCTTGCTCCACTCTTCGGCCCGAGGAAAAACAAATAGGATCGCAAAGAACATGGGAAGGAAGGGGAAGCCATGAACTGGGGTGGAGGAAGTCAGGCTGAAGAAAGTTCCGGCCATCCTATTTGTCATACGAGGGAGGGCTCAAAAAGTGGTGGTAAAATTCCATTATCTTTTCATTCCTTTTTCATGGAGTTTTTGAAGCCCCCTTGTGTTAGTTCCAACTTTGCTTAAGATGGCCCAAGGCCCTGAGTTCAAGGTTCGTTCTTGGACGGGTAAGCTCTTGTATGCAGGTGGAGGAGGGAGGGAGGGCTGCTCCTCTCAGCCCAACACCCTCAGAGCATGGGAAGATTGACCCCATGCAGAAGAATCTTCCAGGGTCTTCACGCCTGCCTCTCCTCACCCCTTCCACCCTTCACACAGGCCCGCATCCCCAGCCCGTCCCCTCTTCTCCAACCCATCCTTCCTTCTACTGTTTCATCTCCCTAGTAATTCTCAGCATCTTTGAAACTCTTTGGTTCCTGTCTTTGTGCGTACGATGTTTCTCCAAAGGTTATCAGGTCACCAAAGCCATCTTTCCATTTTCCCCTCTTGCTTCCCCCTCCCGACACCTCAGCCCATTGCACTTCCCACTTGGACTTTTTTCCCAAAGAGCCACCACTTTCATTGGTTCCAGCCACCCGCACAGGTGCTTAAGGAGACAAGAGCGAGCTTTCTAAAAAGCTGGCAGTGGTCTGAAGCTTGTGTGTGAACCTTTCACTGCTTGGAGAAGCAGTTTAGTCAGGAGCCTGTACTTTGGCCTCTCTGTTGGCCTTTCTCTGCTGGACAACCATTTGTCTCTGCTCCACCCCAATTCGTAGCCTGCTTCATTTTTATAGGTAACTTGTTACCCTGAATGATGCCGCTAGTCTCACCGTTTGAACACAGGAGAGGATGCCACATGTCATACCTGGTGATTCTGCCAGGCCACTCTGAAAACTGGCTGGGAAGGGTGACTTGGACTTTGAAGAGACTTCCAGATCTAACTGATCTACAACAGCTAAGGCTGGATTTCACCTCAGCGAGTTGCACAGGTCAGATGTGAAGCACCTACAGAATCCCACTTTAGAAACCCTCAAGATGTAGGAGTGGGGGCCCTAGGGTGCTTCAAAGGACTGCAACCCAGCCAGTGCACGTTGCCATAGGTCTGAGTCCTAAGTCTGCCTTGTTAAATAAATGATCCATTGAAATCGTTTCCATTCTTTTCTGTACTCACAGTCGACGCCACTGTTTTACATGTTCAGCTTTTGAATAACTTGGTTACAACTACTTAATTGTATGTTTTAAACGCATATTTGGTGTACTGATGAGTATTTTCCAGTATGTAATGTTGAACTAGCTTCTGTGAAAGCCTCCTCAATGTAGTTTTGTACCACTGAAGAGCAAACAGCAATTTTCAAATGTTAATGCGATAAATCATTAACTTTATTAGCAGTACATTAAAGTTTAGTAAAATGAGATCTTTGGTGCTTCAGTTTAAGAGATTTTTTTTTTTTTAACTTAAGCCTTCATTTCCTGCCTCTCCATCCCGCCAAGCCCAGGTCTCCAAGGCAGTGGGGCTGGCCGTCCCAGCACTATTAGCTCTGTCACCTGCTGCGAGCACCCTTGGCCTGGAAACCCTTTCAATCTGCTCCTCCCCCAGTGAAGGCATCTGCCCAGCCCTGCGCCCACTCGTAGCTTCCTTCCCCAATACTTTGGAGGATAAACCCTGAGGCTCGGGCTGGCACCAGTGGCCACCTCCATCAAAAAGACCAGTGGAGGACTTGACTGCAGGTTCTAGCATTCGCCTTAAGTTTTACTGTTGGAAGCACATACCTGCTGTGGGCATTTCCTGGGCCTGAGAGTGTCAAGGGTCAGTAAAACAACACAGTGCCAAAGCCATGCCCAGGACTTTAAAACCTAACACCAGCCCTCCTGCTAGAGTGAATTTCAACTCACAGCAACCCCACAGAGGGGTTCTGAAGCTGTAAATCTTTAATGAGTTAGAGCAGAAAGCCTCATCTTTATCACTTGGAGCAGCTGGTGGGTTTGAACCTCAGACCTTATGGTTAGCAGTCTTAACGCTCACCCTGATAGCATCGGCTGGTGCTTTTCTACAGAGCAGTGTGGAAGTCCTGCAGCCCAGTCAGACCTGGACCTGCTGCCTGAGGCAGCATTTCAGGAGCACCCACCACCAGAGTGAGGCACGGGCATCAGTGTGGCCCGTGCTGTCAGCAGGGGGAGTAAGCAACTAACTATTGAAGTGACACCAAATGATCTGCCCCAGCAAAACTCACCTTTCCCAACCTGTAACCTGCACTCGGTCAGGGTGTTGGAACTCTGTTCAGAAATCAGACATGTGCTTTAAATCATAGACACGGAGCTACTGCGGGGCAATGGGGCCAGGAATGTGTCCCGGCCGGGGGGCCAGGCCCTCTGCCTCGGCCCAAGGGAAACTACTGGCTCTTCCTCTGGGCCTGGACCCTCGAGCCGAGCTTCTGCAGGTCTGCATACACATTGCGCTTCAGGATGGCGCAGCTGCACAGCACGGCGCCCTGCAGGGCCCCCATCAGCCCACAGGTGAAGATGTCCTGACCTGTGAGGCAAGAGTAGAGCCTGTCAGCACCCGATGAAACCCAGAGGGCCGGACCAGGGCGCCCAGCTCCAAGCAGGAGCACGGGCGGGGTGGGGGTGGGGAACGGGACAGGAATAGTGAGTTCTAAGTGGGGCAGTCAGTGTACCTGTCAGGTAGAGGTTGGGGATGGGGCTTTGAGCCCTCAGGGAGGCCATCGTGTGAGGGTGCAGGCGGCCCAGGTCGTGGTCGGCCCCATAGCAGGCCCCTTGGGGAGCGGCCAGATAGAACTGATTGGTCAGCGGGGATCCTCCTTCCACACTGTCCACCTGCGGAGCGAGATGGGCAGGTGCGGGGAACTCCCACTTCAGCTCCTGGACCATCGGCTTCCCGGGGCTGTCACTGAGGGCCTTCTTCAGGGGAGGGCAGAAACGGCAGACCCAGGTCTCTGACCCTCCCCCCTACCAGGCACTCTTATCTATCTCCTTACCTTCCCCTCCAGCTGGGGGAACAGCTTCAAGACGCTGGCCATAGCGGCTTCCACAAAGGAGTGCTTGAGGGTCTCATAGCCGCTGCTGCGTTTGTCCGGGGACTCCCCCTGCCACTCCTCAAACCACTTGTAGGCGGCAGGGAACAGCACGATCATGGTGGAGCGGTCTGGGGGTACAAAGCCCGTCACCACTGCTGCCCTGGCCTGCCTGGCCCCTCAGCCCTTCGCCAGGACCCCCTTGCCCCACCTGGGTGGCGGGCCTCCCATGTCGGGTCCTTGGTGGATGGGGAAGCAATGAAGAATAAGGGGATGTGCTCCGCTGCCTTGTCCCTGGGCTTGGAGTAGTAGAGGTGCATCCTGTGGGGAGACGAGGAGCTGCCCGCCCATGTCTTCACGGCTCCCCACAGGGGCTCCCCACCGTGGGGGGACCATGCAGCCCAAAGGAAAACGCCCTTTGGAGAGTCAGTGCCTGCCCGCTTACCCCACCCTACTTCCCGGAGGCAGTGGGCAGCGTGGGCCTGCGCGCGCACACACAGCCTTACGCCTTGTCCATGTCGGTGTCAAAGTAAACATAGTAGTTGGTGGAGTTGAGCGCCAGCTCCTGCTGGGAGCCTCGCAGGCAGATGAAAACGGAGAACACGCCCAGGCTGGGCTGCACCATGGACAGCTGCTGCTGCACACCTGTCAAAGGGCGGGGCTGTGACCTGCAGCCGCTCACCTGTGCCTTCCTCCCCGACCTGGTAGGCCGCTCGGGTGCAACCGGTGAAGGGCACGGCCCCAGACTCCTAGCCCCCTACCTCTGCTCTAATCACCTAGGCCAGAGGCACTCAGGCCGGCCGGCACCTCCGACGGCCAGCTCAGCCCCATGCAGGCGGTGGGGCAGGCAGGCCAGACCCAGGCAACGGGGCCTCCCTACTTCTCGGCAGCAGGCAATCCCAAACCAGCGTGCTGCAAACTGACACCCCAAAGTCTGTCTTTGTCCCTATTCCAAAGACCATCCAGGAGCCTGCTTGTGGGAGACATCACAAGACGGCTGCCCCCCAGTCCTGACAAAAATGTTCCAAACCCTCTGCTAGGCCCTGGGGGGCCCCCAGAGAAAAGGACCATCTGTCTGGTCTTCCAGGAGAGACCTTCCTGAACTCGGATGGCCATCCACGGGAGACTCCAGAGAGCCTCGTGAGCGCTCCGTTCCGGGGAAGGTGCCTGTAACCCCACACCAGAAATGGGTTTGAGAGGAAGGGACATGACTATCGGACAAGGCATGCAGCCAGGGGCGCAGCCTGAGAGGGAAGGAAGGGGAACCGGGTTCCCTGCTTCTCCCCTCCGATCCCCACGTAGCGCCTGAGGCCAGATGCATCGCGGCCTGGATCCTGGGCAGCAGAGCTTGGCCCATCTATGCTGGTGCCGGTGCAGTGCCACAGAAGCACGTTCCCACCAGGCCCAGCAGCCGGCGACAGGTTGCATGAGCAGAACCCTGGCTCTCTGAGGCCTCCACAGACAGCAGGGCTAGGAGCCCCAGAGCCGCCTCCTCCAACTACCCCCAGTGGTCCCCACGGCTCAGCATTGATCACTCTAGTCCCCCAAATTCCCCTACTTGACCACCCCACGTCCACCCTCAACCCCAACTGGTTCTGCCTCTTTAGAGGATCCCGGTCGCTGGTTCCCATCCCTTAGAGCAGCAGTTCTCAAACTGGGGGTCGCGACCCCTTTGGGGGTTAAATGACCCTTTCACAGAGGTCGCCCGATTCATAACAGTAGCAAACTTACAGTTATGAAGTAGCAATGAAAATAATTTTCTGGTTGGGGGATCACCACAACATGAACTATATATTTTTTGTTTGTTTTGAGGAACCGTATTAAAGGGTTGCGGCATTAGGAAAGTTGAAAACCACTGCCTTTGAGGGAGCTGGACCTGGAAGAAGCCCGGGAAATAGGAAGTCTCCCAGCACCTGAGAGCTCAGTGGTGCAGCCCATCTCTGGCACTCCCCAAAACGCCCGCACATCTGACTCCTACCCGAGCGGGCCAGGTAGCCCTTCAGCCGGTGTGGGCTGGCGCTGTTAGAGTGTTTTCAGGGCAAAAATACGTAAGCGCCTGAACACTGACTAACTGGACAGTGAGGGGAGGTCACGCAGAGCTGGCACGTGGAGCACAGCTGCCTGAGGGAGGCGGGCCGTGGGACCCACCGTGTCAGGGTGCAGGGGTCCTGGGCAGAGGGTAAGGGGTGACAGCAGGAGGCAAGCAGAACCAAAGGCCAAGCAGACAGGTCGTCCCACACCTGTGACTCAGTGCACTCTGCCCCACCCGACCCCGCTCACCCAGTTGTACAGCAAGAGGCCTCGGCTGGCAGCGGATGCTAGCAGGCCCAGCTCAGTGAGGCAAAGGTACCCGGAGGCTGGTCTTCTGGGCCACCCAGCCCACAGCCATTACAACAGCCATGCCACCCGGCCCAGGAGGAACTCGAAGGCCCTGCTCTTCTACCAAGCCCTAACCTGCCCACTTCCCCCAGCTCCTCTGGGAGCTGCCACCGGCACGCCTGCCCTCTGCCTTGTTCCACTGAAGGTTCTGCTCTTGACCAGCTGGCCTGGTGCTCCTGACTCTTAGTGCCCACCCTAGCCAAAGGAGCTCACCTGCAGTATCGGCCCCCTCCTCGCCAGTCGGCCTTTCCTCTCGTCTCCCCAGGAGTTACAAGAGGTGCCCCAGGGCCTTCACTCGGTAACCTGTTAGCTAACTAACCTTGGCTCTGCCACGTGGTTGCCTGCTCTCCTGGCCCTTCTGGTGAGACCTTTGCTCTGAAGCCGCACACTCAGCCTGCTGCGTGGGGTACACAGAGCCTCGCTCTCGGGTCAGGCTGGGTGGCCTCAGGACCTTCCTTCACCTTTAGAGGTTTCTATTTCCTCAGGAGCCCTGGGGATGTAAGGGTTATGTTGGGCGGCTAACTGCAAGGTCCGCAGTTTGAAACCACCAGCTGCTCTGAGGGGCTTTCTACTCCCATAGAGTACTACGGTCTCGGGCACTCACAAGGGCAGTTCTGCCCTGTCCTATGGAGCCGCAGGGAGGCGCCCTCGCCTCAATGGCAGGGTGCTGGGCTTTGGGGGTTTTTATTTCCCCAACCATCAACATTAGGGTGATCTCTCTGTCTGGAAACTGTGAGGATCAAATGCAAGGACAGAGGCCAGGCCTCTCAGATTTATCCATGGTGCACGGAGGTAAGGTGTCTCCCCCAAATAGGAGGGGGCTTCAAAACAGTTCGTGGGAAAATTCCGTCTGTCCACCAACTGCATCCCTGTGTGTGTCAACCTGGCTGGGCCAAGATTCTGACCCTGATGTCATTCTCCTGTGTGTTATAAAGCAACACCTCTCCATGAGGATTTGTGCATGAGGCAGATCTGATGACGACTGTGAATATTAGCTACAGGATTGGCTGCATCTTCAGTCAACCTTTTTGGCGGTAGCAAGAGACTAAAGAAGCAAGCAGAGATCAGGAGACCGCTGTCACGAAGGAAAATGAGCCAAGCGCGTTTCTTTGGAGCCAGCTCCCTGCTCTGAGAACCTCCTGGCCCCGGGGAGGAGTGATGACAATACACATGGGAGACCTTCAACACTGGGCCCACAGGTGCTGAAAGGAGACCGGGACCTTCCTGCTACCCTGGGAGCCAATCCAGAGCGAGCCTCCCTGTAACAGCAGGAGCCCTGAATCCAGTCACCCAGCCTCCTAAACTGTGAGTTACCACCACCCACGAGGGCACTGACGTTAGAGCAGCACTCAGTAACCAGACAGGTGGCATAACCATAAACACGCCCACCTCCCCTGCACACACCCAGGCTTTGATTTTATACTCGGCCCTCAGAGATGACCGCACCGAGGCTTATTCCTGCCTGGGTCCAGATTTCAAACGCGCCGCTGACGGTATAGAAGAACGACAGAGGAGCTAGGTCCTGAGAGCAGCAGAAAACGCTATCCTTGGCTCCCAAATAAGGCATACCACCCCTCTGTCTGTCCTGTCTTCTCCATCGGCCTCGGCTTCCCTCCCGATTCACTCGGCGCAATCCCTCCTCCCCGAAACCAGGGAACGATGAAGGAAAGGGGTGGAACTCACACCACAAGCTCAAGGAAAACCCAGAAATGTTCCCTGGGGACTCACCATTACGCTTAGAAAGGTGCTCTAAGATCTAGAGAAACTGGAAACAGGCCCCTTGAAATGGAGGCTTAAAGAGGAGAAAAAATGGTGGCAGAGGTTACAAGGGGAGCAGGGATAGAGATGCTGAGAATAATATGAGGAATGCTGGGAGGATGAGACAGAAAGAAACTTGCCCCTGCCCCGCTCCCCCTCTCCACCCCCCAGCACGGGCTCGCTGCGAGCGGCTGCCTGAGAGACAGCATTCGCACTGTCTCTGCTTAGGATGGTCAGAGGGCAGCTGGTTTAGGTAGCCAAGGGAGAGACAGGCAGCATGAGGCGGGCTGAGCAAGCGGAGTCTGGAAGCAGAACTGCTGAGGCAGTGGAGAGGGTGATGCAGAGCCGGCGCTCACCTGGCAGGCCGCGGGCCTGCTCCGGCAGTAAGTGCTGGTAGGTATTGAAGAGCCCCGCGCTGGAGATCACGACGGGGCAGTAGATGTTCACCAGCTCTTGGCCCTTCTTCACGCTGACACCTACAGACACGGCAGGTGGGTGAGGCTGTCTGGCTGACTCCACTCCTGCCCGGGCTGCCTCCTCCCAGAGTTCAGCCCTAGTGGGCTTTAACTCTCTGTGCAGCTTACAGGACTGGCCCGAGTTAGGGCAAGGGGGTTCTGGGCCCTCTCCGCCTTTTACAGGGTGAGGGCAGGGCATGCTCCTGGCCTCCATTCTGACCTGTGGAATGTCCACATTACTCATTTTTTTCCATCCATCCCGAGTCAACATTTATTGAACCCCTAGTGGTACGGTGGTTAAGGAGTTGGGCGGCGATTTGCAAGGTCAGCAGTTCAGAACCACCAACTGTTCCTTGGGAGAAAGAGGAGGACTTCTACTCTTATAACAGTTTCGGTCTTGGAAACTCAAAGCAGGAGTTCGACTCTGTCTTATAAGGTCACTATAGGCCAGCACGGAGTCGATGGCGATGGGGTTTCTGGTGTGGTTAAGTGGTGAGTGGTGCAAATGGTTTGTGTGCAACTACTAACCTGAAGGTTGGTGGTTTGAACGCACCCCATGGTGCTATGGGAGAACTGTTTCTCTAAAGATTAAACCAAGAAATGTCTGCAGTAGCTCTGCCCTGTACGACTTGGGGTCGCCACGAGTCAGAATTGACAGGATGGCAAAGGGTTTGGTTATGTGGGGAGACCTATGGACAGAAAGATCCAGGAAGACCTAGTGCCCACATCCAAGATACTACCGAATTCCTGCATAATGTCACTATTGTTGAATAAACTGCTACTCTGTGAGGAAGGGTCCCTGGTGGCACAATGGCTTACGCGATAGGCTGCCAAGCTCACGGTCAATGGTTCAAGCCCACCAGCAGCTGCACAAGATAAAGATGGGGCTATCTGGACCTATACCAAGCTAGTCTCAGAGACCCTGAAGGAGCAGCTCTACCCTGCAAGGTTCCGTGGGTCAGAGTCAACGCCATGGCAGTTGGGTCGGGAGTTTGGTTTTGTTTTAGTCACACGGACCAAGAATCCTTCCTTCTCCCTTTGAACCTCAAGACCTACTATTCCCTTAGCAGATTTCAGCTTCTAACGCCTCACGATGAGCTGAGCCCTATACCTTCAGGCCTCCAGGGCCTTTTCTTCTCTGCGCCCAGTCTCGCCGCCGCCCCCCCCCCCAGCCCTGGCAGCCCGAGGCCCGGGCAGGCTCTCACCACAGGCCTTCCCGGCGGAATCCAGCAACACACTCTGCACGGAGGCCCTTGTGAGCACAGCCCCTCCGGCCCGCTGGATCACGGGGATGGTGTGGAAGGCAATTTCGCTGGAGCCTCCTCGGGGGTAGAAAGCCCCTTTCTGGTAGTGGTCGACCACCAGTGCATGCATGGCAAAGGTGGTGTGGCTGGGGGTCACGCCTACAGGAGGAAGGGGTGACAAGGTGAGAGTGCCCCACAGAAGCCGGTTAGGCACACCGGCCGAGGCCACACTAGGATCCCAGGGTTCCCCGGAACCCAGGACAGTCAGTGGCCTGTGTCCATCCAAATAAAGGGTATTTTACATCTCTCTGGTCTGGCAGGAAAGCCCGCCCTGCAAACCGCCAGGCGGCCAAGCTCAGTGGGGACGGAGCTGGTGGTACAGAAACCTCATCTGGGTAGTGCAGGAGGGGAATTTCTACCAGGGCGAGCACGCTTCTCACCCACCAGCCCCAATGGGCTGGGGTTTTTCAATGGCACCATTTCAGTCAGTCAAGCAGGTTTGGGAAGAAAGTCTGACCAGGAGGCAGGAGAGCGGCACCCTCCTCCAGGAGCCGCCCCAAGCCTGCGCCTTACATACCGTAGGTGGGGAAGATGTAGCTGAGCACAGCCCGGAGCTCAGGGGAGGCCGGCAGCTGCCGCAGGACCTCAGACAAGCTCTGGGTGGACGCCCGCAAGAACGGCGAGAACCATGTCAGCAGGCCACCCTTGCAAAGGAGCCGAGCCACAGGCAGCGGGAGGAGCTTCAGGAAGATGGCGTGGATGGCTCCCCTGGAGACCACCTGGGAAAGCAAGCAAGCAAGCACTGAGTAGCAGGCAGCACCTCGGGGACCCCGGGGCAGCATCACCACGCCCAGCAACATGCCCCGTTCGTTCATTGACACAGTGAGCCACAGACACTTTATCTGCATGCGCGGTCCGGAGTCCGTGGGCCGGCCCCTGCAGAGCACAGCAGGCACGGAGCTGGCTGCAGCCCAGGCTCCGGTAAGATAGATCAAACCAGATTGTTGATTGACAGCTTGCCCGGGACTCTCAATCAACCAGGACAAAAGCAGCAAACCCTCTGGGGGAGAAAACATTGGGTCAAAGGTCACACCTTCTTGGGCGCAGGTGTGGGGAACAAAAGGATTTCTCTTAAGTTGTCTCCCCAAAATATATGCCAGATTTAGCTTGAAAATAATTGTTCACTAGGCAGCGAAAGTAGGTCAGAGGTTATTCTCCCTAACATCGACCATCAAGAATGGATTGGGAGTCATTCTCACTGAGAGGTATCAGCTGTCTAGATCAAGCAGACACCACTGCTTATCCCACAACAAATAGGGCCCATTCCTTTCTGTTATTGTTCCCTCAAAACAGTGCCCATAGGCAAGCCCGGGACCACTCTAAGATGACTAAGCTTAGGTTACTATCTTGCCACACATGACCCCCTATTCCCTCCTCTTACTATTGCACGTTCACCCCTAGGTCATCCCCCTCCTATTGCTTGTATTGCCTATGTTACAACCCCTCTCTATGACGTAGGTTGTTATCTGCTATCAGGGGGCTTGCATGCCTCCCAGGATAGTAATTGCCTGCTTTATTGTATGAGACACCAGAATGATCAAACCTGTTCAAGGATGAATTGTACTGCCCTTCTCTGTGACGCATGATGCTGTGATGTATCCCCCTAAAGTAATATGATGCATGGTTAGCAATAAATAAGGAGGCTCCCTGGTTCTCAGGAGGGTGGCTGGAGAAGGTGACTAAGGAGGACGAAGCAGCGGATTCTTCTCTGGCGGCTAAGCCCCCTCCATGAGGACCATCAAGCCGGGCTGAGGTGAGCTATGCTACCATGAATTGCGTCTGACTCCATTACTTGACTCCATCCTTTAACTCTCATGCTCTCTATGACTTTACTATAATCTCTACTTATTATCGCTGTACAATTGCGCCTACCGAACCTGTGATGTTTTGTGGGGTTCCCTCTTTCTTATAACCCCATATGCAGGGGGAAATATTTCAGCCCCAAACCCAACCCCAAATTCCCTGCCGTGGAGTCACAGCCAGAGGACAGGGTGGGACCACCCGCCCTGCGTGTTTCCGAGAGTCTGTTTATGGAATAGAAAGCCCCGTCTTTCTCCCTTGGAGTGGCTGGTGGTTCAGAACTGCTGACCTTGGGAGTCACAGCCCAACACACAACCATTAGGCCACCAGGGTTCCCTAAATCCTGCCGATTTGGGATGTTTATAAAACTCTGTACTCTCGGACTTTTCTCCTCTACACTCAAGAGTCCCCTTCCTCGTAGGAGACATTGCTTTCCTGCTGTGGCAAATACAGAAGCCTTCAAAAAGTTCGTGGAAAAATCCCATTATTCTGTAATTCCATTTTCCCCCCACAAACTCCTTTTAAACACAGATTTCACAGACCAAACAAGTCAATTCTATATTAAAGGGGGCGGGGGGGAGTATAAGCGTTACCACTACCAACTGTAGGCACATCTTCTTCATTCTGGCACCTGTTAAGATCAGCCCCCTAGGATCCACCTGCCCGACCTCTGTCATGGCCCAGAGCCCAGTGACCGTCTCTACAGGTTGACCTCTCCCACAAAAGCCTGGAGCCCCCTTGTAGACGTGCTAACAAAGCATTTGTCATCTCACCCAGCTTCACGCAGACAGCTCAGTGACATTAATTTCTGTCAGCCATCACCCTATTCCCAAAGTTCCCTGCTCCCTCCCTTAACAGAAATGGTCTGCCTTCCCTGGTTGCCACCACTAATCACCTGTGGTCTCTCTCCATACTTGCCTGTTGTAGACATCTCACGAAGGCGGCGTCATACACTTTCTTGCAACTGACTTATTACTTAACTCAGCAGTAGCATCTGCCTTCCTGCTTGTCACTCTATTTGAGATATACACCTGGGAGTGGGATGATCAGCTCATATGATAATTCTATGTTCAACCTCTTGAAGGCCTGCTGAACTGTTTTCCGCAAGGCTGACCGTTATACAGCCCCCACCCCCACCCCCAGCCACCGCTCGCAGCAGTGAGGATTCCGGTCTCTCCACATTCTCGCCAACACTTGCTGCTTCCCACTGAAAAACAAACAAACAGCCATCCCCGTGAGCGAGAGTGGGAAGGGCTATCTCACTGGTTTTGACCATCAGTCAGTCCATCATGATTGATGACATGAGGCATTTTTCCATCTCCTGGTTGGCCATGTGTATTTTTTTCTTTAGAGCAGCGGTTCTCAACCTGTGGGTCGCAACCCCTTTGGGGGTCGAACAA
>NW_022111368.1:41464876-41471928 GCF_000313985.2 Echinops telfairi
TAAACCAGTGGTTCTCAACCTGTGGGTTGCGACCCCTTTAGGGGTCCAACGATCCTTTCACAGGGTTCACCTGATTCATAGCAGTAGAAAAATTACAGTTATGAAGTAGCAACAAAAATAATTTTATGGTTGGGGTCACCAACAACATGAGGAACTGTATGAAAGGGTCGCGACATGAGGAAGGTTGAGAACCACTGCTTTAGAGAGCTGTCTATTCAAGTCCTTTGCCCATCTTCTCAACTGGGTGCTTTGCCTTTTTATTGTTAAACTGTAAGAGCTCTTTATATAGCCCAGGTATGAAACCCTGCCTCGGTACACAGATGTTTTCTTTTGCTGGTTCATTTCCTGCTCAACAAAATCATTTTGGAAAAATGTCCAGCTGTCCCCAGATGGATCAGTGCAAAGAAACCCCCTTGAGACCAGAAGTAAGAGGGCAGCAGCTGGGCCTAGGCTCTGGAGGGCCAGGCCGTGGCTGCACTCCGGAGGACACTGCCCGGCTCCCTGCCACCCCACGGGTCCCTCCCCTCGTGGAGCAAGCCAGTCAGCTGGCCCAGTTACCTGAACGAGCTGCATATACTTGTCAATGGCCGCTTCTTCGTGAGGAAACTTCTCCTTGAGGCCCTGCACGAAGGCTGCCTTTCCGCTGTACATGGGGAACTCCTTTCGGCCACTGGGCCCTTCTAGTATCATGATGTCAAAGGGCGAGGCCAGGGAGGCCCAGTCCAGCTGCCCCTCCGTGATCTGGTCCAACATGAACCGACCCACGCTGCCTTCCTCCATCTGCCCGATGTAATGGATCCCTGATGGGGACAAGGACACAGGGTGGAGGCGGCGGTCAGTCTGGCATGGAAAGTGGACTGCCTCCCTTACCTACAGGCAGAAACCACACCATCCCTGCTCACCCCAGGTCCCGGTGCAAGGGTTGGGGGTCAGAAAAGAACAGCCACACCCAGAGAAAAGACCAAGGCCAAACACCCAAACCCACGGCCACCGAGTTGATTCCAACTCACAGCAAGCCCGTAGGACAGAGTAGAACTGCTCCGTAGGGTTTCTGAGACGATGCATCTGAATCTAACATAAAACAGGCTCACTGTTAAAAACAACAATAACAAAAAAAAAACCAGGCTCACTGCCATCGAGTCAATGCTGACTCACAGCAACCGTGTATGGCAGGGGAGAACTGCCCCTGGGGGCTTCTGAGACTGGAACTGGTCTTTCTCCCTCAGAGTGACTGGTAGTTTCGAACTGCTGACTGTGGTTAGTAGCCAGTGGGGTCCTTGGAAAAGAGACAGGGCTCTTAAACGATAGATGCCCAATCTCACAAACTCTGCCATTGAATCCGTGCTGACTCAGAGCAGCCCTACAGGCAGGGTAAAACTGCCCCTTTGAGTTTCCAAGACTCTGTATGGTAGTGGAAAGCCCCTTCTTTCACCCTCAAAGGGGCTGGTGGCTTCAAACTCTCAACCTTTCAGATGGCAGCCCAATGCGTAACCACCACACCACCAGGGGTGCGTAGGGCTGCAAGGCTCCTGGAGACAGTCATGCTCCTGGCCCTTTTCCACACCAGCCTTACCTGTGTCGAATTCAAGGCCATTTTTTCCAAAGGTATGACAGCAGCCCCCGGCCTTGGTATGTTGTTCCAGCACCAGAACTCGCTTGCCAGCTTTGGCCAAAATCGTAGCGACAGCCAGGCCCCCGATACCACTGCCGATCACCACCGCATCCAGCTTCTCGGGCACTCGGCTGACTGAGAAAGCTGCAGCAGAAGGGAGTATCGGTGGGCTTCTCAAGAAGGCTCAGAGAAACACCACGGCCACGGCCACCACAGGGCGCTTCTCGAGCCCATACACTGCGAGAGACCCCCGAGAGCAGTGAGGCGCCTGACTAAATGGCCTCAAACACACGACCTGGGAAATAGAAACCGAAAACAAAGTCTGATTTGACCTGAACTAGCTCAACCAAAAGCTACTGTGTGTTTGGGAATTCCAGCAGTCCAAGAGGGTAAGACTCAGTGAACAAGGAGGAGGTTGACCTCTGCAGGCACCGAGGTCCACTGGCCTCACATAATCCACAGAGATCATGTTCCCAGTGTTGGCATTGCCTGGGGTCTTAAAAGCTCGTGAGCAGCCATGTGAGGTGCAACTGCGGGTTCCCCCCACTCCAGAGGAAAAAGGAATGATGGAAATGAAAGGACATGTGGAAATAATGAATCTGATGGACCACAATAGACATCAGTGTCCACAACCCTGAGACCAGAAGAACTAGATGGTGCCCAGCCGCCACTGCCAACGACTCCTGTGAGAAGGTCCTGGATAGAGTGGGAGAAAAATGTGGCACAGAACTCACAAACTCACACACTCGAGACCAGGCTTACTGGTTGGACAGAGACTGGTGAGACTCCCAAAGCGATGGCCCGTGCCCTCCCTGTCTAGAGCTAAACGTGAGAATACACAAGCACTTCTGATCAAGCACCAAGGCTAGAGGGCTAGACCAGGAGCAATGGAAACAGGAGGGATGAGAGATGACACACTTAATGAGTTGAATCAGAATGTGTATGAGTTGTTGAATGGAAAACTATGATCTGCTCCATACCCCTCACCTAATTCACAAGGAGAGTTTTCCAAAAGAGCAAGAAACACAGGTTGGGAAACCTAGCTGTAGAGAGAGAATGAAGAAAGGGAAAAACCGATGTGGGCGAGAGACAGAACATTATGGGGCAGGTTGCCACCCTGGGGCTCTCTGCTCACAAGTCATTTCTCCTGGGCAGCTGCGGAATCTGTGGGAGCCTGCGAAGCAGTCACTTTGTACAACGTATTCAAAATAATTTCCATGTACGTGGTGCCCTCTGGTGGTACCACATGGGCAATGCAAGTTCTGTTCAAAGAGTCACTTAGGAAGAACTGAGATTTAGAATTTTTCAAGGTGTGAGAGAACTTGGCAAAATTTTGAGCTTTCAAACGTTTTTAGAGACTGCCAGTGAAAAGTGCATTTTATATCCCAAGCAGAACAATACCCTACCATAACGAATCTGCTCTGTTCTGCATTTTCAGGCGTTACTTGTAACCCTTGAAAGTGACTTTGAGGACTCACTTATATATCACAACCTGCTCTGGAAAACAGTTTAAACTCCCTCTTAGATAAGTGCAGCGACTTGCTAGTGATTATACAGTAAAGTAGTGACAGAGTCCAAGTTCAAAATTCTGGTTTCAGAAGTTCAGATTATCAGCCCTTCCATTTAAAACGCCATCATCTTGGGAAGGGTTGTTGATAAGTAGCTGCAACTCTTGAATACAAAATTGATGGTCTGAAATGTAAAAGCCCACCTTATTCACAATAAAAACATTGTTTAAAAAACAATGTAGCAATTGTGGGCCAGTGGAGCAATGGATAATCTGTGTGACTACGGATCAGAAAAAACAATGTAGCAGATCATGTCACATGAATTATAAAATGAAGCGAGAGGGAAACCGGTGTGTGTGTGTGTGTGTGTGTAACCGGTGGGGGGGGTGTCAAACAGGTGTGTGTGTGTGTGTCAAACGGGGTGTGGGGGGGTGTTGGGGTGTCAAACCGGTGTGTATGTATGTGTGTCAAACCGGTGTGTGTGTGTGTGTGGCTTCTTTAAAAGTAGAACTCTTTTTTAAAACCTTTGAGCAACTCCGAGAGTTTTTTTAGTTGAAAAAGGACCATCTGTCTTCTGGTTTTATTTTGTTGAGAAGAGACACCCAGAAGAGCACATGTCAATAGTCTCTGCACGAACAACTGTGTGACGCTGCTTTCATTCTTTGAGGTGTGCAACCATCTACACCTCCGGCCATGAACCAACTCATTGCCCCATTTGGCTTCCATCTCATCTTTCAAATACTCATTGTCAGCTCGATCCCATACAACCCACACCACACCCACTAACACCTAGGTGTGTCCCATCCAAAGCGACCCTCTAGGGCAGGGTAGAACTGCCCCTGTGGATTGCCCCGACTGTAACTCTTTATGGGAATGGAAAGCTTTGTCTCTCAACCGAAGCCCAACTCCTAACCAGGAAACCTCCAGCGCTCCTTATCCCATAGTCTTAACCTAGCTTCACACTCAGGCAGACAGTCTACTAATTAAACCGTTAGATTTTAAGTAGACTTCTGGGGATATTTTTGGGTTATGAGAAAAAGATTTTAATATCATCCCAGATAACTAAGTATTGCATTAAAACCAACTAGACTCTCTTCCATTCATAGTGGATTTTTGGCCATGTATAATTCTGTCATTTGGAAGATGTTGGTTTACCAAGGAATGCCTTACTTCTCAGTGTTGGCATGCGCATGCAATATCAAGACGTTCACACTTGTTCGTTTCCTATCTCCTCTGAAGGGAAGCTGGTGCCCACTCTGCATAAAGAGGGCATTGGCCTCCCGCAGTTCTGGAGGAAGCCCAGAATCACGTCACTGGACAAACAAAACGCCGTTTGCTTGGCAAGGTGAAGGAGATGTTTGTGCATTCTCTTCGCCCCCCTGAGCCCCGGTAGTAGAGGTCGTGGGAAAAGCTAAGCAGAGACCTTGACACGCCGAAGGGCGGTGAGGGTGGGCGCCTCTTGCCCCGGCTTGCCCCGGCCCAACTCTCGCCTGGGGCGGCACCGGCGCCACCACGGCGCCGCCGCCACCGCCACCACGCGCGTGCAAGGACGCCTCACGGACCGACGGGGAAACTGACGCCTAGGTCGGATCGCACAAGCAGTCCGTGCGGGCTGACCCCCGGGACCCAGGTTCCCATCGCTGACCTTGCTTGAGAACTTTCTTCCTGGCCTCCTTGTCTGTCACCAGGGGAGCGGGAGGCCGCTTGACGTCCTCGGAGAAGGGGTTCGGGGCGCTGCCCGAGCACAGTGCCCTGTAAACTTTGTAGACGGTGACCAGCAGCAGCGCGCCCAGCAGCAGCGGCCACATCGCGCCGCGGGCAGGGCGCGGAATGGGCCGCGCTCGGCTGGCGCGGCTGCGGCTCCGCCCCTCGCGTTCGCCGGCCCCAGTCGCGAGGCGGGAGCAGCTCCGGGACTTTACCCACGCGTTTTCCCGAGAGGACACAACGCCAGTGCGGATTGACCCTCCCCGCAATTCATACTCCGTTTGCGGAGCCCGGGGTCCAGCGCCTGCCGGGAAATGTAGTTTTCCCGACAGGGCGGGGACGCGCGGGAAGCGCCGTGCGCACGCGCAGAGGCCGCACCCGCGCCGTCGGCGCGCAGTCACCGGTAATGTGTCCGGCTAGCGGGGGTCCGGGAGAAGAGGATCCTAGAGGAAATGCTCGCCGGCGGCCGTGAGGCAAGGCAGGTGTCTCAGGTCTGAGAGGTCGGAGGGAGAGCTGCGGTCCGGGCCCGCCTCTGTTTGGACTTGAGTGATCTGAGAAATTGCTTCCCGCAGCTTCCCCTTCCACGCAGGGAGGAAGTTTCTGCCTGGAGACCCTCCCTGTCCCTGTCGGAGGGGGTATCTGGGCGAATTAAGCGCCCTACCCCGGTCTGCCCACCACCGCGGGCCAGCGCCTGGCCCCGGGACTCCCCAATGAGCCCTTGGTGTGGGTCGCAGCTCCCCGCCTAAAGGCGTGGCCAGCAGCGGGACCCTGGTGGACCCGCCCCGCCAGGCTGCTGCCGGCCCGGTGCCGGTGGCCGCACTCCACCTCCGTGGAGCCCACCGGGCGACAGTGTCGCCTGCCGTAGCTGTCTGCACGGCACATCTGCTTGTAGAACGCGGACTCCTTGTTTCGGAAGGACGTATCTATCCACAGAGTGGCTCCCTTTAATGTAGTTCCTTGCCCGCACTGGGGGCCCAAGTACTACTTGTGTGATTTGAAAGAGGATCGCCATTTCCTCAGGCCCCTCTGTAAGTGTGCCAGTGTTGCCACACGTGACGCCACGATTCCAGATTTGCTTATGTGACGCTGTTTCCGATCGATCGCCCCATTTGTCCGATACCGATCGTTCCCGTCTCTGTGCAAGTCCCCAACAGTGTCCAGCCAGAACTGAGGCACTCGCAGGCGTGCTGGGCTGGTCATGCATCAGGGCATGCACAGTGGCACTTGTCCCCTCGCTCACCCCCTTCCCAAGGTTGGTTGGTGTGTGAGTGTCATGTTGTCATATGTTGCCATGGAATGTGTGTTTTGTCATATGTTGCCAAGGCTGAGGGGACAGAAAGGGAGGCAGATACCGAGGCCCCAGAAGCCACAGTGAGAACAGATTTCTGAGTTACCAGCTCTCTGTCACCCCATGTCTACCTTCAGCCAGCACCACATTCCAAAGAGCCAGATGCCCGCCCTGGATAGGATGTTTCCTACTAATTCCAGGAGTTAGGAATTGTTGCCTCCTATCTCCTAATGAGGAACCCTTGCGGCGGCGGCATAGTGGTTATGTGTTGGCATCCTAACCGCAAGCTGAGCAGTTTGGAACCCCCAGCCCCGTCATGAAAGAAAGAGGAGGCTCTCTACACCCATCAAGCGTGACAGTCTTGGAAACCCACCGGGCACTTCTACTCTGTTCTTCGAGGTCGCCATGAGTCGGGCCAGAATCAATGGCAGGGAGTTTGGCTTGGTTTTCCCTCCCTCGTGTGTGTGGCTCTCCTCACAACAGCAAGTGAGACTCCTGCAATTACCCGCATCTGCGAGGTGACTGTCAGTTGTCTGTGAGCCAGGTGCCCACTTAGGACCCCTCAGGGCTTCTGAGGTGACAGAATCCCCCCCAGGATGAAGTATGAGGCCTGTCCAGCCTTTCTCTTGAAGGAGACCACCTGAGATTAAAGACTAAGAGCCAAGCAGATTAAACAACTGGCCATAACTGAGGTCGGGGAGGATGGTGTGTGGTGTTGTGAGGTTCTGCCGTCGTAGGTCAAGTAAAGGGGCAGCGAGAAAGAGGAAAACCCTTAACAAGTGGACGGACACAGGCTGCAGCAGTTGGCTCAAGCCTAAGCACGATTGCTAGGTGGTGCAGGGTCGGATGGTGTCCTTCATTTGTCCATCAGGTCACTGTGTGTGGGAAGCAACTCGGCGGCCGCTGACCACCACCACCACCTCCACCACCTTCACCACCT
>NW_022111368.1:41472364-41532735 GCF_000313985.2 Echinops telfairi
CCACCACCACCTCTACCACCACCACCATCTCCATCACCTCTACCACAACCACCACCTCTACCATCTCTACCACCACCTCCACCACCACCTCCACCTCCACCTCCACCACCACCAGAATGTGGTCTAGTACTTTTAAGTCGTCATTCCCAATCTGAGCACAACTCGAGCACTTCGGCTAAGACTAGCCACCAAGGCGGCCCCTATTCACCTCATCCCTTTGAGAAATATCCTGGTTCATTATCATAAACAGCCCCTACCACATGCTGGTGCTACGACCTTCTAGAAGTCTCTGCAGAAGGACCCAGCTCCCAGACTCCTGCAGGGTACCCCCTTTCCCTCCTCTGGCCTGGGTAATAAGAGGTCAGCAGCTTTTTTATGCAGAGTAAGTCCACAGCAGCTGAAAGATTCTAAAAGTCTATGTTTCTCAACCGAGGCCTAACTGAATGATGAAACCAGCTTTCTCTTTCACTCCCTACCCTCAGAGCTGGGGCCTCGGGGACTTCTCCAGGACTCGCTGAAACCGCCTGCACCCTGGTGATGGCACACAGGGACTGTTTTCTTACCCTCGGTCTGAAGGACTGCCTGGAAAGACCTCGAAGGTAAAGAAGGTGAATCTCTGGCTCTCCAGAGCTTTCTGATCTGCGACCTCTTTCAGCGCCTTCCTGAGCCCGAGGACAGAGCTCCCTTAAACAAATGACTTTTGAGTTATGAGTGAAGACGCTTGCTCGCTCCATAATGAGAAAGAGTGGGAAGACGGACAGGTGAGCAGCGCTTGCATTTGGGAAGGACGGTGTTGGTCTGGGCGGTTTGGACCACAGGCATGTGGGAGAGCCTCTCAACAGAAGGTGCAGCTTTTGTGGAAACACATTTTACTATAGTTCTCTTTGTCTTATGAGCAGGAGCCTCTGTTCCCCTGAGTCGATTGCCCTTCCTGAAAGGCGGTTTTCTAAGTGGGTAACGGGATATGGGTTTATTTCCTTGGGTGGGGAGGTTGCCACTGTTGTTAGGCTCCCTCGAGTCGGTTCAATTCATAGTGGCCCTGTGTACCGCCGGATGAAACTCGATTTTGCTGACCTTCTACTTTACCAAGCAGGCTCTTCTTTCCCAGGGATGGGGGACTCAACTGCCACCGAGTCAATGCTGACTCGTAGTGACCCTACAGGACAGGGTAGAACTGCCCCTGTGGGCTTCCGAGACTGTGACTCTTTGCAGGAATGAAAAGCCCTGTGTTTCTCAGCTAGCACCTGGTGGTTTCAAACTGCCAACCTTGCAACTAGCAGCCCAGTGTGCACCCACTATGCCACCAGCGCTCCTAGGTTGGTTTGTGGGAATGGTGGAGGGGGTAGGTTGAATGGTGGAGGGGGTAGTTTGAATGAAGAGTCCCTAAGAAAGCTACACAGCCCCTTTCCCTGGCCGAACTGCCCTTAGGGTTTGTGTTTATTGTGATATGTCTTTAGTGTGGGGAGTCTGGGAGCCAAGCCCACCGTGTTACCTTTCTCAAGACCTTGCCTAGAAATGTTCTGAAGTGGAACGAGTCCGGGGATTCAGCAGCCAGGCTGGAACAAAGCCTTTGTGTGGGGGACCCTAGAAGTAGAGGACTGAGCCTGAGAGGAGGAAGAATCATGGAACAACTCCTGGGCACTGCGCTCTCTGCAGGGACTTGTTTGGCACCTGAATCATCAGATACTGCTGAGAGGGTCGTGCAGGAGACCCCAGTTTGATCCCAGCCGATGGCCCTCACACACATCACCGCCATCTGCCAGTGGAGGCTTGCATGCTGCCGTCCGGCTCGTCAGGTCTCGGTGGATCTTCGAGACTAAGACAAACTGGAGAGAAAGGCCTGGTGATCTACTTCCACAAACCAGCCTTTGGAAATCCCTGTGGATCGCAACAGGGTTCGCTTTGCAAACAATCCCGGGTTGGGGCAGGACCAGGCAGTGCTTCATTGCATTGTCCGTGAGTCCCCACCAGTCTCAGGTGGACTCTGCTGGATGGCAACAACAGCAACGATGCTGACGGGCGTGTCGGACAGACCCACGGAAGAAATAGAGGAGCTCTGGGGGCGTGGGGGTGTACCCCCTCGTATGTTTATTCACCCCAACATAAAAATAGTATCATGGACTGCTAGCCACAAAGTCAGGAGTTTGAAACCCCCTGTCCCTCCTCAGGAGAAAGACAGGCCTTCTACTCCTGTCCAGGGCTACAGTTCTCCCCGTCCTGTGTGGTCACCGTGGGTCGGGGCCGACTGGTTGGCAGGGAGAGTTTGGTCCTTCCACTCCGACTGTGAGAAGGGGAACAAGTGTGTGTGCTCGCACGGCCCGCATCTAGTAGGGCTCTAGTTCACACCTGCACGGATTTATTCCCAACACACGTGTTCAAACATGGCTCTGCACCCCATGGGGGGTTGCCGACAAGTCCTCTCGGTGCTGCGCTGGGTCTGTCTGGCTGGGGACATGACCCCACGGAATGACCCGGGTTCTGTCTTGCAGGTTGAAAGAGTGGCTGTGGAGGGCGCCTCACTGCGTGACGGGGGGAGTCATGCTCTTCCCACCTTCAGAGGGATTCCCGTACGTGTTGTCTGACCTCCCCGCCTCCTTCAGTGCAAGCTCTCGTTGGTACTACCGGGTCGTGATGAGCCCTTGTGGTGTAATGGGTAACCCTTTGGACTGCTAACCACAAGGTCAGCAGTTCAACACCACAGAAGCTCTGAGGGAGAAAGATGAGACTTTTACTCCTGTTAAGAGTTACAGCCTAGAAACCCACAGGAGCAGTTCTGCCCTGTCCCATGGGGTCGCTGTCCGTCAACTTCAACTTGACGGGCAGTGGGTTGGGTTTCGTTTGAGCTGTGATGCCGCCAGGCCCTGTGCTGAAACCCAGGGACACAGGCATCCCAGACCTTGGCCGTCATTCAGGAGCTCCCACTTGGGACCCAAACATGCAGAGGCCAGCACTGTATGGTCAGGTAGTTGGTGGGATGAACGGAAGAGAAAGTTCCGTGGGAATACCAGTGGCCACTGAGCTGCGTGCACTTGAGAATGCCTCCCCGCCCCCACCCCCACCCCCACCCAGCCCACCTTTTACATCCTCCTTGGAGTGTTCCGAGCACCTCACTGTGAGGCCAGTGCTCTAGGCCCTCCTGACCACCATTTCAAGGAAACGCAGCCCATGGCGGGCATGGTTGGTGTGGCTGGGGAGGGCCCCGCTGGGGAGGGCCCCGCCCTCACTCTAAGCTCAGCTGTCCCTGCAGCTCTCGGAGTTGAAGTACCACGGCGTCCTCCAGGCCCTGACGGCAGAAGCCATCGGATGGCAGCCGGGCGGTAAGGTCCCCTTCCAGGCCCTGGGAGTCTGTGCGGGACAATAGGCAGACCTCCCCACGGATCTGCTTGTCACCATTTGAATTTCTCTCCGTCCTTCCTTATCGTTACTCAAGAAAATTAGAATTGACACTGATTGGGAGTCAAAAACCCGATTTCTTACTCTTCTCTGATGGGGATCTATGTGCTGCTGGGCAAACCACGGCCCCTCCATTCTGACAACAGGGACTTTCATTCCTCCCTGACCCCCAAGGGATGTCAGGGAGACCCAACAGGACAGCAGATATGGAGGGCCGTGAGAAAGTACCCCCTTACCTGCTGTCCTTATGCCACGTGTAACAGAGCCCTGGTGGCATCATCGTTAACACATTGGGCTGCCAACCTCCCAGTCGGCAGGTCGGAACCACTAGCCCGCCCCCCGCCACCTAGGGCAGAAAGACAAGCCTCAAGTAGAGTTACCGCTTGGGCAACCCACGGGGCAGTGCTACCCTGCCTATAAGGTCGCTGTGAGTCAGAATCAGCCCGCTGGCAGTGAGTTTTGCAGCATATTTAAAGTCCATTCCACTTGCTCACTTACTGCGGAGAACACCCTCGCCAATGCAGGACCCCAGTCCCCACAGCACACGTCCTTGCTGCCTCTGTCCCCCACCAGCTTTGTGATCTTGACCAAGAGATTTGACCTCTCTTCGTGTATAAAACAGAAGTGGTATGAGAGCCTTTGTTTGAGGACTGTCCTAAGGTTTAAGTTAGATCGTGTAATAAAGCACTTCAGAAACACCCAAACTCCCTGCCACTGAGTCTGTGCCGACTCACAGCGACCCTATGGAACAAGGTAGCACTGCCCCTGTGAGTTTCTGAGACGGTGATTCTTTATGGGAGTAGAAAGCCTCCTCTTTCTCCCAGGCAGTGTGACTGGTGGTTTTGAACTGCTGACCTTGAGGTTAGCGCAGTGTGTTACCACAATGCCACCAGGGCTCCAACATAAAGAAGTGAATAACGTATTTAGCACTTTATATAAAACCCTACGGAGTGCTTGTTAGAACTGAGTGCTATTGCTAGCTGTCTTTAACTGCTGCAAACGAAAGATACAACCTATGTAAAGCATCTTATGCAAACTTTACAAAAACATTCTAATGTCGGAAAATCATTTGGAGACCCATGAGTTCTCTTTTCATATAACCTTACAAAACCAATATTTTTATTAGATTTTTCCTGAAGCTACCAAGATGCTTTTTAAAAAAAAAATCATTTTATTGGGGGCTCATACTATTCTTATCACAATCCATGCATACATCCTTGTGTCAAGCACATTTGTACATTTGTTGCCATCATCATTCTCCGCAAAACATTTGCTTTCTCCAAGATGCTTTATGCTTGAATACAACAGGCATTTTTATGTGCTCGGCTTACACACAAGCATATACGGTATGTGAAAACAATTCATCTAAAAAAGTTTTCCGGTTGCTCTTGCTAATTTAAATCAACTTAATAAAAAGAAAGTGGCCATCGAGGCAGTCCTGACTCCCAGGGGCCATGTGGGTGCCAAGCATAGCACTGTGCTCCGCAGAGGCGTCCAGGCTGCTCTGGGGGTGAAGGTCTCCAGGCCTTTCTTCCGGGTGCCTTGGAGGGGACGTGGGTCTCCAGCCCTTCAGTAGCGGGGCCTCAGCTCAAATTCGGAGGCTGGCCAACACAGCAGCGCCCGCCACGTCCTTCTGAGTAAGTAGTGTAGAGCCCAAATGAAAGAGAGGGATGAAAGATAGCGAACATACGGCCCGGAGATTCGTCCTCTCTCCCCACGTTCTTTGGCTGCTCAGGGGGACTCGTCTTTATGTCAGAGAAGCGACGTGGTCCCACGAGGAGAGGACCGAGAAGTCCTTGTGCGGTGGAGGCCGGGGTGCACATGAGACCTGCCCTCTCTGTTGTCTGACCTGCTGAGACAGCACATTTCCACACCCTTATCAGGGAGGTTTCTGTGCCCGGCTCACGTCTCTGATCAAGTTGTTTGTGCGTGAGGGAGGGATTAAAGATCGATGGCCAAGGATTAGAAAAATGACGAAACAATAAAACTGTGTGAAGGTGAGAGGTGGGGTGGGGATGGGGGCCAATTTCCAACCTCACAATAAACATCCATCGTCATTCTTGTTAATTTTGTGGTTCAGTCCCTTTGCCCCTCCTTTCGTCTCCCAAGGGCCCAGCATGGCATGCGCTCCAGGGTCTCGCCTAGCCCCGGGCTCCACATATGCCGTCACACGCAGAATTTGGGGCTGCCGGCGAGGCCGTCTATGGAACTCCAAGCACTCAGGACCTCTGGACCCACACCTCCCTCATTAAGCCTGCCCTCTGCCCTGCTGTCCCCAAGCCAGGGGTTGGGCAATAGAAATTGCTCACTTTAGAAACTGTTCACTGTCAGGACTGCCCTAGACTGCTTTTGCTTCGGCGCCAGGAGAGGTCACAGTTCGTGACCTTAAACTGCAGCCCCTCCACCCTGCACTCTGCTTGTCAGGGTCCTCGGTAGAAAAGCCAGGGACAGGAAATGCCACTTGCAGTTTGGACTAGAGCAGCAGTTCTCAACCTGTGGGTCGTGACCCCTTTGGGGGTTGAATGACCCTTTCACAGGGTCAACCAATTCATAACAGTAGCAAATTACAGTGATGAAGTAGCAACGAAAACAATGGTATGGTTGGGGGGTCACCACAACGTAAGGTATTAGGGCTGCGGCATGAGAAAGGCTAAGAACCGCTGGACTAGAGCATTCCAGCTGTGGCTTGGAGGCAGGGACGGTGTGGTGGCTCCCCTCCGACCCCCCATGGTGCTTTCAGGAGCCAGGTGGTACAGCGAGTTCCCTGTGGGGCTGCGGACTGCTAGGTTGGCCATTTGCACCCAGAAGCACCCCAGGGCAGTTCTCTTCTGCCCTACAGGGCCGCAGTGGGTCGGCAGTGAATGTGGTGTCGGGCCTGTCGAGCTTTCGCGGACCCCTGGTGGGACGGTGGGTAAAGCATCGGGCCACTTGACCTCAGAGTCCATCCATTCCACGCCCCTGGCTCTCTGGGGAAATCACAGGAGGCTTTGGCTCCCACAAAGGCTCTGCCTGAGAAACCCTAAGGTGCACGCCTGCCCTGCAGGGTGGCTCTGAGATGGAATCGGTCCGACAGCAGTGGGTTGGTTTTTTATAGCACTCGGGCCGCCACCTGGTGGGTGAGGCCCATGCAGATGCCCCTCAGAAGAACAGCCTGGCGATCGACTCTGACAAAGGAGCCTTGGAAACAAAGGCCTGCGGAGCAAGCGGCCTCACGCCCAACAGGAGAGGGCAGAGCATGGTGTGGCAACCCAGGCGGTTCTGTCAGGCCAAGGGCAAGCAAGGAGCCCCATTCGGAGGGACTTGGGGGCTGTGCTCCAGGGTTGGGGTTTTCCCGTGAGCGATGGCTGACAGCAGCTCTGCCTTTTCACTAGCTCACTCTGGGAGCTGTGCCACGTGGGCACTGACGAGGAGGCCGGGGCTGCCACCGGGAGCCGGGCAGACCCGCCTGGCCCCCAGGATTTGCTCTTCTCTCTCCCGCAGCTGTAAGCGCTGAGGTGCTCCGAGCCCAGGAAGAATGGGAAGCCGTGGACAGCATCCAGCCAGCGACGGGTAACTGCGGCATGTGTGCGTGCACACACAACAGGCATGCATGCATGAAAGACGCGGGCATTCTACCTCAGAAGGAAATGGGAATGAACAGTGTCAGGACGGGCCGCCACCCTGCCTTTCCCCCACCCAGCCTTGACGGACCCCAAGAAGGACTTGGTGGGGTCAGCCTCTCGAGTATTGAGGTTGGACACGGACGGAGGCAGGCAGGCAGACAGGGCAGTGCAGAAGGTTGAGCAGGCTGTTCTCTGCGCAAGGGGTGCCTGCGTGTGCTGGAAGGCCCCGAGGGCTGCATGCAGACGGTCTTGTGGTTGGCTGTTGGAGAGGTTTGGACGTTGCTGTGAGAGACTAGGACTAGGGCCCACATCTCGCCTGAGCTCCCAGAGAGACGTTCCAGTGGGTGTTCTCAGCCGCCAGCTGCGGGGCTCTCACGAAGGATGAGGGGGTTCGTACACAGGTGTGAGGAGGACATTAGGCGTTCAGAGAGCTCCCTGAGCTAAGCGCAGGTGGATCTCCTCCAGGCACTGACCTGCCCCCCCACCAGTGAGAGGCATCCAGGTAGACTACCCCATCTCACTGCACAGGCCGCCCACCAAGCCTCTGAAGAGCCCAGTCCAGAGGGGTCAGCCCAGCAGACAGTGCCAGCCCCTCAGAAGAGGCTGCAGGGGCCGTTGGTGCTCTGGAGTCAGTGCTGGGTGTGGAGGTGACAACCAGAGGCTCTTGGTAAAAGCTGCTGAGACGAGGGCCCCGTGCAGACCCTGGTGTGCCTTCTCTTTGCCACAGGGAGCTGGGCCGGTTCTGAGCAGCCTGGCCAGCTCATCTCCTTCAGTGAGGCCCTGCAGCATTTCCAGACTACAGACCTCTCCTCCTTCAAGGTATGGCTCTCGCTCGGGATGATCGGGACTCAGGTAGGGCAGCCCCTCTCCGGGAGCCAGGTTTCCGTTCTACCGGGATAGGGCATTCAGCAGGCAAGGTGGAAAGGTCCCTGAGAGGACCCTCCATATCTTTCCTAAGGATCTGGGGCCACTGAAGCCTGGTCTCCAAAGACCCATGCCTCACCCAATGCCCTGTGGCCACTCTGGGACGGCCACAGAGATCCTGTGGTCCCCGCCTATGGGGCCGTGTTCTGTTCCCCTGCCCTCCCCTTGTTGGGATGCAGAGCAAAGGCTAGGTGGTTCCTTGTGGGGAAGAAAGCAGCCCGTCCTGGGAGCAGACAGATTCCTGCCCAGTCCAGAAGATCTGCCCTTCCCTCTAGGAAGCGGAAGCTGTTTAAGGAATTTTAGAAATATGTGGAGTCGGGGTGAGGGTCTGGGGAAAATTTAAAAGCTGAGGGCAGCAAGCCTTGCAGGACATCTTGAGTGACCAGTAGTAAGTTCTGCAAGTGCGATTTCAGATCTCGAGTCTACACCGTGACTTGAGGAAGCCTGAAAGAACAGGCATGGGGTCGCACTGTAGGACCTAGAGAGCAAAGCTTCCAGAAGCAGGGTGTTCACGGCAGTGGCCCAAAGCCTCACAGGGCCCACTGGCTTAGGAGGGGCTGGTCATGGTACAGAGGGCAGGCCCCAGCCTCACACAGAGGCCTCCGGCCCCACAGACTGCCCTTCTCACGACTCCCTCCACCTGCAAGCAGACTTTTACATGGAGACACAGACACAGGGGAAGGCAGCTTTGCTGGGAAACCCTGCCCAGGGTCTTAGGTGACCGCCTGGGGGCATCTCTAGCCACTAGACCAGTTGCTGGGCATCCCTTCTGACTCACGGCAATCCTGTGTGTCTCAGAATTCTGTGCTCCATAGGGTTTACAATGAATGGTTGCCCCCTCCCCCATGCCCCCCCCCAGAGGTAGGTTGCCTGGCCTTTTTCCCTAGGTACAAAGGGCACAAACTGCCAACCTTTCAGTTAGCAGCTGAGTATGTTAATGGTTTGCACTACCCAGGGATACCCCTCGCCCTCGTGGGAGTCAGGAACAGCTGATTCTAGAAGCAGACACCTGGCCCGAGAAGGCCTGGGCTTGGGGGACAAAGAACCTGGGAGCTGGAAGGGCCTCCTTCTGGAGCCTTGGCATGTGCTCACTCCCGCCCAGCGGCCTGCGGTCCCAGCCCCCGCAGCCAGGCAGTCGGTGGGAACTACCTCTTTCTACAAGGACCGACCCTGTCTGTGGCCCTCTCTGTAAGTGCTTCATGCCAGGTGAGCATAGCGCCTCCAACTTCCTCCCCAGGAGAGGATTCAGCCCACCGTTCGAAGGAGCGGGCTCGCCGCCCTCCGGCACCTCCTCTTTGGGCCTCCGAAGCTTCACCGGGGCCTCCACGAAGAAAGGGACTTAGTCCTGACCATTGCTCAGTGTGAGTGCCCGTCCCAGCCCGGTCTGGCCGGTGCGGAGGCTGTGCTGGGGCTTGCATGCCATGGAGGGCCTGAGGGGTGCACGTGTGGCGAACAGAACAGCTGGAGCATGAGAGTCCAGACCTGTCCTCTGAAACGCGCCTGCCCTCCTCTCTGGGCAGCCTGACCAAGAGTGGGGGTTGTTTGGGGGCAGGTGGCCTGGATAGCCAAGACCCAGTGCACGGCCGAATTCTCCAGACCATCTACAAGAAGCTGACGGGCTCCAAGCTCGACTGTGCCCTCCACGGAGACCACTGGGAAGACCTGGGCTTTCAGGGTGAGGCACGGGAATTGTTGGGGCTCCTTGAGCCTGGCTCTGGGGGTGAGTGGAAAGCTACCCTTGCATGCCTGTGGAGGCAAGCATTCCAGGAAAAGGGTGCCACAAAGGCCTGAGTGGGGACCTGCTTCCTCTTGAGAAGGAGCAGAGCACAGAGTACGGCAGAAGTGGAGCATCGGAGAAGGAGGCGGAGAGAAGACACCTCTGTGGCCTCTCAGGCGGTTGGGAAATGTGGACTCTCGTGAGACGGGGAGCCACTGTAGAGAGGGGGTTTGAGGTCTCCTCCCCCCTCCCCCCTTTAAATGAAGTCTTCGTAAAAGTTTTTATTTTGTTTTTCCAGTGAAACAAATCATTCCACCTCTTCCCTAGATGTGCTGCCTTTTTGCTCCGTATCAGAGCAGATGCCCTTTGTATAGAACGGAGGCGCTTCATTTAAAACCGTGACTGTATTAGAAACAGACTCACTGCCACGGAGGCGGTGCCTTAGCAGGCGGGGTAGAAGGGCCCCTGCGCGGTCTGGCACTGTGACTGTTGACGGGAGTAGAAAGCCCCATCTCTCTCCCTTGGAGCGGCTGGTGGCTTCGAGCTACTGACCTTCTGGTTATCACCCAGTGCAACACCCCGACACCCACCAGGGCTCCTTGAACCGCATACACCATCCTCAGTGGGTGATCTGGGTGTTGATGTGTTTAAGGCCCGTTACCCTCCCCCATCTACAATGTAATTGCCTGAGATAATTCCTGGAAGAAAATGTCTCCCAGCCTTTTCCAGCTTCTAGAGCAGGGCTGGGAATCTTTTTTTCCTTTCAAGGGCCATGGGTAACATCCTTCACCGGCCATACAAACTTATCAGCTTAGAAATTAGCCTGCTGTATTTGGCCAAACATTTCATTAACTCACCCCTAACGTATGGCTGAGGAGCCCTGGTGGCGGAGTGGTTACACGGTGTGTGCTGGTAACCATGAGGTCAGCAGTTCAAGACCTTCAGCCACTCCACGGGAGAAAGGTGAAGCTTTCTTTTCCCTTAAAGAATTCCGGTCTCAGAAGCCCACGAGGGCAGTTCGGGCCTGCCCTGTGGCATCGCCACAAGTCAGGACCGACTCGCTGGAGGGCAGAGAGTGTGGTTGGGGGTTGGGGTTGAAGGTGATGGCTGGAGCGGCTTCTCTGTGGCGCGGCGCGTGATGTTAGCCGATTGACGATTTCTCGGGCCTTACCTCTATGGCCCTCAGGTCAGGCGTTCCCCACCCCAGCTGTTGAGTGGGCTTGCAGCCTTGGTGGGTGACCCTGTGCTGCGTCTTCAGAGCATTGCTGACCTGACATCTGTCCTCACCTCCCGTCTGCTTACACTGGGCCCCCTCAGATCCAGGCTGACTCCGAATTTGGTTTTACAAGAACCCTCCACCGCGGGGCTGATTCTGACTTTGAGCAGCCCTGCAGGACGGACTCGAACCGCCCCGGAGGCATTCCCAGACCAGACATTTTCACGGAAGCCACCTGCCCCCTCTTTCTCCTGTGGAGCGGCTGGTGGAGTCAGACCACCTCCTCTCGGTTGGCAGCTGAGCGCTTTCACCACTCTGCCACCAGGGCTCCTGTCTCCTGGCCGGCCACCTTCCT
Source organism: Echinops telfairi (assembly GCF_000313985.2). Lineage (NCBI taxonomy): Eukaryota > Metazoa > Chordata > Mammalia > Afrosoricida > Tenrecidae > Echinops > Echinops telfairi. The sequence goes on from NW_022111368.1 coordinate 41,483,572, forward strand.
CCCCTTTGCCACGCACCATGATGAAGTCCCCGGTCCTGGCGGTTAGCCGTGAAGGTGTCTGAGGACTCCATATCTATGGGCCCCTCCACGGCAGCTCTGAAGTCCCTGTCAGGATCTTAGTGACTCTGGTGTAAACAGGGCTCCTTTGCTGTCATGCTGGCCAGGGAAGGGGATGCTCACTGCGTTCCTGCCAGCTGAGGCTGGGAGTCCATCACCCACACACATACACCTCACACACACCACACACCATACACCCCCCACCCCCACCCCCCTTGGCCTCCACCACTCTGGCCTGACCCGGAGGAGCTGGATATCCTGTGCTTTTCCCATGTGTCTTCCACCATCCCAGAGGGCCAGGGCCACCTTAGCCCTGGGTGAGGGGCTGCTGAGTCCCCGCTCCCCTGCCATCCCCACCCCAACCTTGGTGGTGACAAGGAGCACCTCCTTACAGCTGGTCTGGGCTGGAAGTCCAGACGCCCTGTTCTGAGGAAGTCCAGGGGCCCACAGCGCTTGCTCTGGGGTTTGGCTGGGGGGGGGGCACTGTCAAATGTTCTGTCCTGCCATGCTCCCCTCCCCCTGTCTTTTGACCAGAGAGAACTTGTTTTCCCTGTGGCTCTTTTTGTCTGCTCTCGTTGGCATTTCTGGGTCAGTCAAGAACCAGCTCAGAAATGTGTACCATCTCTCAGGCTTGCGATGCTAGCCAGAACCAGAAGTCCGGCACCTGTTTGTAAAGAATTACACTGACTGGTGTGGGGGAAATAACGGGCAGCAAGCAGCAAGCTGGCTCCCAAGCAAACAGACTTAGGAGGCTCCCCTGGGCCTTGGATGACCAGTGCAGCCTCTCGTCAGTCACGGGACTGCTTTCAGTGGGGCAGGAAGGAAGTGAGCCTGGCTTCCTTAGCCAGAGGCAGCGGCACAGTCAAGTCCTGGGTGTGCCAGGGAGGCTCGACCTTATTAAGCGTTGCTCATTGGCCCACAAGTTTCTGCGGTTTCTGTTACAGGATCGAATCCAGCCACCGACCTTAGGGGAGCAGGCTTCCTGGCCCTCCTGCACCTGCTCTACCTGGTGATGGACTCCCAGACCCTGCTGATGGCGCAGGAGATCTTCCGGCTGTCTCATCACCATGCCCAGGTATGGCTTTGCTGAGGTGACGTCTGGGGAGCCAGAGCCGGGAAGGCCCGGTGCTAGACAGCCGCCATTGCTGAGGGCTTTCAGGACAGCAGGGCGGCCTCTGCCAGCCTGGTCCAGCTGGGAATCAGACAAAGCTGGGCCTCTCATTAGCTGTGTGACGCGGAGAGCCCCTCCACTCTCAGAGCCTTGGTTTCCTCGTGTATCGAGTAGAGATCACAGAACATGTCAGCTGGGCTATTGGGAACATTGAACGAGATAACGTGCAAAAGCACTTAGCACACTGGCTACCCTTGTCTCCATCGACTCTCCTCCCTGCGGAAATCCCCTGCCCAGTGTTGGCAGGCTCTCCTGACGCTGGGGGCCAGAATAAGCCTCTGAGCGACAGACTGATGGCACCCCAGAGTCTGGCTTTCCTCCAAAACTCACTGCCACTGAGTTGATGCTGACACATAGTGACCCTATCGGACAGGGTAGAACTACCCCGCAGGTGTCCGAGAGGGTGACTCGTTATGGTGGTCCAAAGCCTAGTCTTGCGCCTTTCGCCCCAGGAGCAGCGCGCTGGTGGCTTCAGACCACCGGCCCTGCGGTTGCAGCCCACCGTGTAACCACCACGCTCGTGGTTCCCAGCCCCTCCACTTCTGTCCCTGGACTGCGCTCAGGCTGTGTGGGATGGTTTTCCCAGGTAGGAGAAGGTGGCAGGCCCCATTCTGTAGCAACACATAGGACCTGGTTTTCTGTCATTGGTCTCCGCCTGGCACCTGGGACCTAGAAGGTATTCGCTGAACTTGCTGAGCAGACTCAGCCGGTGCCCTTCTCAGTACTGAGACAGTGTCAGAGGATGAAACAGACAAGGCCCCCTGCTCTTGGGAGCTCACCTTCTAGCAGAGCAGACAGGACAGGAAGACAGTAACTAAGTAAATTTTAGTGTGTTAATGGGGATACTGAACATGGGAAAAGGATAAGGAGCATGGGCGGGGGCTTATAATGTTATATAAAGTGGTCATGATAACAACGCCTGTGAACAGGTGAGATTTAAACCAAGCCTCTAAGGAGGTGGGGCATTCCAGGGGGATTCAGGGAGAAGAGCACTACCCACAGAGGTAGCATCAAGACAGAGGGCCTGAGCAAGGAGCCTGCCTGGCGTATGTGGGGCTGCTGGGAAGCCCCGGAGTAGACGCTCACTCAGGAGAGCAGGAGGGAGGAGGTCATGGACAGAGCCTAGTGGAGGGTCCTGTGGGCGTTGGTGAAGGCTTTAGACTTTGCCCCAAGGACCAAAGCCCAGGGGTGGTTTCCTCTCCTTCTCGGCTCCCTCAATACAGTCTGTGATTTGTTTTACTTTGGCTTTGGGGCAGGGGAAGTGGATTAGGATCTAAGGAGTTACCAGAAGCCAGGGTCTGTAAGCAGGTAGGATACCATCCTAGGTGCCTCTTGTAAGGGAATTTCTGACAGGAAGGGGCTATTTTAATCTGACTTCCTACTCATCACAGATTTTGAATGGAAAAGTGGATGAATGTTGGGTTGAGAGCCTCTCTAAGTTATGCTTGCGACCACATTCTTGTTGTTGTGTTTGTGTTTAGACTGAGAAACTAGTGGGAAGGGCAGCTATGTAAGATGACCCAATCCTGGAACAGAGAGTGCTGCTCAGCACATGAAGGGTTAAATGTATCGCCTCTGACCCCAGGAGCCATAGGGTAATAATTGTACACATTCTGTGAGCCCCTAGCCAAGCCTGTACTTGTTACATATATGATCCCAGTTCATCCTCACAGCAGCCCTGAGTTAGGCTGGGGGATAATAAACCAAACTCACAGCCATTGAGTCAGTCCTGGTTCATGGGGACCCTCTGGGACAGGGTAGGACTCCCCCTGTGGGTTTCTGGGACTGGACTTTACGGGAATAGAAAACCTCATCTTTGTCCCTTGGTGGCTTCGAACCGTGAACCTTGTAGTTAGCAACCCAACTTGTCACCCACTGCGCCACCAGGGCTGATGGGAAGTGGAGATTGGGGGCAGTAAACTCTCTCTCGGAAAGTTTTTGCAGTGATGAGTGGATTAGCTCCAGCCAGTATGGCCCTTGATCCTTTCCCGGCGCGGGTGCTGGTGCAGGCCAAGGAGAAGGGGGTCGCGCACCCGGCTCTGGAGCACAGAACCTCAACTGCCACCCAGGCTCTGCTGAGTTAGGAAAGTTAGGAAAATGGCAATCACCGCGCCTCCACTCCCTCAGGCTGCGGTGATTGCCATTACAGCACTGAGCTGTCCGGAAACCGCAGAGGCTGAGAGCCAACCTCGCCACTGACTTGCGCCCCCTCACCCCCTTCCAGCAATTCCCCTTCTGTCTGATGTCCGTGAATATCACCCGCATTGCCATCCAGGCCTTGAGGGAAGAGTGCCTCACCCGGTGAGCCCCTGCGTCTCTTACCCCCACCCTCTTCCTCACCTGCTCCGGCTTCCTGACCTTGGATGGGAAGGCCTGTTCTCCAGGGAAGGGCATCGGCTTGGCGCATTCCCAGGCTCAGCGTCTCCCTGTGGTGTAGGGAGTGTAATCGGCAGCAGAAGGTGATCCCTGTGGTGAACAGCTTCTACGCAGCCACTTTCCTCCGCCTCGCCCACATCTGGAGGTCACAGCAGAAAACCATCTCAGACTCTGGCTTTGTGCTCAAAGGTAGGCCCCTCTCCCGAAGGGGCCTGGGCCCCTCACTCGTGTGCTGGGCCCAGAGCCCGGCCTGGCCACTCGTATCTGCTTTGAACCGCAGCTCCTTTGCCCTCGGCCTGTCCGCGCTCAGCTTCCTGTTCCTCCCCGGGGCCTGGTGTCTGAGTCAGTGGTTAGAAGCCAGGGTCTAAGTGCAGACTGCGTGGTCCCTGTGCCTGGGCCCCCTTACCCAGTCTCCCCAGCAGGTCGTCTGCCTGTCATAGAAGGCTTACCTTTGTCTCCACAAAATCTTGGGTTAGGGTGCTCTTAGACCTGCTGGCCTTGGGTCCAGTCTAAAAGCCCCCTCCTGCCCTTTGCTCCTCATTGCTCCCTGTTTCAGATTTGGAAGTGCTGGCCAAGAAGAGCCCCCGGCGGCTGCTCAAGACCCTGGAGATCTACTTGGCTGGGACGTCGAAAGGCCAGGCCTCCTTGCTGGGAGCACCGAAGGGCTATGGACCCCACGCCCCTCACTCCAAGGAGCTCACCTTCACAGGTGTGTGTGACCTGCCGCTGCACTCTTCCGAAGACGCACAGCCCATCTGACCAAGCCCCCACAGGCTGGCTGCTGCAATGACTTCAATTTGGGGCTGCGGGGCCTTCAGAGAACCCACCGCAGCGTGTGTGGGGGCCCATGGCTGGACCATCCCCGCAGTGCCTCACAGGTGGGTGTAGGAAACTCCGGGCCTGGTTGGGGAAAGCCAGGGGCCCTCACCTGTGTTCCATTAGACGGGTTTGATGGCACCTGCTCCCTGCAGTCGTGCTTCAGAGCAAGGAGAGTTTCTTCTTAAACCTTTCTTGGACTGCAGTTCCCGGCAAGGAGAGTGTGATGGGAACCCCCCTCCGGGATGCTCCCTGCAACCCCTTCCTGAAGGAGATCCTCAGTGGAGGGTGCTCACCTGGTTTTTTTCCAGCCCTGTGCTTGCTCAGGGGCTGCAGGTAGAATGGAGGAGAGCAGCCAGCACGGGGAAGCAGCCAGCAGGGGGCAGCCTGTGCCAGAGCAAGCTAAGCGGCGGGACTGAGCCCCCAGCTGGCTGGGCTTTCCTCCTCCGTCCACCTGCCTCCCCTGCCTCCCCTGCCTCATGGGATAGCACCCAGTGCAGCCCTCACCCCTAGAGGCGAGGGGTGGCTTTCTGACCTGGAGGGAAGGAAACATTTCTACACCAGCAGTTCAAATAAAGGCATCTTTCTAGTGGATGTGTCTCACTCGCTTCCTTCCGCGCTGAGCCTGGATGCCTTTGTGCAGGCTCCCCGAGCCCTGGGTGGTCCACAGGAGAGGCAGGAGGAGAGGTTGCTCTGCCCTGGCTCCACTTTCCTGAGTTCAGAGTTCACAGGATGGCATCCCGATGAACCAGTGATGGGTGAGCGACGCCCTTGGCTACACTTGCCGGCCTCGGGAGCTCCCTACCGGCTCCAGCCAGTGGCTGCTGTTAGGCTGACTGATGTGAGGCATGCAAACGGTTTTCCCCACATCTGCTTCCGGGAAGCCTGGCTCTGTGGCCCCCTCTGACAAATTTACCCCCAGAGGTTGCCTCTGCCAATTTACCCCCAAGGCCAAAGGGCCCACAGGTCCACGTGACCTCAGTTGGCACTGGGGGCAGGTAGAGCCCCACTGGTTCGGCCAAGGCCAGGCCTTTGCTGCCCTTCAGCCTCCAGTAGTCCGGCTATGAGGAAGTTTACGTGCCCTATGCTCTGGACTCTACTTCCGGAGCCCCACTGCCCCACTTCGTCTGCCCAGTCAGGCTCTGCTTTAATTGGGGGTGCTGCTTTCTGCCCTTTGTGACCCCTCAGTAGCACTCGGGGAGACCCTTGTCTATGCCCTGCAAGTCTCTCTATCCCAGAGCCCGCAGACAGACCGCCACTGCACTTGGAAGTTCCTGGCTGCTGGACCAATTCACGTGTGACATCTTTGCATAACTTGAACCAATCTTTCATTCGCCTTAAGACCAACCTGCGAACTGGTCCCTGGCAACCAGCGGGCGTGGCAGGGAGGTCCTTGGCACTGTCCCAGTTGAGTCCGTGCCAGCTCCTGGTGAGCCTGTGTGTGTCGGTAGAACTGTGCGCCGTGCGGGGTGGGGTTCAGTGGCTGAAGGTTTGGCAGTAGACTGCCAGGCTTTTCTTGCAGAGTGCCTCTTGGGTAGAGGAGGTGGACTTGCCATCAGCTGATGAGGCCGAGGGCGTTTACCGTTTGTGCCAGGGCTTGGAGTGCAGGGGAGGGAGATGTGAGCCGCGTCTTTGTTTCTTAGTATCGGTTCAATGAACGGTTCCTTTTCTTCTGCCTCGTTTCCAGAGGCTAACACAGCGCACGACCTGTGAATGCTCAGCTGCCAGGCACAACCCCGCCCGCCCGGGAGCCTCTAGCTGGAGGAGAGGCCAGTGCTGTTGTGGGAGCCCCTCTCTTCCTGGCGGCCGAGTAGTTAAGCCACAAGGTCAGCTGTTCAAAACCACCAGCAGCTCTGCAGCTCTCTAGTCCATAAAGTGTTACGGGCTCAGACACCCACAGGGCAGATCTACCCTGTCCCACAGAGTTACTGTGTCGGGACAGACTCGATGGCAGTGGGTTTGGTTTGGTTTTCAATGTCCTCCACACCACAGGGTGCTCAGAGCTCCATCTGCTGGGCAGTTAGCAATCTGTCATTCCAGGTCATCTTTCCATGGGCGAGTGGGGAAGGGGTGTCCGAAAACCTCAGCGCAAACTCGGGCCGATCAACACTGGGCAGGAGTTCAGAACTGACTCGATGGCAGTGAATGAGTCTAATTTGCTGAATGAAGGGGAAAGAAATTTACTTATGCTATTTTCAATGAGATGTGCTCTAGTATGGTGTATCTAAATAATAAAAACTTAAAGGAAAAAGAAAAACAAGACACCCCTCCACCCCACCCCACCCCCGTGGAACTTACTAGTGGAACAGAGATGGGTGGAACCCTTGAGTCAGGCCTTCATCACCCTTCAGGTTTGGAAATGAATTTACCCCCAAGGCTCAAGTTTTGGCCAAACACTAGACAAGCGTGTGAGGGGACAGTAACACAGGAACTTCTTTGAATCATCAACCATTTGTGATCTAGGGCAGCCTTTACTGAGGACAAAGTTCAGAAGAGTGAGGGAAGCAACAGGAGACACAGGAACGGGAAAGTGACATTACCTGTAAGGGCTTCAGTCAAGGAGATGGTACAAGATGTGTATGGATTGTTGAATGGAAACCGATCAGCTCTGAAACCTTCCCCAATTCACAATCACAAGTGAAGAGACAAGGTAAGCCCTCAGGGTCACAGTTGTCCCTGAGACACAGGAGGCCTTCTTGAGTTGGAGTCCACTAGTTGGCAATGGGAACCGTGAACCAGTGTTGCTGCCGCCACTATGTGAACAAGAGAATGGGCCGAGGCCTGGACAAGGACAGGAGCCTGGTCCGTCTTCACACAGGGCAGGCTGAGAAGCAGAAGCCAGGAGCCTCACTTGCACGCAGGCCAGTGCTCCCCCCACACACAGCGCCACGGTGGCCCTGGACTCATCCCCCCGAACCACAGTGCAGTGTGCTGTGCAGTGACAACACCAGATGTCTGCACAGCACTGACAGTGGTTCCCCGGCCTGGCCAGCAGAGACGCCTGTGGGAGCTGCCTCTGGTGGTTATTAGGGCATCTCAGCTTCAACTGAGATACATCCAGAGCCTTCTCCCGACTGGAAATGTGAGACTGAAGCAAACCTGCAGGGGAAAGTGATCTGGGGCCTGGCCAGGTGCCACCCCCGTTAGGTTCACAGCAGTGCCATCCGGGCATTTTTGGCTCCTCTGCCTCAGCCATGCAAAGCCAAGTCTGGCCCCAAAAGTAGCCCAGGCCCCTCAGAAGCTGTGGGGTGATGGTCCCTTAGAACAACCATGAGCTGGTGAACAAGTAGGGGACACAAGAACTGGCCCAGGCCATGCAATGCAGGCAAGTCCCTGGGTGCAAATGGTTTGTACAAACAAACCTAAATGTTGGTGACTGTTCAACCCTCCCGGGGGTGCCATGAAAGAATGGCCTGATGTCGTTTCTGAAAACCCTATGGTGTAGTTGTACCTGTAACACATGGGGATCGCCGTGAGTCAGAATCGACTCAACTAAAGTAAGCTTAATGTGGTGTGGTAGTACTTGGTATGGCATGATTTGGTGTGGTATGGTAATGTATGGTATGATTTGATGTGGTGTGGTAAGGAATGGTATGATTTGGTGTGTGGTGAGGTAGATGCAGTGCAGGCAGAGAGCCAGGAAAAGCGTTTGCTTCCTTTATTGAACATCCACAGGGGGCACGCATCTGCATGGACCAAGCGCCAGAGGGGGACACAGGCGGCAGGTGCTCAGGCAGGAGAGTCGGGACAGGGAGCCTCGGGCCTCACTTCCAGTCCTTGAAGAATTGCTTGAAGATAGGACTCTCCCGGCCCTGAGGCAGAATCTCCACCTGCAGGGACAGTCAGGGTAGGGTCACTCTGCCTCTACTGGGGAGGGCAGGGATGTCAGAGCCATGGCTACTGCTTGATCTAGACCAGAGCCATTCCCACTGATAAGCCAAGATGCGGGCTAAGACAAAGACAACAGGGTGCCTCAAAGGCTTGGGTGCACAGTCTGACAGTGCCACCAATTACACATGAGTCTTACCAGCACCTCTGGGAATAACTTGTCAGCCCACCTTGCTGGGGCTAGAAGGGGCAGAACCAGCCAGGGACAATAGCGCCGAGAGGACCACGCACTCACTGTCCAGAGACGTGTCCAACTCTCGCCAAGGGCTGCTGCCCAACTCCTCTTAGAAAATAACACGTCTCAAGTAAATGTTTAGAAAAGGATGGTGGCAACATACAGTACGTATGTACAAATGTGCTTGAAACAATGGATGGATGGATTGTTAAAAGAGCTGTAAGAGCCCCCAATAAAATCTTTTTTTTAAAAAAGGAAAGAAAAAAAATTAAAAAAGGAAAGAAAAGAACAGGCCTCCTTCACTTCTGAGATGGAGAAGGGCTGCCTTCTGGGCGGCCTGGGAGGAGGGCTGACGCGTGTCCCTGGCCAGGTCGCGTGCTCACCTGAGTGCTGGGCGCGTACTGCATGCGGGAGATGAAGTCCTCTGCCACACGGAAGGCCGCCTGCCGCTCCTTCTCATTAGCCTTTCGCCCTGCAGTACGGGAAGGGCATATTCTAAAGGGCACGCATCTCTAGCTCCCATCCCATTCTTCTGGGGGAAACTCAAGGGGCTCCAGGGAACAGCCAGTGACTTTGGGGCCCCAGCCGGGCTCTGGGGATGCACAGGGAGTGGAGTGCCTGTTCTCCCTGGCATCAAGCTCCCGGGCCAGGGGCGCCTCCAGTCGGACAGGGTGCCTCCGGAGTCTGTCCGTTGTGCTCTTTCCAAGCCTTTTTTTTTTTTTTTTTTCTCCAAGCCTCTTGTAAAGTGAAACAGGGCAAAGGCACTTTCTTAGGGAGCCAAGTTTACCTCCTGAGGCCAGAACGTGTGCACACACTCATTGCGATTCCGACCCAGCAACCCGATAGGGCAGGACTGAACCGCCCCGTGGCTTTCTGAGACTGTAACCCTTTGTGGAAGTAGAAACCCTCATCATTCTCCCACCTAAGAGTTAGGCTACCTAAAGCTTCCACCAGCCGCGTCCACGCAATGCTCCACTCATCCCTGCACTACACCCTGTGCCCTACTTTTAAGGCAGCTTTCCATCTAAAGAACGCTGTGAATGAAGGTGGCTCCACAGCCAAGCTTAAAAGCCCCTGCTAACTGTGAGGGATCTGGGATCGATGCGACATCGCTGTCCTCTAAGAACTGACTGGCCGCCCTGTCTCTGCATCCCAAGCTCCCTGCTTCTTTTTCCATGTGGGTTCGTCGCTGGAGGGGGTGATGTTCACTCCTGGGGGAGTGGTCTGGGAATCCCTCCGTGCCTGGCATCGGTTCCGTGGGAAAAGCAGGAGTGGGTCCCTCTTCCATCTCGTCCGCACGCAGACCGCTGGCAACACCGCCTGCTGCTCGGACACGTCTGCTGCTTGTCCTGCGCTAACTACGTACGAGCTCTGGTCATCCACAAAGTGACACTGCTGACCCAGCAGCGGTGACTTGCAGTCGCTCAGCTGCTCCCGGGAGGGAGGACCTGGCCGTGTCTAGAGGACCACCTCACAGCAGCTGTGGGGCACTTCAGGGCTGCCACGAGGCGCTGCTGTGAGTTTGCAGCCCCTCAGTGGCACACAGCGACGGTGCCACTCGCTGGGCAGTTAAACAGCCTGCTGCACCCGCTCCCTGACGCAGGCCGGGAATGTCTCTCCAAATCTATGTACTGAGCAAATGCCAATACGGCAAAGATGCTGGAGACGGTGGGTGAGGAGCTCTCTTTCCAGACTTGGCGGTCTGTGCAGGGGCGCGGACATGCTCAGGGAGAGACGACGGGTGGGAAAGGGCACAGTCGGGGCCTCTGAGCATGGCCTCCACGTCTGCTGTCCACCAGCAGAACAGGCTGCTCCTGGCCTGCCTCCAGCTGATCGTATCGTTTGGGAGATCGAGTCTGACAGGTTCCACTACACACAGTCATGTCTCACGTATCTAAAATGTATCTCATATTATCATGCCTCATGATCGCTTTCCACGGCCAGGGCTTCCAGAAGCTCCAAAGATCTACACTTCTCTAGAAAATGGGCCTGACAGGGGGGGGTCTCCTGGGACCAGCATCTCAGCACATCACGTGGGACCTTATCACCAAGACACAACCTCCATACTGACTCATTAAAAACGTCAATTCTCAGGCCCCACCCTGCCCGGAGTGAATCTGAATTGGCATCTCTTGGGGCGGGGTGAGGAGGAGGGGAGGGGAGCGGTTAGCAGGCCTGGGGCTGGGATTCTGAAGTTTCCTATACTCCGAAGTTTCAGCACCACCCACTAGGGCTTAAGGCCTCAGCCAGGAGCCATCTCTCCCAGAGGGACGCCTGCTGAGCCACAGCAGAGCCCCCGGCAGGAGGCAGGTCGCAGTTACCCTTCCAGATGTAGATCTTGCCGCAGAGCCCGTTGTCCAGCACGAAGCAGTCGTCAGCTAGGAGCAGCTTGTGGGGGAAGGGGCTTGAGTCAGCCACCTTGGTCAGGTTCATCTGCCCAGTGGCATCTGAGACCTGGGGGAGAAGGGGTACCACTGGATATCTCCCTGAACATAGCTCAGCCCAGGGGGCAGTGGGGCCTGGCCGTCACTCCCCACATAAGAGGGACAGTGCGAACTAAACGCAGCTCCGCGTTGGCTTCAGCCTCCGCTTGCCAAGAACTGGCAGAAGTGAAGTGGGGTTTTCTTTCTGAGGAGGGCCTGCCAGCTGCCCTGGATCGACCTCGCTGGGTCCCCAGCTGACTCTCCCTCTGCTTTCAGGTCTCACTTCCGCCCCCAGTGGGTGCCCCCACCCCCACCCCCCAGGCGCTCCCACCTTATACAGAGCGGCGGCCTGGGCGTTTGTCTGGTCGGCTGTGAGGTCTTCCTCAGGGTTCCCCTCCTTCAGCGCGGGCTTGGGGCCCAGGACCTGCAGGGACAAGGTGGGGTGGGTTTACAGGGACGCCGGAGCACTGGTCTCAGGCCCTTTCAACCCTCCCTGCCTGGGGCCACTGCCTCTGCGGACACAAACCGTCTTGCACAGGGACACTACCCAGAGCGCCTTCATCCATCCCCCACACCATCCCCATCACCCTGCACGGCCACCCTCAGGTGTGCCTCGCCCCTCCCCCTCCAGATGATCACCATTTCCCAGCAGAGCCCCTGCCCCATCTCCACATGCCCTCCACCTGCAGCATCTCCTCGGGCTCCTCCCCATCAGGGACGATCTCCACGTGGGCCTTGCCCTGGCGCTCGCTGTCCCGAATGGCCAGGGCCAAGTCCCTCGCCTTGTTGCGCTCCAGGATGTTGGACTTGCCACCGCACCAGGCGAGGATGGTCTGAAGGAAGCAGGGGGGGGGGGGGGGGAGGGGCGGGTCAGAGCCCCTGCCTGTGGCAGCCTGTGGGGAAGGGCCCTTAGCTCTCTCTCCCTGCCTAGAAGAGCTGTCCACCAAGCGGGCTTGGTCAGAGCTCCCGCCTCCCTCTGCAGCATGTACTGCCTTGTATTGTACTTCTTGATCCTGTCTCCTCTGACTGGGAAGTACGCTTCACTGGGGCACAATGTTTGTGTTCCCGTGGGTTCAGTGCTAGGGCGGTGCCTGGCTCCTATAGAGGTGCAAATATGTATTGAAAGAGGTCATGGGTGAAGGCCATCTTCGAGTCCCTACCTCACACCCCTTTCCATACCGGTGGCCAGGCAGATGCCTCGAGTGAGCAAGATTATCTCACCGCCTCCCTTTCAAACCTTCTCATCTACCTTATAACCCTCTCCTGGGTTGATCTTGTCCCAGAATCTTCAGTAGCACAAGATGCTGTCCAAGCTCCTCAGACAAACACGCAACCTCCTCCGGACGTGGGTCTCGTCATTGTCCTCCACCGTTTTCTATGCCAGGCGTGGCGTGGCTCTTGTTCCCACCCAGGGTCCCAGTGAAACTAGACTTGTCACGATATATCGCCGGTTCCCTTTGTCTGCGCGGCGCTCTTCTGGGAAGTCTAGGTAAAGGGTGCCTTCCTGGGCTCTGACTGGAGGGTCTCTGTCTCCGTGCTTCTGTAGCACATGCCCACTGCCTCCTTCCTATACAGCCCTCCTCCCACCCTGCCATGGGCTAAGGCAGGGGACAGACACACCACACACCACTCCCAGTGAACCTCTGAGACTTTTCTGTCCAGGACTGTGGTGCCAGGGCAACCTGAGAGAGGGCACGATGAAGCCACAGGGTAGGCAGCTTAATGACTGGTTTGGCGGGCAGCTAACCCGGGGAGAGGTGAGAATAAGCTCTCGTGTTGGAGGCAACAGCAAGAAGTCAGGGAGAGGGAGGCCGCTTTCTGTCCTCAGAACAAAGGGGTATCTGCTAATGGCTGAAGTGGTCCAACCTGGAACAGACTGACAGCTCCCCGCTTCCCTGCCCTTCCTTTCATTGAAAAGGCTGGTGCTAGCGCAGGATGCTCAGTGCAGCCCTGCCGACCCACCTGGCCCAGGTCCAGGATGAAGCAGTCCCCAGTGTTGAAGCTGGCCCAGCTCAGCGCCCGCTCAGTGGCCCGGATGTTCTTCTTCCCCTTCACCTGGTAGAGTTTCTTGATGGCAGCTGGGGCGCCCCCGGGGGAGGTCTTGTGAAATGCAGACTCCACACCGCCTTCCTGCAGCCCAGAGAGCCGGCCTGAGTGGGCTGAGGAGACTGGTGGAGAGGTGGGGACCTGGCCCGGAGGGTGCTTAGGCCTTCTGCATTGTGGGGACCAGCTGGAAGGGGGAGCCCCAGGATAGAGGTGGCAGGGGGGTGCACACTGACCTGGTACTTGAGGCCCCGTGGGAAGTAGCTCATGAAGAGGTCAGACTCATTGCCCTGCACTTCCCGGTGCTGCACGGGCCGCTCCCCGAGCAGGGTGTTGAGGTGGACGGCCAGCACCGCGCAGGCCCCCTGCTCATCCCGAGATGACTGCTGACCTGGGACAGATAAGCGGGGAGGTGGCAAGGGCAGGCCCGTGAGACCCACGCTGGCTCCAGCCCCTGCCCAGGCCATGCTGCCTACCATCTCAGCGCCCCTACCTATCCACAGGTGCAGGTGAGAGAGTTCTTCTGGGCCATTGTGCAGGACCAGGTAGGAGTCTCCTGAGAAGAAGATGCCCTGGTTCTCAGGGGCGACGGGCACCGGCTTCAGCTTCTCCACCCGCCAGATGTGCAGGCCGGGGTTCTTCACAGAGGCCGGGAACGGGGAGCCGCTACAGGAGGGGAGAGAGCTGGCATCGGTCAGGGCCCTGGGCCCGGGAAGGCCTGGGGCTGGGTCAGTGGGGAGGGGCAGCCCTGGGAGGTGAGGAAGAAGGGCTGAAGGAGGGGGGGCACATAGCTTACCTCTGAGAGATGGGTGTGTACATGTCGCTTCTGGATCTGAGGGGGCAGAAGGAGGGACATGCTTTACAGAGGTCACAGCAACCACCGCTTGCACTGGTTTGATGAGAAGACCCTTCCAGGTGGCGCAAAAGAAAATAAACCAGAAACCTCCCTGCCATCGAGTCGATGCCGACGCTGTGAGTAGAAAGCCCCTCTTTCTCTCCCAGAGAGGTTAGTGCTTTCGAACGGCTAACCTTGCAGTTAGCCGCCCAACTCATTACCACTACACCACAACAGTTCTCTCCAAGTGACCACGTGCTTTCCTATGCATCCACCGGTTCAGCTCTGGGAGCCCGGAGGGGATCCCCCTCACTAGCTCCAGCACACAGGCAAAGAAAGTACAGGCCAGAGAGTCTAAATGCAAACTCACACAGCCACAAAGCCAGGAAGTGACTAGCCGAACCCAGGCCTCTAACCCCTGGGCTGTTGCCCCCCCCACCCCCCAGACCTCACAGACATGCTCCCCTTCTGCTCCCAGATCCCTAACCCTGAGCATTGCCCAAGGCTGGAACCCATCTCCCTCAGCAGTCACCACTTCTGAAAAGACCAAACCCCTGCCCTCGAGTCCATCCGACAGCACAGAGTGGACTTGTCCCTGGATTTCTGAAGCTGTACATTTCTATGAGAGCAGGCAGCCTCATTGTTCACCTACAGAGAGGCTGGGGAATTTGAACCGTGGGCCTTGTGGTTCGCGTCCCAACGTGTAACCCACGACACTTCTGGGGCTCCTGAACCACTTGCATTAGAAAAGTCTGCAATCAATGCTTTACAAGCTTCTACTATCAAACAAAGAGAGAGAGAGAAAGAAACCTAGCTAGGAAAATGAAAAGCAAAGTAAATTCAAAGTAGTTAGAAGAAAAGAAATAATGAAAATAAGAACAACAGAGGTTAATAAATAGAAATAAAAAATAATAGAGAAAAATCAAAGTTAAGAAATCCCTACACACACTGATTAAACGAAGAAGAAAGAAGACATAAATTTTGAATTCAGGAGTCAGCGCAAGAACATTATTACAGGTTCTATACATCAATTCTATGGATATTGAGAGGATAAAGGGAATATGCTAGCCAATATGGTGGACAAGTTGGATGAAAGGGACAAATGGTTGGACAGATACAAACTATGAAAGCTCACTCAAGAAGCAACAATTACCTCTATAGTCCTGTATCTATCAAAGAATTTGAATTTGTCGTTCAACTCCTTCCCTCCTCACCATTCCTGCACACCCAAACCCAAACCCAAACCCAAGACAACTTCTACCAAATTCTACTAAAAACATAAGGAAGACCTTCTACCTAGTCTAACAGGCCCTTCCAAAAGGTAGAAGAGGAAGGAACACTATCCAGTCCAGCCTCCGCTGCCAGCACTGTGTCTTGACTGTGGCCCTTGCACTGTGGACAACCCAAACCAGGGAAACAGAAGGAACTGAAAGACTGATATTTCGCGTGAACATCAATCCCAAACACCTACGGCTATCAAGTCGGTGTCCACCAGAAGGACCCGGTGGGACCCAGGAGAACTGCTCCTTAGGGTTTGTGGAAGTACACAGCTCCCAATGAAATTTCAAAAAGTTCGTGGAAAACTCGCATTATCTTTTCGTTCTATTGCTTCATGAACGTGTGTTGTTGTTGTTGTTGTTGTTGGGTGCTGCCAAGTCCGTTTCAACTGCCCCCACACGACATGGTAGACCAGCTGCATAGGGTCTCCTACAGTCTTTGCGGTAGCGACTGCTAGCTCTTTCTGCCACCGAGCCATTGAGTGGGTTTGAACCACCAACCTTTTGAGTTACCAGTTGAACACTTAACCACTGCATCACCACGGCTCCATCTACCAAAACGCCTTGCAAGGGGTCTGGCTGTTGGCAGCATTGCAGCTCTTGGGGGCGAGGATGCCGGCAGAGGCTGCAGTGAGAGTCTGGCACCAGGTCTCCTATCGTGTTGCGAGTGCAGCCTGTCAAACTGAGGGGCCGGGAGGCAGGGCTGAGGCGGAGTCTGTGAGTGGACGCAGGGAAGTCTGTAACATGTCTGAGGAGCATCCGAAGAGAGTGACGCCCAACAGCCCCTCACACACGAGGTCTCAGCCAGCTGTCTGGTTTTATTGATGACCAGGCAGACCTCAGCTGGCCTCAGTTTACCAGCTGAAGCCCGCCGAACAACAAAGACGGGATTAAGGGGAAGCTCCATGGGTGCCTTCGCCAGCAGGCCCAACAGGCTGGGGAATAGTTGAGTTGGAAGCACTGGGGTGTGGTGTGGAGTACCAGCCCCCACAATCGAATGGGACCAAGGGGTGGCTGTGTAATTGAGGGGTAAAATGAAAGAGACGTCAGAAAAGATAAAGCACGCAAGTGCTCACCCTCGCAGTCATGACTTCATGAGCCGGGTCCGTGCAGAGAGAGAATATATTTCCAACCCAGGCTTATCTGTACTCTAGGGGCGTGCAAGCCCCCTCATGACAGGTAACCGCATATGTAACAGGACGGGGTTGTACAGGGGTCCTACGCATAACAGGAGGGGGACGAGCTAGGGGCACACACGCAATAGGAAGGGGAGGCAGTAGAGGTCTACATGGGACAGGAAGGCACACATGTAACAAGTAGGATGGGCTTTAGAATCAAGATGGCAGCCTAACCTTGGTCCTCTGAGTCGGCTTGACTTCAGGTGTCTTCAGGGGAACAATGCATTGTCCTCATCAGAAGGGAGTGGGCCCTACTTAGGGTGGGACAGACTATAGGGTCTGATTGCCTTAGATGGCTGATAACCTTCAGAGAGATAAGCTGCAAGCAGTTGATCTCCAAGTGGCTAGTCAGTGACCAGGTGTTTGCCAACAGCACCTTAGATTTGGCATTATTGTTGGGGGGCATCGTGGGGAACAACTGTTACTTAGGGGAATGTGAGTAGGATGAATCTTCCACCCACAAACGTGAAGGTTTCCTGCATGGGAGCCTTGGCCTTCCAGACTCCTTAGAGCTTGCCCCAATACACCGCCTTCCTGATTTCCGGTTTCCCACTGTGGGAGGTGGGCTTGGAACCTGGTGTGTCCAGGGGCTGCAGTGGGACCTTTGTCATGCAGTCGTCCTCTTTCCGTTGGTTACACCCCACGGGGATTAAATGTATTTGATGAAATGTGAGGATTGTGTTCATTCTGAACCTTCAGTGGCTTCCCCACCTTCCTTTTCTTCTTTTTTAACTTAACATTTTTTACCATAGCTTAAAGGAAGCTGTTCTTTAGGAGTTAATGTGAGTTCCAATCTTTCCCGACCGGCTATCCACTTTGTAATATTCACCCTAGTGGCCCTTCTGCAAGACAGATGGGGTGGGTGGTGGTAACCTTTAGTGACAGCCTCAAGATGAAGTACTAGTTAAAAGTAAAATTTTTTCAAATTTTAAAATTTGAAAAACAAAAGCAACCCCCACCCCCACCCCTTACGGCTCAGACTATACTGATGGCTCCTTTAATTGTGAACTCCCTTCCTGGGATCTTCACCCGCACCCTGACATGAGCTGTCCCCTCCGCAGGCCCAGTTCCACTGAGCAAAAGTCATACAGGAAAAAAATTAATGAAGGTAATTTTTTTGTTTGTTTTTTGGTTTTTAAGTTCAGAAAATAATAGCTGAAGCCTTGCTCACTTTTACATGTCTGTCACCGTGGGGTTTTTTGTTTTTGTATGGCTTAAACTGCAGAGACCACACATGAGCAAGTGGTGCCCTACGATTCCAGGGGCTGGGGATTTGCAGTGAAGAGGCAAATGGGCTCCAGGACACGCTCCCTAGGGTCTGGGGAGGCAGGGGGGGGAGTGTAGGGGAGGAAAGAACCAGCAGTTTGGAGTTGGAATCGACTTGAAGGCCGTGGTTTGGTACTTGTTTTGGGGGTAGGGGAGCCGAGTGCTGCATCTGAGTGGGAAGGCGGGCTGGTAGAGCAAGAGTCAAACACTTGGTTACTATCACAAAGGTTGGCAGTTCAAACCCACCCAGCCCCTCTTCCAGAGCAGGAGCTAGTGATGTGCTCCGGTGAAGATGACTGGGGAGGAAAGCCCCTGGGGGCAGTTCTGCTCAGACTCCGGGATCCCAGAGAGGAGAAAACTGACCAAGAGCAGGAAACCAAGAGGGAGAGGTAGCCGCAAAGCTCCGAGCCCATGACCGGTGACGTTCCATCCCTGCTAGTAAACAGCAGGGCAGGCATTTGTTGGCACTACACCGGAGGGGGCGGGCGGGGAGTAGGAGAGTAGTGAACCCGGAGAGCTGAAGAGGGACTTGTTCATGTTCCTCCATCCCACAGAATGTCACATGCTGTGGCCACATCCCCTGTGGGCAGCAGCCCGGCCGGTGACTCACTCAGGTCTGAAGTGGTGCAGTAACCAGCCCAAAAGGCCCAGGGCCAGGAAGAGATGGAGCCAGCAAGAGAACCGGTTGGTCGGCCTTACTATTTGGTGTGAGCCCTGAAACGAGGGCTCAGGTCAGAACTCAAAGCAAGGTATCCCACCTGCCTGCCTGCGGAGGCTATGGGCTGTCCCCGGGACCCTGCCAACAGCCGTGCCCAAGCCGGGCCCTGCAGACTCTGCCTCGACAGGTCTGGAGTGGACCATCTGGTCCAGGTGATGGCGGTACTGGCGGAGAGTCTCATGCTTGCCTGCACAAAGGAGTCTTCGAAGGGGCCCAATGCCCATGTGGACAACTACTGCAGGGCTGATTCTCTGCTGCCCCTCTCTGTGCCAGGCCCTCCAGGGGCAGGGCCCATCCTGACTCAGCGTTTCATTCTGTTTTCCCCATCCCGGCCCCTCTATTCAAGGCCATTGCCCTGCCAGCTTCCTCAGTGGCCCCGCCACTCACTGCATGCTCCTCCAAGCCCCACCAGCCCTCCAGACCGGCAGTAAGCCCCAGCTGTCCAGGGTGCTCCGCCTTCCAGGAGAGACACCCCCCCCCCCGCCCCCTGACCTGGGAGAACACACCTTGGTTCTGCTCACAGTCAGAACCATGGATTCCTGTCTCAGCTGGACTGTCAGCGCCTCAGGCAGGGAGCCACCTGATAAGACACCCCCAGGGAGTCTATTCAAGCTGACACGAGGTCTGTGCTGGGGACTAGGCGGTGTGTGACCACTAACTGAAAGGCTGGTACCAGGGACGAAAGGCGGGTGATTTGCACCTGTAAAGATCACAGCCCAGAAAATCCCCTGAAGCTCAGTTCCACGGTGCACACGTGGGGTCACCGGGAACAGGAATTGTCCAGACGACAGCAGGCTTACCATTTCTCTAGTCCTGTTCTGCATCCATCCCCCGACACATATCCACACACACAAGGGGCAGAAATATCCCTTGTGAGCATCCCTTGCACACCTCTGGTGGTAGGAACTTACCCATCGCACGCATGGCAGCCGTTCTATAACTCAGCACACACTGCCGCACTGAGTCAATTCTGACTCATCAGACTGAGAAGAACCACCCCTGCGCCCCTGAGCCCCTAGTCGCTCTCCCCCAGAGTGGCTGGTGGTTTCGAACTGCTGATTTTCAGATTCACAGCCCCCCCCCCCCCCCCCCCCCCCATGTGTAAGCTCGATGCCACCAGGGCTCCTTTTACACTTGGTGGGGGGGGGGTCGTGGGCCAGCCTGGACTTGGGACTGCATTTCGTTCCTCTGGGATGTGGGCACAACCCATCAGGAGTTCCACTCTCTGGAACTCACAGGGCAGTTCTACCCTGTCCTAGAGGCCGCTCGAGTCGGCGTGGACTGCAGGGCCGTGAGTTCTTTGTAGAGTGTTGGAGGCCCTGGCTGGGACCTCATCCGGGGCCGGCACCCTGCAGGTGCTCCAAGAAAGGAGGAGAAGGCTAGGTGACGTAGTGGGCTGGAGGAAAGCCCGGGGAGTTCTTGTGGGCTCCAGCAGGCGGGGCCCAGGGGGAGAGCACAAGATCCCAACAGGCTGGCACAGGCCCCAAGGTCCTGCGCCAGGAGCGCGCAGACTGTGGGGAGGAGGAAATGCGTGCTCTGCTGCCTGGCCATCTCCGCCTCCCCTCTAGAAATCAGCACACAAGCTAGGGGGCTGGGGAAAGGCCGGACGGGGTGTGTGTCATTGCTGTGGTAATAGCTCTAGAAATATAGAATGCAGCCAGCCTGTGACCAGCCAGCCATATTTCTGCCCTCAGATTCCAGGACCTCCACCAGGTCCCTTCACCCCACAGTCCTGGTTTGCCCCCAGAAGGATGGGAGTTGGTGTCAACAGGAGACCCTACCCTGGAAACTATGCGGAAGCCCCCCTGCTGGACATTCTCAGGTGCCCTGGCTAGACACGGGGTTTACCGACTCCGAGGCCCGAGGCCCAGAGAACTCCAACCCTACACTGCACTCCACCTCCACCTCCCTCTGACCCCCGAGACGGGCAAAACACTCACCTAAACCTGAGTGTGTGACTCCAGGTGGCTCGGCCGGCCCCACCTGAGCACAGCCCTCTCCAGCCGCACCAGCACAGGATGAGCACCAAAGCCAAGTCTGCAGGGCTTTGGGCTGAGAAACACCACTCCGGCCACAAGTGGCTGTGTTTCCAGACCCTGACACCCAGGTCTTGCCTGCCACCCAAGAAAGCCCCCGCCGCAGGCGCTGGCCCCCTCCCCAGGTCACTGCTCCCTCAGGGCCCTCCCTGCTTTCACCATGCACCCCTTTTCTTCCTCCTCCTTGGCTTTCAAGTGCTCCTGCCGCCCCACCTAGCTCCACCCTGGTTTCTCGCTTGCCTCTAATACCTCCAGGGCTGCCCCACCCCTGGGCTGGGTTCCCAGCCCTGCTGAGGCGATGTCCCCCAGAGTTAGGGGTGGAGGGTCTTTGGAGTCTAGGACAGGCCCACTGGCTCTGAGCCCTGTCTGGACCAACAAGGTGGGCCTGGCCGTGTCCCCACTCACCAGCCTCAGGAAAGCACGTCTGCACAGCCCGGCAGCCACTGGGCTGGTCACATTTCCTGGGTGGGGTCACCACTTTCCTCCTTCCTCCAGATGGTTACGTTTGACTCTTTTTCAAGACTTGGTGAGACCCCCGGAAACCACCTTTGATGTTCCTCCCCTACACCAGATTGGCACAGTGCCGAGACAAGGGCCCCCACAGAGCAGCAGCTAGGGTGGCGCAGGGCCGGGCATGCAGTCTGGGCTCTGAATCAAAGCTCTACCTTATGCCAGCCGCCATGCGGGTCCAGCGGTTTGCTGGCACACAGGCTTGGCCCCAGTGATGAAAGTGTGGCTCTGATTCCACCTGGAGCCATCCGCCTGGCCAGCCCACATCAGCCTCAACCTATCGAGTGGAGAGCCGGGTGACTGGTCCTTGGTGGCTCAGGAAGCAGGGGGCCAAATGAGGGAGGCACCAGGAGAAGGGAGGCGGCCAGTTATAACTACCACATGGACGTGGCTCCGCTACCCGGGACCCTGGCCTCGAGCCCCGGACACAGGCCTCCCCGGACCCAGGTCTAGGTCCACGGGCTGCTTTTAGATTGCTCAAAGTCGCGGCTCCATCCAGGGGCCAGTTTGGGGAAGTGAAGCAAGCTCCGGAATGAACCTTACCAACTAGCCAACCGCCAAACCGAACCCCCCTTGTTTGACTGGACAAGGTGTGTGTGTGTGAGATAGTAATCACTGTATGAATGTTTCCCGTAGCAACGCAATCCAACCATGTGTTAACACTTCTGAACCACAGCAAAGAGGCTGTGACGAGAATACGGCTGGCAGTCCAGGGCCCCCTCAGCCGAACTGCCCGCCTTCAAAACACGGGGATCTGGGTGCACATCCCACAGGGCTTGGTCTCCTCGGGGTCCAGAGGTTGGGCAGATCTCAGTGGGGTGGGACCCGATGAGAAGTTTGGTCTCTTATGAGCTGTGCTTGCTTCCTCAGACTTAACTTCTTCACGGAGCCTCCCTGAGCCCAATCTGTCACTCGGGCACCAAGAGGAGGGAGGACGCCTGGGGCTCTGTGGTGAGTCCTAAACAGCAAACCCAACTCACTGCCCTCGAATCCGACTCACGGCCCGCGAGCCTGCAGGACAGGGAAGAACTTGGCTGAGCCCCGGTGGCACGGTGGGCTGCAGGGTCAGCCACTGGCCCCTGCCAGCCCCGTCTCAGGAGGAAAAGGAACCTTTTCTGCTGCCCCAGGAAAGGTCTGCAGCCTGGGCAGCCCTGGGGAGCAGGCCTGCTGGGTCCCACAGTTCACTCTGAGTCCGTCGATGGCATGGCGGTGGGTTAGGTTAGGCTAACTGGAAAAGCAGCGGTTCAAACCCACGGGGCGGCACGAGGGAGCCGACCTGCTTCTCGAAAGACCGCGAGCCAAGAGAACCCTGTAGAAGCCGTTCCCCGGGTCACCCAGGGTGCAAACAGTAGGGTGGCACTCACGCAACAGTCAATGCCCCTTAAACACGGCCCCCTTTCTCTTCCCTGATGTTTGCCATTCACCCCAGCAGAGAGCCTTCACTGGGGGGCTGC
Source organism: Echinops telfairi (assembly GCF_000313985.2). Classification (NCBI taxonomy): domain Eukaryota; kingdom Metazoa; phylum Chordata; class Mammalia; order Afrosoricida; family Tenrecidae; genus Echinops; species Echinops telfairi. Next base: position 41,505,795 of record NW_022111368.1, read on the forward strand.
AGTCCGTCAGCCCCTCCCCCAGCTCCTAAGGTAGCAACAGGAAGATGGAAAGTTAAACCACAAATCTGCCTTCGGGCCAGGGTGGCTCTCAGGTTCCCGACCAGAGGACAAAGATGAATGGGAATCACTGTTGCCCACACTCAGCTTGGAGGCTCACTAGATGAAAGGCCCACCTTCCCCACCCACCCACCTCCACAGCAGGCGGGGCAGGGTGTGGTGTCTACGTATTAACAGTGAAACAAAAGAGCAGGTACGAGATTTAAACAACTTCGGAACTCAATGAGCAAATCTAAAGACGTTATCTGATAACAAGACTCTAAAACTTGATTGTTTTTCTTTTTTTAGACAAAGACTCACATTTTCCTTTCCCCTCCGTTTCCTTTCCCCTCTGGTCTCCCTCAGCAGGATGATTTGTCCCAAAAGGAGTAAAATGAAACTTTTCTTTTCCTGCTGTGGGCGAGACCCGCCCAGACCCGCCCCGGACCGCCCTCTCCCTTCCCTGTTTGCTGGAAATGAGGAGACACGATTAGACACAAGCCGCCGTGTGGGAGGGGAAGGGCGCACCCTGAGGGGGCATCACCTGGTCAGCCGCACCCACCCAACCCCACAGGGGGAGCCCAGGTGTCCCTACCCCCACCCCGGCTATCTGACTCCCTAATGCTACTTGCCTGCGAGCGAGCGCCCTTTCCAGCCCAGCCCCAGCCTGGAGAGGATGTGGGTGAGTCAGAGGGAGGGGCCGGCGGGGGGAGGGGGTGGGCGGCGGGAGCGGTGCCCCTGAGCAGGGCCCTAGCAATCCACCCTGCCTGGGAGAGCCAGCGCCACAGAAGTGGAGCTGGAAGTTCGGAAGCTCCTAACAGACACACTTGCTCGAAAACGTCACGAGGATTTCAGTGTTTACATCCTACTCAGTTTCTAGAACCCGGTCCCAGTCATTGGGGCCCCCGGTGGTCTGTACAGGGGTTACAAGGCTGAGCTAGGAAATGGAGAGGCTGGCTGTTCAAATCCACCAGTCACCCCCGAGGAGAAAGATGAGGCAGTCTGCAAAGATGTGCAGCCTTGGAAATTGGACGAGTGAAAAGGCCGCTCCATAGCAGCGGGTTTGGACCGGGTTGGCTTCAGCCATGCTGTCTGTGGCCCGGGACCACGAGCAACCAACCGTTCACAAAGCTCAACCTTGGTGCCACCAAGTGAGTGCTGACTCAGAGCGACCCCGTGGGACGTAGGACTGCCCCTGTGAGGGCTGGTGGTCTCCAACTCTTGGTCTTGGAGTTGGCGGCCTCACACACAACCTACTGTACCACCAGGGCTCCTAGCCAACAGTTGTCCTTAGGTGCCACGAGGGCTTCCAACTCAGGGATCCTTGTACGACAGACAGAAACACCGTCGGGTCGGTCCCGCGCCAGCCTCACCACTGCAGTTACACTGTTGTGGCAGCGGCCGTCCGCTCATCAGGTTGAGGGGCTAACTCTCTTTCACTGCCCCTCCATGTACCACGCCTGATGTCATGCCCCGGGATGAGTCTCTCCCGATAACACGTCCAAAGAGCTCGTGACCATGATCAAAGTTGTCATCGCGTCCCATCCAGAGAGCGCTCAACATTATGCTCGCGGAGCGGGCGCCGGTGAAGAAGGCTCAGGGAATCGTGGCTCAGAGGATCAGTAACTCGCAGGAGGAGAAAGAAGCAGGTTCTCACCCAGGCCGGCCTGGCTTCAAAGCCGGTGCTTGGCCTGTGACACCTCCTCTCTTCCTTTTACTCAGAGGAAGACAGCCGGCCGGAGTCTGCCCTGGGACCCAGGCTGTCCCAGCACCTCGGCCTGCCCCGCTGGAAGGGATGGCAAATGGTCTGCCCTGTTGCCTGGGCTCAAGGAAGTTGACAAGCAGCAGCAGGACCAGGACGGGACATGACAGCGTGAGAGGCCTTCTCCCTTTCTGGGGAGGCCACTGCGACGTTGGTAAAGCAGCGAGGCATGACAAAGGGGAAGAGGCCCTGATGCAATGGAGGGGTCCTGGTGACAATGGCTCAGCCCTGAGCTGCTGGCGGAAACACCAGTCTGGTGGTTTCAGACCACTAGCTGCTCCGAGAGGAAGAAAGACGGGGCTTTTACTTCCGTCCAGAGTTAGAGGCTCAGAGACGCGCAGGGGCAGTTCTGCCCTGTCCTGCAGGCTCGCTAGGGGTCGGCCGGGGCTCCGGGTCAGTGAGCAGTTCTTGAGGGGATGAGTTGGACACAGTGGCTGCCACCGCAGGCTCGCGAGGATGGCGGCACAGGATCAGACAGAGCTTTGTTCAGCTGTACGTTAGGGTCCCTATGGGTCAGAAACCAACTCCACAAACATCAAGGGTCTCAACCTCCCACGAGTTCCTCCAAGGCCCATTGATGGGGTGTGGGGAGCAATTCAAACTCCAGCTCTTCCACTTGGTCCCGGGACAGCACCATACGACTCCACCCTGCTGAGGAGTCCTTAGAAGCCAGCCTCCCTCCACTTGCCCGCCTCTCCTCCGATCAGCTCCACTCAGCCTCGGTGTCCCCCCTGTGAAGTGGAACTCGGGAGAAAGACGAGGCTTTCTGCTTCCGTCAAGGCTCACGGTCTCAGAAGCCCACAGGGACATGCTACTCTGTCCTGTTGGGCTGATGAGGCAGAGTTGGCTCAGTGGCAGAGAAAATGGACTTGACCCCACTCCCTCCTCAGTGCTCTTCAGGAGCTCTGGACAGCGAGGCCCCTGGGCCGTCTGGGCCTTCCACCCCTTTGGGGAAACGTCAGCGACAGCTAATTGACCAGGGTGAGCTTGTACCCAGGGCAACCTCGTCAGCCCCTGGCCTGCTTCAGGCCACCAAGTTCTGACCAGACCCTGCATGGTCCTCTCAGACCTTTCTTCTTTTCCTTACAGTTTTTTAGGTAAAATTGACAATGAAATGCACAAATTGATAGTGCTCAATTCAATGAGTTTTGATGGATGATGTTACGCATGCATGCTGAACAGATACAAACAACCCACATCCTTAGGGAGACATTAAACCCTTCCACCATGCCAGAAGGTTCCCTCACCACACGTGTATTCCTTGCCGGCCCCTCCCACCACACTGTTAGTTCCCCTCACCAAGGATCAATTCAGGTTATCATTCCGGCACCTAGCATAGCGCCCGGCAGGTGATAAACCAAAACTCACTGCCCTGAAGTCGATTCCAACTCTAGGGACCTGACAGGGCAGGACAGAACTGCCCCCGTGAGTGTGAGACTGACCCTACTGGAACGGAAAGCCCCATCGTTGTTCCAAGAAGTGACTGACTGGTGGTTTTGAACCACTGACCTCCTGGTTCGAAGCCCAATGCATAACCACTGCACCGTCAAGGCTCCTAGCATATGATACACACTCAGAAAAGAATTGGCCGAAGGAATGAGCAAATGAGAGAGCAAGACCCCTGCGTGGGCAGCTTCCTGCTTCTGCATCCCTAGGCTCAGAGTAGGACTGATCCCCAGGGCTGGAAGTGTCCTGAAATTCCCCACTGTGCTAGCTCCTAACCACCCTTGAGACTTCACTTCATCATGTGTGAAATACAGGAACTAGGCTAGGAGACCACCTCCCGTCTGTTGGTTTGTCATGCTGTTGTAGCTTGTGTGTTACTGTGATCCTGGAAGTAATGCCACTCCTGTTTCAAATGCCAGCGGGTGGACACGTTTCAGCAGAGCTGCCAGACTAAGACCAGCAAGAAAGGTCGGGAGATCTACTTCTCAAAATCAGCAATCCTTATGGCTCTCCGGCTAGACCAGAGCATCTACACTGGTACATATAAGAGCTCTCGACACACGGAGTCAAGGACAGGTAAACCCCTCAGGAACAATAATGGGAGTAGCGCTACCATGAAGGTAAGGGGAAGGTGGGTGAGATAGTTAAGGTTTATTGTGCCAACCTGGCCGATAAACACATGTGGGGTTAATTGAAGGGCAGAGAGATAAATGGCTCGGTGAGCCTCACCTTTCTTGGTCCAAGTTCTTGGGTCTCTTGCTTTGTGATGGTCAGACCAGGGTGCAGCTGCCTTAGTCAGTTCCCTGCTTCAGCTGGCAAGGCTGACCTCCTGCAAGACATCCCTGAGGAGAAGCCACATGGACCTACCCCGATGCAGCCCTGGGTGCTGGAGCAGCCGTGTGGAGACCCCTGCCAGCGCTGAGATGCTTACACACTCACTGATTCCACTTTCCTCCTGAAGCTGGTGTCACTGCGTGTGTTTTGTGAGATGGAGGAGGACTTTGTAAATTGGTGTTGGACATATGGGCTGATGTGGGGTTTGGACAGCACTGGGTTGGGATGCTTTCTTAATGTACACTTACCCTTTATATAAAACTCTTTCTTATACATGAGTTTCTGTGGATTTGTTTCCCTAGTTTACCCAGACTAACACAGTGGGGGCACAAGTGGGAGAAAGAGGGAATGAGGAGCTGATAACAAGGGCTCAAGAGAATGTTTTGAAAATGATGAGGGCAACAAATGTACAGATGTGCTTGACACAATGGATGTATATATGGATTGTTGTGATAAGAGCTGTATTAGCCCCCAATAAAATTATTAAAAACATTTTTTTTACACACACAAAAAGGGGGTGGTGAGAAAGGGGGAATCAATCACAGTGATTAACATATAACCACCCCCGAGGGGACAAACAACAGAAAGTGGGTGATGGAAGATATCTGATGGTGCAAGATATGTAAGTAATAATAATTTATCATGTCTCAAGGGTGAGGGTGGGAGGAGAAGCTGATAGCAAGGACTCAAGTAGATGACGTATGGCTTGTTTTGTTTTTTTGTTTTTGTTTTTTTTTTAATTTTCTGCCGCCGCCGCTGCTCTCCACCCCCCCACCCCTCCCCCGACGTATGGCTTGTTATAAGAGCCCCCAATAAAATGATTTATTAAAAAAAAGATAATAAAAATTTGCAACGCTAAAGAGAGAGAGAGTGCACAAGAGGGCAGCGTCTAATTCCCTGGCAAGGAACAGACAGTGCGTTTGCTGAAGCGGAGGGAGACCCTCGGTGAGTTGGAGTCGAAGGGCACCGGGGACTTGAAAGGTCAGCAGCTGCGAGGACGACGTGGAGGAGGACAGAGGACAAGGCAGCACTTCAGCGTGCGTCAGCTAGCTCAGCGGCCATGCTCCGCCTGCCTCACGAAGACTGTCCCTTTGGGCTATTTTGACGCTGTGAGACACTGCTTGGGCTGAGCTCTTGTGGTCCCTCACTTGGGTGGCTGAGAGGGGTCTGTCAGGATCCCTAAAGGTTCCTGCATTAAAATTCCCTAAAGGGGTCCATTGAAGAAAGGGGTGGACCTGTGAGTCAGTCGACTGAAAAGGAATTTTTCAGTCTTTTTACTGTGAATTAGGTGAGGGTGTGTGTGTGTGTGTGTGTGTGTGTGTGTGTGTGTGTGTGTGTGTGTTACAGATCAGATCATCATCTTTTGTTTTCAACAACCTATCAGCCCATCCGAATGGCTTGTGTTGTTTCTTCTTTCTTTTGGTCAGTCTGAAAATGGGTTTTTCTAAATCACACCCGTCTCTGTGGAATGCCAGGTGCTGGGTAGATTGAGGTATTTTCTGCACAAAGTTTAGGGTTCAGAAAGCTTGGGTTTGATCGCTGCTGTGTGCTCGGAAGCAACCTGGATGTCCTCCCACCACCACCACCCCACCACCCCGCCCCCCTTGCTGGCTGTTAGCACCGTTGTGCACAAGGGAATGAAACACCGCCGGCCCATTGCCATCGTCACGATGGGTGTGATGTTTGGTCCATGGTTGCAGCCACGGTCCATCCACGTCGCGGGAGGTCTTCCTCATTTTCATCCGCTTCACCAAGCAAGAGGCCCTTCTGCGGGGACGGACCGTCCTGCTAATAGGTCTCAAAGGCAGATGACGTCTCTCCACTCTCATTTCTAAGGAGCATGCGACTGCTCTTCGTCTAAGACAGTTCTGCTTGTCTTCTGGCTGCCCATGGAGAGTGACACCTTGGAGTCCCTTGGTGACCCCTAGGGAAAACAGCTTGAATGGGTGGGGCGGGGTAGCGAGGAGCACAGGTGGAGCACTACAGTGGTGGGGAGAGCGCTGGTCAAAGGAGCTGACCCCAGATGGACACAGAGGACAGCCAAGGTTGGGAAGGGTCCTCGACACCACTTGTAAGTTCTTGGCAACAGCTGACACTGCTGTGTGGTCTGCATCTGCCTGGGGCTACCCTGGCCCTGGTGGTCTCGTTAATGGTCCCACGTACAGGCAGTCTCCGGGGTACCAAGGAGACCCATTCCCAAATGTGTCCTTTCTTCAAACTTTTAGGGCAGTCAGAGAGGTGTACGTGGTTCTAATTTAACCTTACTTTAGTGCAAGAAAGGGACCTTTGGTGGCACGGCCAGGTAAGCTTGGACTGTTAACCACAAGGTCAATGGTTCCAATCGACCAGCCACTCGTGGGAGAAAGGTTGTCTGCTCCTGTCAGAGTTGCTAGAGGTTGGAACTGATGTGCCTGGCAGTGGGCTAGGTTTTTCAGTGTAATAAAGGCTCAGAATCTTCCATCATGAACAACAGTATGTGTTGCAGGTGAAGGGTGATGAGTTCGTTCAAGTGGAGGTTGGTTTGCTCACTCTGATTTAGGCGTTGAATGGACTTCACCTTTAGAGCAGGGGTTTGGCTTGGGGTTGGGAGGCAGGCGGTTGGTTTTCAAAATGAGGACGTAGCATTCCAGGCTGCCTGAACCTGGGGACTTACTGTCCTCTCTGGTTAAACTGCCACCAAAAGGCGAATCTCAAACACCTCAGCTTCTCCAGGGGAGAGAAGACCTGCCAACCCAGTGGCAAAGATGACGCCCTAGGGAGCCCTCTGGGCAGGTCTACTGTGCCCGGTGCCCTTGCTTTGAGTCAGAATCAACTCAACAGCAAGGGGTCTCCCTGAGAGAGCTGGTTGTCCTGTGCCATCATCTTTGTTTCACCCACAGCGAGTGACCCCCATGACAGAGTCGGATAGGGCTCCTGAGGCTGTGACTGCACGGGAGCGGACTGCCGTGGCCTCCCACGGAGCGACTGGTGGGTTGGAACCACTGACTTTTGGGTGAGCTGCCGAGTCTTCCACTAAGGCAGGTCCTCGATGGTCCTCATTTTGATAGAGGGAGGAAAGAGGTAGCCTTCTATTAGTTGAGATGCTAGAAATACAACATAGTTTAAGACTTAATTGTTGACAATCTAAAAATGTATCAGTTAATCAGCAGGATTAACTTAACCTTCTAATTCAGGAAGGCGGTCGGCAAGGACATGAAGCCAGGTGCGGGACAGGGGGCACCCCGTTGGGATACGCAGTGGAGCGCTGCAGGAGCAGCAGTCTGGCCTTGGAAACATGCACGTACGGGCCATTGGCTCCAGAGTTTTTGTCACACAGTTTGGGGTATTGTTTCCTGTGATCGTTGCACACACTGCTTTTTGGCACATACTCCAAAAACCATCCTGACTCATATCACCCCTGTAAGACAGAGTCAAACTACCCACGTGGGTTTTTTTGTTTTTTTTTAACGGGAGTAGAAAGCATTGTCTTTCTCCCTTGGAATGGCTGGTGGTTTTGAACTGCCGGCCTTTAGGTTCGCAGCCCAACATGTAACTCACTATTCTGCCAGGGCTCCTTTTGTCAAATGGTTGGGGGTATGTAATTTGTAGCAAACCTATTTCCTTTGCTATCTCTGCGCGTGACTAAACTTTCTCAGGTCGACCTGCTGTCTGTCTTTGGCTGGAACAGTGCCAGGCAACCCCGGGCCCTTATTCCCAGAAGCAGTTTGACTGACAAGAAAGCAGGCAAAATGAGGTCAAGTTAATGTACTCTAGTGGCAGACGGTGTGCTTGCAAGGCTCTATGGCTGGGGGGCTCCATGGCTCGTCCAGCCACTCTACCTGGGCCTCCTGAGGTGGAGCTGAGAGCCTCTTCTCTCCTGCCTGATCCAATGCAGCCTCAAGGTCTACCTGGCCCTCGGCCTGAATGCTAACGCCACGTAGGAGTGGCCCCTGCTCACCCTCTGAGCAGCTTGTTTCATATGCAAATATTTATATTTAGACTCCCAAAAGCTATAAAAATAGCTGAGATACATATTTATGACACAAACCCTGAAAACTTTATGCTACGTGAAAGAAGCCAGTCACAAAAGACAACACCTTGTTTGATTCCATTTATATGACATGTCCAGAATCATCACATTTAGGGAGAGAAGACAAATTTGTAAAATTGTTTCGGGGCTGGAAGGAATGGGGCAGTGGGAAGTAATTGCTAATGGGTACAGGCTTCATTTGGAGGTTGTGTTAGTCCAGGTAGGCTAGAGAAACAAATCCAGGGAGACTCATGTGTATAAGAAAGAGCTTTATATCAAAGAGCAATTGTACACTAAGAAAGCAGCTCAGCCTAGTCCAGTCCAAGTCCATAAGTCCAATATTAGCCCATATGTCTGTTACCAGTCTATAAATTCTCTTCAGACTCACTCAACATATGCAATGACGCCGAATGCAGGAAGATCACAGGCCAGTGGGTGGAAAGTCTTGAGGGTCCAGTGGTGGTGGAAACATCTCAGCACGGCAGGAGTCTCCACGTGGCTCCTCGGCTCCGGGGCTCCAGCTCCATCAGCCTCTTCGCCATATGGCGTATCAACAGGAATGTCTCTCAGGGAGTGTGTGAGTGCCCTGCCTCCAGTGAGCTATTTATCTCTATTGCACCTCCCAATGAGGTCATCAAGCTGCGACCTGATTGACAGGCTAAACTTCACCCCTTCACTTTTAAGTCTCAAGTTGACAATAGATTATGTACCTACCACAAAGGCCGTGAAATGGGACAGGCTACACATCTCCATATACTAAAAATCACTGAACAGCACACATTAGTTTTTATTTGACTGTATAATTTAAATGGATGGTTTATGGTATGTGAATTCTATCCCAATAAAGCTATCTAAAAAAAACGGGGCTCTTAACCTTTGAGTGGGAAGGCCAGCCCTGATCTATTTTTAACCTGCCTTTAAAACAGTAAAAAACAGTACAGGAGGGTCCGTGTACTTAAGTGCACACCCCACGCACAGTGCATCTCACGTGACTCTAGCTTTCTATCACAAAACCCTTCCTTTTAAAGTTAGGCTCCCGAAGGCCCAGAACATTTCTTTTGGTGGTTCCAGTTCAGATCCTGAGGACAGCAGCCCCTTACTCAAGCCATGGATGTTACAGTTCAACACACACACACACACACACACACACACACACACACACGTGAGGAACAGAGGGATTTCTCTTAAGTTGTCTCCCCAAAATATATGCCAGACTTAGCTTGAGAATAATTGTTCACGAGGCAGCGAAAATAGGTCAGAGGTTATTCTCCTTAACATCAGCCATCTAGAGCAGCCAGACTGCATAGTCTGACTCACCCCAAATAGGGCCCATTCCTTTCTGTTATTGTTCCCTCGAAGCAGTGCCCATAGGCAAGCCTGGTACCACTCTAAGATGACTAAGCTTAGGTTACTATCTTGCCACACATGCCCCCCTATTCCCTCCTCTTACTATTGCACATTCACCCGTAGGTCATCCCCCTCCTATTGCTTGTATTGCCTATGTTACAACCCCTCTCTACGACGTAGGTTGCTATCTGCTATCAGGGGGCTTGCATGCCTCCCAGGATAGTAATTGCCTGCTTTATTGTATGAGACACCAGAATGAGCAAACCTGTTCAAGGATGAATTGTATTGCCCTTCTCTGTGATGCTGTGATGTATCCCCCTAAAGTAATATGATACGTGGTTAGCAATAAATAAGGAGAGCTGCTTCCCAAGAAAGGCGGCTCCCAAGAGGTGGCTGGCCGAGGGTGGCTGGAGAAGGTGACTAAGGAGGACGAAGCAGCGGCTTCTTCTCTGACGGCTAAGCCCCCTCCACGAGGACCACCAAGCTGGGCTGAGGTGAGCAATGTTGCTATGTATCATGCCTGACTGTATTATTGTATTACCTCTCATGCTCTCGATGACTTTAATATAATACTTATATATCTCAACCGTACAATTGTGCATTACTGAACCCAGAAGTAGTATTAATGAATCCGAGTAGTAGCAATAGGAGTATTAGCGGTGGGGGCTGGTCCCCCACCTCCCTCAGCGCAATTATTTATTTTTTAATTTAATAGTACACACACACAAGCCCTTTATTTGCTCCTCACATCAAATCTGGGGACTAGGATCCCTCCCTTCATTGGCCTCCCCGAGCCCCGCTCCCTCTGTAGAGTCGCCTGATTTAACAAATCAATATTTAATCTGACAGCCCTACACGGTAAGGAAGCAAATTGTGCCCCGCGTGGACTGGGAAGTGTTTTTCTTTCTCCTTAAGGGTTCCTTTAAATTTTTTTCTTGCTATTAGAAACCAAACAACTGCCCAGCATACTTATGATTTGGCGGTCGCACAAACCTCAGACTCTTAGCTAAAAGGGCCTCAACAGGCTAAGCCCTCCTGCGGGCCCTTTGGCCCCAGGAAGGAGTGGACCCTGGTTAGGCAGCACCTTTCTTGTTGCCTCAATTTGCACATCGAAAGGCTGATCCTTATGACTGAACGATTGCATTTTACATGTATGGATTATGTCCCAATAAAACTGTTGATAGAAAGACAGACAGAGAGAGAAATGCATTTTGGTCCTGCAGCGGTCCGTAGGGAGAAGTGAAGATCCACAATGGCGCCTGCACGGCCCTGAGGGCCTCGCTTCAAAACCATCAGGTAGTTCCAGGGCCCTGAACGCTGCCCAATATTGTTGAGCGACCACGGCCCCGCCGTCGCCGGAACTACAAAGCCCAGCAGGCACTGGGCCTGGGGCGGCTTTGGACGCCAACCGCACTTCGGCGCACGCGTGGGATGCGGTCTTACCGGTACAAACTACGAATCCCAGAAGGCTGTGCGTCGACCCAACCGCAAGATCTCGTCCCGCGAGACCCAATACCCGACGCCGGGTGGGGATTGCCCGCCTTTAGAGGAGGGGTTTCAAGCCCTCCTCCGCGCCCCTGGACACAGACGACAGCCCTGGGGTCGCTGTCAGAGCTTTCCCTTCCCTGCCAACGAGGCTGAGGCTTCAAAGGAAGGGGATGCTGCAGGGGGGATGCGGGTGGCTTGGCCGATTGCCTGGCCCGGGGCGTGGGGGGTGGAGCGATGGGGGTGGCAGGGATGGACTCAGCGTACACCTCCCATCTCCCTGACCCTGATGACCTTTATCATCTCTTCTAGCAAAACCCCTCCTAGGAGGGAGGACCAGCCCAGACCTTGAGGCAGGGCAACGTCGACGTGTTAGGGTCCCACCGTGGGCTGCAGGATTGGAGAAGACAGCAGAGGCCCCCGTCCTGTCCTCTATGTCCTGAGAGTAAATTCACTTGTTCAGAGAGCGAAGTCGGCCGCCCTCAGGCCCTGCGCCCAGGCCTCAGGCTTGCACGGCAGGAGCAATAACCACTCATTCAACAGCCTCACAGGTGCTCTGCTCACCACCTAGGTAGGGGCCTGGGCCGCAGCTCTTGACCTAACTTCCTCATTGCCCAAGGGGCCCCCAGGTACTGCAGAAGGGACTTACCCTAGCCTCCAGCAGAACTTGCCCAGTGGGGTGAGCTGCGCCCCACTTCATCCACCCTCCAGGGCCAGGACAGCCTTTCTCCTGAGGCTTCTTCTCAGCTGATTTCTGGCTCCTGAGCAGGGACTCGGGTTACACCTGTATCAGGAGCAGTGACACCACTGTGGCAGGCAATACACGGGACTCTGTCTCCAACCCCATTTTCTGCTTTTACACTTCCTGAGCTGGGCAAACTAGTACACCCCACCCCCCAGCATGGGTAGGATATCCAAGAAAGTAAGGCCTTGACACTGTATCAGTATTATCTGTAGTTAGGTAGAGGCCAGCGATGTCTTAGGAATATTCTATTTAATCTAGAAGCAATTAGAAACAGCTCTGGAAAGGATATTCGAAGTAGACTGTCCAAATTCCTTGAGTAATGGAGTTGGGGTTCACATTACTGGTCAGGGGGTCTCTAAGCATACCATGTCTGCCTGCTGGTTTTTCTTAGTCTTTCTGTGAACAGCCAGCCTTTTGTCCAGTAGTCCTGTGGTCCCCTTGATATGAGAGAGAGGAACCATAGGAATTTGGAGACAGCCATGATTAAAAATCCCTGGACTGTTTACCAACAGGAGCCAGCTGTTTCTCCAGCTGTTGCATTCCAGGGCTTAGCACCAGACTCCTGAAGAGCCAGTGCAGTGTGTCCAAGAAGGTCCCAAAGGCCATCAATGTGAGTCCTGGCTTCCTGAGAGTGCAGGCCATAGGGTGTCCTTAAAGTCACAGGGCGGTATTGTTTGGTCAAGGGAATGGGATCAGAGGCAAGTGATACCAAAAGTTGGATTCCCCCCCAAGGGCCTTCTATGAGGAGGGCTTCAAAGAGTTTGTGGAAAAAGCCCATTATCTCCTGAGTTCACCCCTCACGCCCCCGAACCCTGTGAACCCTCCGGGTCCATATGGAGGTACCTACACCCATACTCAGCTCACAGCCTGAAGCAACTTCCAGAGTCTCACTTCAGCAGCCATGGCCTTGGCACTGGAGTGTTTTTTACTCACATTTGCAAAATGCTTATTTGAACCGACACCAAGAAAAGGCGCTGTTGTCATCACACCTGTAGTGGAATAATCGCTGGATGCCATTAGGGATCTAGTGCTGCTGTGGCAGTACCCTGCGTGGCTGCTCCCACAGACAGGCCTTCATTTGCTCACAGTTGAGGAGGCTACAAGTCTGCATTCAGGGCAAGAGCGCTCAGGGAAGGCCTTCTCTCTGTCAACCCTGGGGGTGGGGGTGGGGGTCTCTGGTCTCTTTAGTTACTACTTCCTTGTTGCTTTAAGATCTCCAGGTGGCTTGGTATCGAGCGTCCCCATCTCTGCTCCAATAGCTTCTTTGATCTCTTTGGCATCTCAGAAAGATACGGACTCACGATAATAAGCCCTACATTAATTCTGGCTAATTAACAAAGACAACCCAGTCTCAACTAGGAATATAGCTATAGGCAAAGGATCTAGATTGACAACACCACTTTTTTTGGAGGGGGGGTAAGGGGAACATAATTCAACCCGTAACAAAATCTTATAGTATTGTTTGCACACTGTTAAAATCTCATATTTGTATGGAAATAGACAGCCGTGCTGTTCGGTTGTAGTAGATTTCTGCCCCTTTTAAAATAAGCCCCTGCTTCAATAACATGTTGATCAAAACTGTGCTGATGGACCTGCGGGTCCCTCCTCTGTCCGTCCACCTGAGTCCTGGGCGGAGGGACAGGCAGTACTGTCGCCCTTGTCTCCCTTTCACCACCAGGGGCCGCCCTTACACACAGAACGAGGACCCGGCTCGCCATAGTGGCCTTGCACGGGGTCAGAGCATGGTAGGATTTGGCCCTATATACAGAATTAGATGACCTTGGCCCAAGGCCCAGCATCCAACTCCGTGTCCATGTCAACTTTTCCGTTGGTAAAGGGTGGGGAGGGTGATCTCAGGCCCTCCACACCCATCAAGGAAGGATGTGGGGATGGGGACACATCCGCCAGCCACAGAGCCATCTCTGGGGTGGGGGGTGGGGGACAGATCAGGAAGGTTCTCTGGATCTTGGTCTCTCACCGATCTAGGGCGCAGAAACAAGGAAGCTCCCAGCTGTTGAAGGAAGCCTAAGCAGGGCCATATTCCTTCTGGGGTGTGTGTGTGTGTGTGTGTGTGTGTGTGTGTGTGTGTGTGTGTGTGTAATAGGCCCTTGGTGGGGTGGGGAAGGTGGGGAGGACAGACCTCAGCCTAGTCCAAGGGCCTCTCGGAGGGGACCATTGCCGAGAGGAGGGCTTGGCTTTGATTTGGGGGTGAAGATGAGTCAGATTTAAGTCAGGGATCGCAAAGAACATTGATCTGAAACTTGCTAGGGGGTACCAAGCCGTGGGCTGGCCCCTCGCATTTGACTGAGATCCAAATAGACTCCGTGGCTGCCCGTTCTCGGAGCTTACGGTCCAGCATGGGGGAGCCGGAGAGGTGGAGGACAGGGTTGCCTGGGCTGAGGCTGAGGCTGCAGGGAGAGGAGGGAGGAGAGGCCAGAGAGCGCCCAGCAGAGGGAAGCAGGACCCTGTATGGGGAGAGAGCAAGGCCACGTGACTGGGGCGGTGGCAGAGTGAGCAGTGGCCACGGAGGAGCTAAGAGATGGCTGTGAAGTGAGCCGAGCTTCGCCATGTTACTGAAGCAGGGGCTTATTTTAAAAGGGGCAGGGCGTCCTGCGGAGAGGAGCAGGCCGGAGTCTGGGAGGGAAAGAGGTCGGTTTGGGAAGCAGCTGGGAAGAACTTACTCCGTTGCAGCCACGAGGAGTCGATTTTATTTTATAATTTTTTGTAAAAAAATGTTTTTGAAGTATAACACATGTGGAAGACTCCCTCCCCCGCCCCCTGCCCCTTTGTCATGTTTCGCTGTCCCTGTCACATCTGTTCCGTCTGCCATATGGAGCGAGGACTGAGAAGAGACCAACTTTTCTTCCAACTGCCCTTGCCTTCATCGCCAGGATGCAAACAGGCCACCGCCCCCTAGTTCCCCCACCCGGTTATACTCGAACCAGGAGGGGGCAGAGTAAGTCCAGGGGGCAGTGGCCCAGCTGGGCTGGGGAGGTGGGGGAGGGCTAGGGGGAAGCCACAAGAAGCAGTTGGTCTGCATCCATGGAGCCAAGGGGCATCGGCTTTTGGAGGGGTTTAGTGGGGCTTAGGCAGAGCCTTGACCAAATGTGCTGTGAGCCAGAGTTCAGCCATGAAAAGGCTTTTGAACACGATGATGGTAACATAGGTGCAAATGTGCTTCACACACTGGATGGCTGGCTGGATTGTGATCAGAGCTGTAAGAGCCCCCAATAAAATAATTTTAAAAAAGAAAAGAAAAAGGCAGTGTTGGGAGTGGGGGTGGGGGCACTGAGGCAGAACACTCTGGTTGGGTAGAGGGGAGGGGGCGGGCAGCAGAGCCCTGCCCACACATGCACTCTGCCCTGAGGCCAGAGGCAGAAAGCCTCTCCTCTGTAGGCAGCTGGTGATCAGGACACACCAAGCTTTACAAGAGGGTCCAGAACAGTCCCCCTAAGGCCACAACCCGAAGCAATTGTTCCCTAGAGAGGGGCAGGGCCAGAGAGGCCCTGGCCCTCCGGCTCCCTTCCCCCACCCCAGCTGTCTCCTAAGTAAGCTGAGGCCCTGGGGCTGGGGGACAGCAGGTTGGGGAGGAGGAGGGGTCTCTGCCAGCTTGGGCTGCTAACCCAGCCCCAGTGCTCACTCCCCCAGCGGCTCAGAAAGCCCCACCTTTGTCTGCAAGGTACAAGCTGCTTCCCCTCAGGATATTCCCATTTAACTTGAGCCAAGGATGTCCCCATTTAACTTGAGCCAACTGCCAGACAGGGTTCATGGCAGGTCTCAGCCTTCCTCCACCAGGAATGTCTCCGGCCTCCAGCTTGGCCACCTGCTCTAATATAAATATCCGGAGGATCTGCTGCCCCTCGTGCCTCGCAGGACCAGGCCTCCTGGCAGATGTCAGCATTCTTCTCCCAGTGTGCTCCGTGGGCAGGCCTCTAACTGAGGAGGCATGAGTCAGCAACCCCCTTTCCATCCACCCAGTTCTCTGGGCCCCTCTTTGCCTTCTTCTCATAGTGGTCTGGGCAAATGTTATGTGATTAGTCTCCCATCACTGATTGTATTAGTCTGGGTACTTTGGAGAAACAAAACCACAGCAACTCATGTATAAGTCCTTCACCTCACAAAACAGAGGCAATAATGCTGACTGCAGGAGGAAAGCTGAGTCAGTGAACGTGTAAGCATCTCAGCACTGGCAGGGGTCTCCACACGGCTGCTCCGGCACCCAGGGCTGCATCGGGATAGAGCCATGCGGCTTCTCCTTGGGGATGTCTTGTAGGAAATCCATCTTGCAAGCTGAAGCAGGGAACTGCTAAGGCAGCTGCACCCGATGCAACCATCACAAAACAAGAGACCCGAGAACTAGAAAGGCGAGGCTTCACCACCCATTTATCCCTCCGCCTTTCAACCAGCACCACATGTGATTATCGGCCAGGCTGGCACAATTAACTAGCTCACTGATTGCTCAGAGGAGCACACGTCTTGGGCCACAGTTATTTGGCTGGAAGGTGATCTTTGGGACTCTCTCAGCCCATGAATTTGAGTTTTGTTGTACATTTTTCCTGCCTTCTAGCAGGAACTGTCCCTTGTGTTCCTGGCCAGAGAGGTCAGCAGTGATGGTTAGGCACTGTCTAATTCTTCTGGTCCCAGGAAAGAGGAAGCTGGGGTCCTAGGGGCCATTAGCCCTGTGGACCAGTTTTTCCCCGGAGTCTGGTTTGCCCGACTCGCCTTTGCTCCAGACGGGAGGAGACCGATAGTTGTGTCTTAGATGGTCACTCTCAAGCTGCTAAGACCCTACATGCTACTTGCCAACCCGGATGTAGAGCGTTATCGTTATGAACTATGTTAGGCCGACTAACCTAGCAGTCCCCGGTATCTGAGGTCCTCTGCCTTCAAAACCGGTCATGCAGGGCCATGAGGCTTGGGCTGTGTCTGGGAAGTTTTCATGACTGTGCCCCATGTATGCTCTCTATTATCTAAACATGAATGTATGCAGTACATACAAAGAGGTTTCCACAAATGCCTACAGCTCCTGCTTGTACAGGCACACACTCCCAGGGACACCAACCCCACCTCCACTACTTCCTCCACCACCACCTCCACCTCCTCCACCAGGCAGATCCACCTAGCGACCACTCACCAACTCAGGCTAGTTACTACTTTGCCAGGACCAGACGGGCGATGGCAGTTTCCCCAGCTGCCCTTTCTGTCTTGCGCATCTATCGCTCAGTGTCTTCATTTACCTGGGTCACCTTATGCCAACTCCTCTTTATTGTACATTACCTTTCCCCGCATTGGAAATATCTAGTGCTTACTACCTAGTAAACGGTCCTCCCTCCCTCCACCTCTCCCTCCTGGTAGCTCTCGAAGAACTCGCTTCCCATGACTTTGTATAACAACGGTGTCTGACTCATGGAGTCTCGTGGCTCCGTGGCTCCCTTTTATCACTGAGTAGATCTCTGCGGTGTGTAGATGCCACTTCCTCTGTCGCTGGTCCCTTCAATCCCCGATGGACCCCAGATCGATTCCATCATTTGGCTCTGATGAGCATGCGTGTGTAGATCAGAGTTCTTAAAGGAGAGCCAGTTAAGATAAGTCTAACTAGTTTAGGCTGGAAAAGCGTTTACTGAAACCTCGTTAGTAGCTCCAGGAAGGAGCCGCCCAAGAATCAAAGAAGGAGGTGGACTTGCCTCCACGAGCCCCTCCCTCTCAGCGTCAAACCCGGAAGAACTAGAAGCACTGCCTGGACGCTCCAGTCGGCATGAGCCCGAGAGAGAGGGAGGGAAAACATCCGTGTGAAACAGACCTTCAAGTTCTGTCTCGACGGAGGCTGGTGGCCCTGAGTTACTCTTCAAACTTGGGATTGAAACTGCACCCCTCTTTGTTAAATAATTTTATTACGGGCTCATACAACTCATCACAATCCATAGAAACTGTCCCTTAATGTCACCTTGAAATTAAGTAACAGTTGAGCTCAAAAAGTAGACTGTCCTCCTTGAGTATTGCATTCATATATATATATAAAACACTAAATTGTCAAAAGTTATTTAAAGCCTAAATGAGACAGCTGGGGGGTGGGGGAAGCCAGGAGTTTAAGCAAATGAGAGGGAAACAATTAGAACATTGTGAAGAATGGAATGAACACCAGGGACCCGTGTGTGTACGCCCCCCCCCCCCTCCCGCCCGCGTGCGCAAGCATGCATTTGGTTAACTCACAGCATCCCCAGAAAGGCCAGAGAACCAGCCAGGAACAATGTCCCCAAGGGCCTGGCCAGGCAGATCTAATGAAGGCCCCTCTGGCACAGCCCCCACCATTTGCCAATCCCACTACTCTGGGCCCTGAGTGGTGCCACTGGAGCCCCAGCCTAGTTTGTCCCTGGAAACAAGATATCCCTGTCACCATCCTCCCAAGGGTGGAGATTTTCTTGGTGTCCATTTGAGATTCAGGAATGGGCCCAGAGGCGTCTGGGTAGCAGGACCCAGGCAGCATGCCATCCACAGGGAAGGCTGGACAGCTTGCATCTGACTTCTGTGGATGGAAGCAAGGATTCCCAAACAGGAAGTGCTGGACAGCCGCAAGGGTGGCTGTGTCCCCTCCAGTTCACTGGAAACCCAATCACCCAGCTCTGAGCAGCTCTGGTTCCACACGGTGAACTCTGCCAGCTGTGACTTCTGACCTCTAATGCAGCCCTGTTTACTTGCCACGTGTCCTCCTTCAGAGCCTCAGAAAGACCCCTGTCAGAAGGAAAGACACAAACCCCGCCTCAGCATTAGCCAAGGCCGAGGTCTACATGGCTGAGGTTACACAAGGCCCACCCTCCAACCTCCCTCCTAGTTCTGACGCCTACTGCCCCTCCCAGAGCACTCTGACTTTTCAGCTGGGTTCCACAAGCCAGTTCAATGGCCACACCATACTCAGAGATAACACTGACGATCAGATCATGTGTTTACTGGGGAAGGTACCCGGTTACAATTCAAGGGAGAAATGCCCAGCACACAGCACCGCCTCTTCTCTGCAGTGTCTGCAGGCAGGCCCCTGTCTGGTCTTTGCCCTCTGCCCTGCTTGGGCAACGTTACACAGCGCTTTCAGGTCTGCCAATAAATGGCCAGAGGGCATGCCACTCCGCCTTAAACCTCAGTCCAAGGCCCTCAGTTTCAGCAAACCCCCAATTGTCTGGAGGCCCCTCCTCCACCAGTCCGCCTTCTGTTTGAAGGCACTCACATGGAGGCACTCTGTAGACTAAGTCCACCACTGTCTCATCCTCCAGCTCCCAGCTAGGTTGCAGCCGCTGCCTTGCCACTGAGTTGCGGCTCATCTGGTGTCCCAGCCGTCACCTGGATCAAGGTGCTCCAGTGCTCGGGTCTCTTGGATCCCAAGGAGCAACCCTGCTCTGCTCCTTTCTCTTGCTGGTGGTAAGATCCCCACTTCCTGCTTCTAAGATGGCTCGTTTCTTGATGAACCCCACGGGCCATCCTAGCGGGGTCCTAGCAGCGTCTTCTCCCCCCTTCTCTTGCCCGGACCCAGCAGGCCAAGGTCATTCGGTCGGGGTTAAAGGGACTGTGCTAGAAGAGCCACATTCAGTGGTTCACTGCCCTGTACCCTGCTCCCAATGCTTCCCACTTGCTCAGACCTCGGATCCCAACCATCCTGGACTCCTTGTCTGTGTGCAAATGACCAGGAGGGAGCTCTGGTGGCGTGATGGCTACACAGTGGACAGCTAACGGCAAGGCCAGCTCTTTAAGCCACCAGCTGCTCCTCAGGAGAAAGACAGGGCTTTTCTATTCCCGTAAAGAGTTTCAGTCTCCCAGGTCTGACCCCAAAACTGGGGTGGAACACAAAGGGAGCACAACAGAGCAGCTCGGGGAGCAAAGCAACAGAGTCTCCCAGGCATCCCGAGAACAGACCGGAATCGGGGGCAGGGCTTGGCACCTCACCAGACCCGATTGGAAAACACTCAGAAGGGTCAGCAGATGGGCCTGGAACCATTTAGAGGTCTGTCTTTTGTTTTTTCTCCTGTCTATTCATATCATATAGGCAGGATAAACAATACTGAGGAGAAAACAAGGGGGCCGGCAGCTCCAGAGTGGACATGGGAGAGGAGGGGCAGAGGAAAGGGAGTGGGGAGCCAACAAACCCAGGAACAAGGGAACAACAAGAAATCTAAAATCGATGGTGAGGTGGGGTTTGATCAAGTGCAATATAGCGGAAAGTTCTAAGAGTCGAATGAAGGTCAAACATGAGAGGTGGACAGGAGGAAAGTAAAAGGAAACAGAGGAAAGAACTAGGAGGCAAAAGACTTTATAAAGGTATAAACATAGCCATGTTTACATGTAACTATACTAATATATAATGATAGGGATATTGGTCTATGTACATATAGTCAAATGTTAAGTATTAAGGTAGCAGATGGACATTGGGCCTCCACTCAAGTCCTCCCGCAATGCAAGAACACTTTGTTCTAATAACCCGGAATATCATGATGTCCATCTTCCTGACACGATCGCTGAAGTCAAAATAGATGCATAACAAATGTGGTGAAGAGGGTGGTGCCCGGTTATTACAAGATACAGCATCTGGGGTCTTAAAGGCTTGCAGTTAAGCGGCCATCTAGCAGGGAAGTAACAAAGCCCACATGGAAGAAGCACCCCAGCCTGTGTGATCATGAGGTGTCCACGGGATCAGGTATAAGGTCTCAGGCATCAGAAGACCCAAAACAAACATGTTGATGAAAACGATGGGGATTGGAGTGGAGATCCAAAGCCCATCTGTAGACAATTGGACATCCCTTCACAGAAGGGTCACAATGAAGGACCAAGTCAGTCAGAGTGCAGCATAGCACCAATGAAACACACAACATTCTTCTAATTCAACGGTTCTCAACCTGTGGGTGGTGACCCCTTTGGGGGTCGAACGACCCTTTCACAGGGGTCACCCGGTTCATAACAGTAGCAAAATTACAATAATGAAGTAGCAACGAAAATAATTTTATGGTTGGGGGATCACCACAACATGAGGAACGCTATTAAAGGGTCGAAGCATTAGGAAGGTTGAGAACCACTGCTCTAGTTGCTTAATGCTTCTTCCTCCCCACTCTTATGACCCCAGTTCTACCTTACAACTCTGGCTAGATCAGAGCATGTACACTGGTACGGAGAAGAACTCTTGACACACGGAATCCAGGACGGATAAACCCCTCAGGAACAGTAATGGGAGTAGCACTACTGTGATGGAACGGGGAAGGGGGAGGGGGAGAGAAACGTATAAACCTCCCCTCCCCTTCTCCCCCCAGGGACCAACAACATAAATGTGGGTGAACAGAGAGAGCATATGGTGTTAAGATATGAACATAATAATAATTCATAATTTATTAAGGGTTCATGAGGGTGGGAAGGTGGAGCAGGGAGGGGAAAAAAGAGGAGCTGATGTCAAGGGCTCAAGTAGAAAGAAAATGTCTTTAAAATGATGATGGAAACATAGGTACAAAGGTGTTTGATACAATGGATGTATGTATGGATTGTTAGAAGAGCTGTAAGAGCCCCAATAAAATGATTTATTAAAAAAAAAAAAGAGTACCAGCCTGGGAAGCTCACAGGGGCAGTCACCCTGCCCTAGGGGGTCACTGTGAGTTGGAATCGCCTCAGGGCTGTGAGAGTCCAGTGAGCAAGAGACTATCAGCCACCCCGCACCCCCTCTCTCTGAGCTGCTGCTTCGGGGCTGCAGTATCAGATCCCTGAACTCAGGGAACCCCCCCGCAGTGAGGCGCGCCCTATTTACCCCGTCATGACACAAGGGGAAACTGAGGCCCAAGAGGTTGACCATCTTCTTTATTTTTTAAATCATTTTATTGGGCACTCATATAGCTCTTATCACAATGCATACATTCATCCATTGTGTCAACCACATGTGTACATTTGTTGCTGTTGTCATTTTCAAAGTGTTTTCTTTCCACTTGAGCCCTTGGTATCAGCTTCTCATTTCGCCCCCCTCCCTCCCCCTCCCTGAGGTTGACCGTCTGCACAGGCTGGTCTTCGCCACCGGCCTGTGAGGGCAAGGCCCATAGATCCTTGTTCTCTGCTAGGGCCCCTGTTCCCAGTGAGCACAGGGCAAGATGTGCTAGGAGGAGGGGCATCTTTACCGAATGTTTCCCCCAGAGCAGCATATCTCAGACTTGACTCATCTTCAAGTCACCCGGGATGCTTGTTAAAAATTATATAGATTCCTAACCCTCTCACTACAGGGGGCCCTGGTGGCATAGTGACTATGCATTGGTCTTTGGTCAGCAAGGCTGGCAGTTCGAAACCACCAAGTGCTCCTTGGGAGAAAGATGGGGCTTTCTACCTCAGTAAACACTTACACTCTCCAAAACTCAAAAGGGCAGTTCTACCCTGTCCTCTATGATTGCTATGGGTAGCATTGACTCGATGCAGTGTTATTATTTTTAATCCTCTCACCTGAAGCATAGAATCTCTCAGATCCCAGGATGGCTGACAATCTGAAGATGTTAACAAGTACTCCACTGCTTTGTTTTCATGCCCAAAGTATGTGAGACAAAGTCTCACCATTCTTGCCTCTAAGGAGCATTCTGGCTGTACTTCTAAGACACATTTGTTTGTTCTTTTGGCATTCATGGTACTTTCAGTATTCTTCACCAGCATCATAATCAAATGCACCCATTCTTCTTTTGTCTTCCTTGAAAAGACCGTGGCTTAGATCAGGTGCACCTGAATCCTCAAAGTGACAGCCTTGTTTTTGGACATTTTGTGCAGCAGATTCACCCAGTGCAATGTATTCTGTGATCTCTTGACTGCTGCTTCCAGGAGCATTGATTGTGGACCTCAGCAAGATGAAATCTTTGACCACTTCAATCTTTCCTCTATTTTTCACTATGTTACCCAGGGGTTCTTTCAGAGTCTCCAGCTCCTGCTTGTGAGAATTATGGTGTTCTTGATATTGAGTTGTAATTCAGACGGAAGGCTGCAATCCTGGGCCTTCATCAGCATGTGCTTCAAGTCCTCCTCACTTTCATAAGCACTTGTCTGGCTGCAAGTTGAACCAGAGGAGTGAGCTCAGTTCTCGGCCTGAAGGGCCAAATTCAATCAGGGTTCCACCAGTCTCTATCAGACGAGTAAATCTGGCCTTTGGATCCATTGCTTCTCATGATCCTGCAGATGTTGCTCTGTGAAGCTCTTTGTTTTCAGGGCAGCTTCGATTTCTCTGAGCCTCTGAACCAGGACCCGTTCTCAGCAGCTGAGATCCAAATAATTTGGAGAATCATGCTGCCGAAGACAGCAAACGGGCCCTCCATTTGCTTCGAGGGCACTGAGCTATGTGCACGGTGGTGGCACGACGTGGAACAGGAGAGAGGGAGGTGGCACGATGTGAAGAATGTGTCTACGTTACTGAATTGTAAATGCAGAACTTGCCGCAGTGGTGTATGTTTTGCCACGTGTATCTTCACCAAAACAGGCACTGAGAGGCCACCACACAGTGTGGCGACGGGGATAAAAATGTTCACTAAAGAAGCGTCTCCAGCAATGACGTCCGGGAATCCCTCCCGAGGGAAAGTCTGAGCTCTGGAGAAAGCAGGTGTCCAGAGCTGCCTTGTTAACAGGAAGCACTGTCCTGGAGGGCGGGCTGGGACGAGACACAGCCACCATCGTCAGGGTCCTTTCCCCCCTCCCTGATCTGGTGCAGGCCAGTGCTAGGCCAGTGCCCCTGCCCAGCCAGCATGGACTCAGCTGCCCATGAGGGCCCTTTGGCTCACCCAGAGCCTGGCATTTGCCTATGCAAAAGCCCTGGCCAAAGGGCGGGGAGCTGCGGTGAGAGAGATATGGGCGGAACAACCAGCTCCGCTAGGAGGGCCTTGCGACAGGATGGTGTCTGGAGCCTCCAGCTGATTCTGACAGCGCAAAGGAGGGCCTCTCCGGTGAGGGAAGTTGCTCCCTGCGGTCTGGGAAAGAAAGGGAGCCTTTGGGAATTGGGGACAGGCAGTGGTGGCTCAAGGTAGCATTCTCTAGGCTCCCAGGCCAATTTCCCCTTGGTGCCAACAACCTGGACAGCCACGGAATAATAAACACGAGGACAGTCCAGGGCCCAGGAAACCCCCAAAGGCCTTGCATTCACCATCCTGCCCCGCGTCTCCTGGTTCAGGGGGAGGCAGAGACCTGGCCCCGCCTCCCTTTTTACCCTAATGCTTCGCAGAAGCCAAGGTTCCGAAAGTCACCCAGGGGTTCTTTCAGAGTCTCCAGCTCCTTAAGGAAGCTCTCCCATCTGGTTGCACCTAATTCTTTCTCCTGGATGGTGGGTGGGGACCTAGTCCTTTGTGAGGTAAGGAGGTCCATGCATTCAACACACAGGCTCTGGTGATAAGGAAGCCCCAGGTTCAAACCTGCCTCCAACACTCCCTCGTTGCGAGGCCTCGGGAAGTTGCCTCGCTTCCAGGAGCCTTGGTGTCTTCGTCTGGAAAACCAAGGTAAAGCTAGGACTTGCATCCCGAGGTTAGTGAGAGGCCAATGTCGAGCCTGTTACCCAGTGGAGGTCTATGTGAATTCCCTGCAACATCTCCAGCACTTGGAACAGAGCCTGGCATATATGGTAAATGCCAATGAACACACACCGAATGATTAGCTGTATCTATGCAGAAAGGGACCTGTCCTGCTCAATCTGAGAGCCCCCGCCCCCAGCCTGGGTCATGATGACGGCTCACCAACAAATGACAGCAGGCAAAAGGGGGTTAAGAACAGGACCTGCCAGGAGAAGCTCCTGTTTAAATGACACCTGCCCGTTGTTACTGTGACGATTTGTGGGGATTGGACAGGGTTGCCTGGTGGGCAGCTGGGTGGGAGATCTTGCTGGAATCCTGAGAAGCTGAGTTTGAGCAGCCAGGGAAGGCCTCCAAGGGGAGGTGACACCGATCCCAGAGCTGAAGGAAGTCAGTTTAGCTGAAGGGGAGAGTGCTTTCTCCTGGGGGCAGAGGGGCTCAGGGATGAGGAAGGTAGGCTGGGAGGAGGCTCAGGAGGAGTTGGCTGGGGCCATGGGAGTGGCAGATGCACACTGAGGGGGCCTGGGGTTGGAGGTGGCAGCAGGCTTATCTTTCAGGTGTTGGGAGATGCAAATGCTGGGAACAATAGGGCCCCTGTCCCCCAAGGCCATTAGTGCTGTAGCCTGGGCTCCAAGGAGGCACAGTTCCCCCATCTGGGCCATGGTGAGCTTGGTTCTGGTGTGGCCCCAGGCACTCAACCCTTCAGAGCCTGGGGCCTGGGATGCTGCTGTGCTGGGTGAGGCACCCCAACTGCCCTGACCATCCTGATACCCCCCTCCCCCCTCTTTCCAGGACAAGCTCAGTAGAAGGAGGCTCCGGTGAGTTCTTTGAGCCCCTCTTTTCCTTCTCTCTCCTTTCTCTTCTTGTCACCATGCCCCTTTCCTGAGCACCCTGGGGCCTCTGTCCTCCCCACCCCTCCACTCACGTCAGCACGAGAGCCTCCCTGGCACCAACTCACCCAGCTATGCCCCATGGCACTCACTCCACCCCCAGAGTCCTCCTCCTCCTCCAGGGCTCCCAGGCTGCTGCTTCACGAACCTCCATGCGTGGGGTTGCCCATCCCCCACACACAGTGTCCAGGAGCCGTGCAGTGTCCAGCTGACACAAACGCCAGGGCTTCGTGGACAGAGTTGACTAGAGTCTGATTGCAGGTCAGAACCACCCCTCCCGGCCCGCTGGTGTGTGGGTAAGTGACACAATGGGCAAAAGTGGGGGGGTGTACAGACTAGGGGGCCCACGTGTGGGATGTCCTCAGTGGCTCTGGTCACCTGTCCATTGCCTTCCTGCTCGGCTCAGTAATGAGAGCCTACCTCTCATTTGCCTGGGTCAGAATTAGGGGTGCTTGGATGGCCCCTCTCTTTCAAAATGCCTCCCCCATCGGTCCTGCCACAATGTGGGAAAGATTCCTCAGGGCTGAAGCACTGAAGGCAGCCATCAAATGCTGGTTGGTGACCTGGGGCACAGAAGGACCGGCCAGGCAGGTGGGTCAGGCCCCTCTGTCCTGCCCAGACTCCCCAGCTTGGAGAAACGATGTCCCCAGCCCATCTCCAGTGTCTGTCCCAGGGAGCTGGAGGCAGAGGGTAAGTCCAGCTGCCTGGCCCTTGTGCCAGGGGGAGGGCGAGGCAACGCCCAACACGACTTTCTGGGCCTCTTCAATCCACCACTTGTGTTCAGCACTCCTTCCTGAAGGCCCAGGAGGAGGAGAAAGAGGAAGGTGAGGAAGAGGACCAATATGAGCTGCCCCCCTGTGAGGCTCTGACCCTCAAGATCGCCCCTGCGCATCTCCCGGGCTCGGAGGAGAACTCGCTATATCTGAGTAAGGGCTGGGTAGTTGGCGGCAGGGACAGACAGGCCCCACCCTCTTCCCACGGCCTGGACCGGCTGGCGTCACTAGCTTGGGCAGAGAGAGAAGGAGAAGGGGATAGAGGGAGGCAGGGCTGGAGAAAAGTGGGAAGAGAAGAGGAGGGGGCTGTAACCTAGGCAACCAAGAGAAATCCGGAAATCCGGCGAGGTCCCTGGGGGCCCAGGAGCTCCCTTCTGAGAGATGAAATCCCAACCTAACTTCTCGGGAGCAAGGGTGGGGATGTCAGGAGGGCCCTGGCTACTGCTGGCATCCCCTACCCTAAGGCCAGGGTTGGCTCAGGAGGTGGCAGGGAAGTAGCAGCCTCTGGTTGCCATAGAGACCGGCTGCCAGGAAGCGCCTGTGCCAGGGCACCCATGTCGGGGAGGGAGGGGAGGAAAGGAGGGGGCAGGGAGTGGAACAGGAGGAAAATGGGAACCTGTATGGGAGGAACCCCACCCATCCACCCATAATGCAAGACTTTTCCAGATCACGCCGGGCCCCTGAGCCCCTCCAAGCCTCCAACTCCACCGCTGCCTCCACCCCCTCCTCTGGTCCAATCCCAGCCCACAACGGTGAGCCCTTCCCCAGCACCTCCCCACGCACCCCTCTTCCCCACTGGCCCCACCCCAAGATGCCGGTTCCAGGCGAGTACCTTGGGAGGCATCACTTTTGCAAGGTTCCCCAATATTTGCATTGAGGAGGTTCCTCTGTCAGGGAGCTCCAAATAAGGAGTGGAGCTGAGTCAGAAGCCAGAAGCGGGTGGCTGGCTACAGTAGAACCCATAAGTGGACAAGTGGACAGGTGGTGGTGGTGTGGGGGCGGGGAGCCCTGCTTTCTTCCCTTCCTGCCTGTCAACCTCCTGTCCCCCTCCCACCCCCCCATCTCTCAGTACACTCCC
>NW_022111368.1:41532866-41539320 GCF_000313985.2 Echinops telfairi
GAGGGGTCGCGGCGTTGACGCCCCTCCCTGCCAGGGAAGTGAAGAAATCTCGCCATCAGCCACCAGGCCCCATTCCTGCCACCATCCAACTGGGGGGCTCTGGAAGCGTCCACAAACAGAGTCGCCACTAAGAGCGAGCGGAGGAATCTTTGCCCGTCTCCCGGAGTGTGGTGGTGGGTTTGAAAAATCTGCACAGGAGCCCTTAGGGGGTGCAGGCAGTTAAGCAAGGGCGGGGCACGTCCGAAGGCAGGCCTGGCAGGCCTGGCAACCGACCTCTGGAAGGGAATCTTTGAGCCAAGCCCCTGTGAAGCAGCTCTGCTCTGCACGTAGGAGGGCTGCCACGAGTGGGTTTCCACTGCCGCCGACTCACAGCACCATCCTATCCTCCCCTTCCCGTGCCCCGCCCCCTCCCTCCCCCCTCACTGTGCCCACAGCTGAAGGCAACTCCCGAGGGGATGACGAAGCAGGGCCTGCCCTTCAGGAGACCAGGTACCCGGATGGCCACTCCTTGGGAAGGGAACCCCTGACCCTACAAGGGAGAACTAGTTTACCCTACAGCATCTCCTGCTTTGCACTCCGGTTTACCTGCCAACCCCCCTGGGCTCCGGAGTACAGGGGCACTGGCTGCTGTCAAACCGGTGAGACTACAGGTGGGACTGAGGCCCAGAGAGAGGACATGCTGGGTTTTTGTGCCTACACGTGATCAGTCCCAGCCCCCCACCCAGGCCTGCTCTGTACCTGGTGTGGACACAGGATGCCAGGGTGAGGGACATACCCAGGATGGAGAGGTCTGAAGCCAGACTACTCTGCCTGGAAGTCCCCTGCCACAGAGACACACTTTCTGATTTCGTCTACACCATGTGCCCACCTCGGCCAGAGCCTTTCCACCTGAGAAGGGCCTCCAGACTCTGAGCATCCGGTCCATGCTGACTCACAGTGAGCCCCTGTGGGTGTCCGAGACGGTAACTGGTTACCGGAGTAGAAAGCAGTCTTTCTTGCAAAGAGCTGCTGGTGGTTTCGAACTGCCGACCATGACCATGTGGATCACAGCCCAATGACTGTGTAACCACTACCCCTACATTAGGCCTACATTCCACTTATTCCTGCCTCTCTGATTGTCTGTGACTGATGGGTCTCTCCTTTTCCTTCCAGAGCTGAGCACACCTGCCAACATGGTGAGCACCCCTTCCCCGCCTGACATGCAGGGTTCTCCTCAGGAAGTAGGCAGGGCGAGGTGGGGCTGGGAGGTGACCCCAAGGAAAAGGCCCCAGGACCAGTCCTGCCCATCTGCCACAGACCCGGGGGGTAGGGGAGAGGGGCAGCTGGTGTCTCTCTGAGCAGTCTGCCATGTCAGGGCCCTGCGGAGAACTTGGATGCTCTGTTTGCAGAGAACGGGGGTTTGTGAGGAGTCCTGACAGCGTAGTGGTTACATGTTGGACTGCCAACCAGAAGGCTAGCAGTTCAAAACCGCCAGCTGCTCAGTGGGAGAAAGATGAAGCTTTCTACTCCAGTAGGGTTACAGTCTCAGAAACGACGGGCAGGTGCTATGAGTAAAAATTGACTCAGTGGAGTGAGTTTGAGGGGTGTGTGTGTGTGTGTGTGTGTGTGTGTGTGTGTGTGTGTTGTGGGCACCTCTGAAAGGATGGTACTCCTGGGACGCCCCATCCCATAGGAAAGAAAAATGTTCATTATTCAAGTTGGCTCCCAGAAAGAAGCCCAACTTGACTACAAGAGTCTGATGCCCACAGCTCCCCACCCAAGCACTGGCTCTGCCCTCCCTTCTGTTTGCTGCCTGAGGCCCAAAGCAACCCCAAACCCCAAACCCAAACTCACTGCCCTCAAGTCAAGTCGGACTCCCAGTGACCCCACAGGACAGGAAAGAACTACCCCTCTGGCTTTCTGAGACTGTAACTCTTTACGGGAGCAGAGAGCCTCATCTCTCACCCTCGGAGCAGCTGGTGGTTTCAAACTGCTAACTTCAAGGTTAGCAGCCCACGACCTAACCCACCACACTACCAGAGGCAGATCAAATCCATAGCCCCATGCACCCCTTCCATCCTAGGTGCCAGGTCTACCAAAGACACCAGATGAGGACATCTACGTGGAGTGTGAACCTGATCCAGGTAAGCCCCGGCCCACCCTTTCCTTGAGGATCTCTTATGCCCCATCTGAGGGTCTTTCCCTGGTTTCTCTCACTGACACACACACACACACACACACACACACACACACACACACGTCTTCACCTCCAAGAACACCACTCTAGGCTTCCGGCCCTGGGTCAGATTGGCCCACACAGTGCCAACCAGGGAGGTCGTCCCCATAGAGCAAGGACTGTGTGGACCTTCCCAGATGCTGGCGGGACAGCCTCTCCCAGAAAGCCCAGGCTGCAGAGGCAAGGTCCCTGCCTGGGGTCCAGTCGGCTCTCTCTTTTTAGTCCCAGCCCTGACTCGGACTCTGAGCTCCCAAGTCCTGGTGCCCCCGGTCCCTCTGCCAAGGACATCAGTGGTGCCCAGGTGAGTGTGTGCACACACAGGCAGAGACAGAGGAAGCAAGAGGGAGGCAGAGACAGAGAGGGAGGGTATGGCCATGCCCACCTCCTGGCCTCCCCCTGCAGTGTCCACTGTGGGCTGAAGGGCTAATGGGGCGGCCTGGATGCAAGGTGCCTGGGCCCTTCCACCTCAGGAGCCAAAGGCCCTGAGCTTCCCACTTCATTTGCTCCTCACAGGTCCGCCACAACCCCCTGGGAAGCTCGGCATGTAAGAGGCTGTGCTGAGTCGGGGGTGGGAGGTGGGAGAGGAAGGGTGAGGGTGGGTTTAAGGTCCAGGGCAGTAGGCCTGCAGAGCCAGGTCTCCTCTGACCACAATATCTGTGTCCAGGGAACAGGGGATGCTGCCTTCAAAGGTGAGTGCGACCCGTCCATCCTGAGCCCAGGCAGCCCCGACAGGGGCCCAGCCACAGCTCTGGTGGCCACAGACGCCCTCCTAGTCCCCCAGACCCCACTTTGCCAAGGGAGTGGCAGCTCTGGGTTCAGACCTGACAGGGCCTCCCTGGCTGTTCTCCAGGGTCTGCCCCAAAGCAGAGACCTCCCAGTGTGTACCCCAAGAGCACCCCTCATTTGGAGGTCACACAAGGTCTAGTTGGTAGGTGCTAGCAGGGTTGCCTGTCTGCAAAGAGGGGTGGAGCATGGGGTGCCCTGCTTTTGCCTTCAGGCCTGTACGCACCCCTACCTCTCCATCCTAATCCCCTCCCAGCCTGCTCTACAGTCTGTTTCTCTCAGCAGGAAGGAAACCCTCTCTTCCCTCTTCAACTCCCACAAGACACAGCTCAGCTCCTGAAGTGAGGAAGGTCTGGGAGGGCTGGGGGAGGGGCTGGGGAGCAGCACCCGTGTCAGGTTGAAGCGTCCTCCATGAGATACTGTGGAGCACCGGAGCAGCGCTGTGGGGGCCCAAGACTCGGGTGCAGATTCATTCTGCCTTGTGCGGCCTCGGTCTGGGGGAGGGCAGCCATGCACACGAATGACTGCAGCCCCGGCTTCTGAGGTGCCCACCTCCTGCCCAGAGAGGCCCTGGCCCCCGTTCTGAGGGGCTGTGTGTGCACACAGGAGGACAACCTGCTGGGCCAGCCGTGGTACTCAGTGAACTGCAACCGCCATGCTGTGGAGACAGCCCTCCTCCGGGTGCAAAAGGTGGTCCCAGGGAGTTCCCAGGCCTCCTCCCATCCATCTCCTCCTTTCTGCGCACAGCAGGATGGCTGGCTGAGAGGGCCAGCATGGGAGGCAGCGGGGTTTGACCATCCTGGCCGGGTGGGGGTGGGTACTTGGAGGATGTCATGAACTTGACAAGCAGGGTCTCCTCACAGGACGGGGCCTTCATCGTGCGCCCCAGCTCAGAGCCTCAGGGCCCCCAGCCCTTCACCCTGGTGGTGCTTCTCCACGGCCACGTCTTCAATGTTCCCATCCGGCAGGTGGATGGCGGGCGCCACTATGCCCTGGGCCGGGAGGGCAAGAGTCCCAAAGAGGTGGGTCCTGGAGGAGGACAAGGACGGCCGTGCAGAGCAGTCCCCTGGGCACAGCTAAGGGTGTCTGCCTGTGGGGAGAACTCCGTTTTGTATTTGCTCAGAGCCCTGAACGCCTTTTCAAAGCCTGGCACTTTGGGGAGGGGCCTACCCTGCTCTGGGAGAGGCTTCTGCTTCTGGCTGGGCCGCACTGAGGTCGGGGCGTTTGTGCTGAGAATGAGCCCAGCCGGGACGAGGGCAGGGCCAGGGCAGGCCAGACTCCTGTCTACCTCAAGGATCTAGCTTTGCCTACAGCCCGTATCAGGGTGTCAGCCACCACTCAGCTCCCCGCATGGAGGATCCTGCCACTCCAGGGAGGGCCAAGGCAGAGAGGCTCAGGCCCAAAGTCCGTTTGACCAGGCCCGGGAAATCTGGCAGTTTGGGTCACAGCATGTCCCTGGAGGCAGACAAGGGAAGTCACTCACGGCCTAGACATGTCCCCCACAATGGAGGCAATCACTGAGCAAAATGTCAGTGAGTGCTGTCACCAGAGCACATAGTTCCCTGGGGAAGCCTCTCCCAGCAGGAAGGTGAGCTGCCTCACCGATGGCCTCCCACCCTGCCCAGGTCTTCACCTCGGTGACCGCCATGGTTCAGCACTACACGCAGCACCCTTTGCCCCTGGTGGACAGACACAGCGGCAGCAGGCAGTTCACCTACCTGCTCTTCCCTGCCGGGCCCTGACACCCTGACTGATGGACAGGCCCTTGTCTGGGCTGCCCCTCCCTTTCAGTTCCTCCCCTTCCCAGCAGGCTTTGGGAGAGGTTGTCCAGAGAGGGAAAAGGGCACTGACCTAGTCTCCTTGGTGCATCTGCAAGGCAGGATGCCATTCTCCACTTCCGAGAGTGACTTATCCGTCTGGGCAACTGCTCTGGGTGGAGACATGGCAGTGGCCTAGAGAAGTCGCCGTCCTTAGGCAGGTTGACTTGCATAGGGACGACACAGGCCCTGGTCAAACAGCAACGGAAATCCATCCCCATGCTCTTGGGGGCCTAGCTGAACTTGGTCGCTCTGCATGACTAATGCTTCCAATAAACAGTTGTTGAATCTGCTGAGTCAAGCTGGTCTCAACAAGGCCCCACGGCTCTGAACATCTCTGGGCGCAGCTGGTGCTTGAGGATGGAACTTCCTAGGGCCAGTCCAGGACAGGAAGGGCCAGCCCAGTTTCTGGACCCTACCACTAGGGCTTTTGCCCTTCGATCATCTGTGATGATTAGCATCTGTGATGAGGAAGGCAGGCAGACATGGGTGGGCGATTAGGGGTTGGGAGGGCAGCTCAGAGCTGATGGCATCAATTAACAATTTGTCCAACATCTAGTTATTATTCTGAAGTCCTGGTTGTGGTGGGGGGGGGCACGAAAGAGAGATGAGCCTACTTTTGTGTAAAGAGTTGCTTTCGGCTATAAAAGAGACCCCAATCTCAAATATAGTTTAAGGAGAACATTTATGGAGTCTTAAAGGGACGGACACAGACACATCATCCAGACAAGGGAGGCCATTAGCAGGCAGGTAGATTTACAGTCAGGACAAGAGTTAAATAAGACCAGGAACAATGGAAACTCACGAATTCGTGATTAGTGCTGCCACTACATCAGTTATAGGTGATGGGTAGAGGACCATGATTGGGACATCGTATATTATGCTAGACAGAAGAGCTTACAAGATTGGTTCAGGCCGCATGGGTCCTCAAACTATAGCCCGCATGCCACATTTGGCCTGCCGAGGACTTTTATCCGGCCTGCCGCTGCCTGTCCTGCTTAGCAACCGACTGGTCCAGTGTGCATAGGAATTTGTTCATAGTTTTTTTTTTTTAAACTACAGTCCGGCCCTCCAACGGTCTGAGGGACAGTGAACTGGCCACCCTGTTTAAAAAGTTGGAGGACCCCTGGTTCAGGGCTTACCATGCAAGTTAGTCAGGACACGACTGATGAGGGGTCCTGACCCTGGGACCCCCTGTTCTGAGTCCAGGAAGGGGCTCTCCATCAAGGACACACACAAGCCAGCCCCTAAGAGAGACCCCCCTTCTCTGCCCTGGCTGGGGAAGGGTGGCGGTTATCCCCTTGAGGGGGCAGCCCACTTGAGGGCAAGACCATTCTTCTGCAATCGACATCCCTGGTTAACACGGAAGGAATTCAACAGAACCTTACTCTAAATAGGGGCTTTGGGCTCTCATTGTCATCCGTAGCCTTCTGCCAACGGGCTGCTCAGAATTTCAGGTCTCGGACAAGAAGTGGAGTCGGGAACCCCAGGGAGAAAAGGCTAGGGAGTGAACACGCCCATGGTAGAACCAAGCGCTGGAGGTGCCGCAACACGCTGGCGTTTCGAGAAGCCAGGCCTAGGGCAGTGGGGCGCCGGAGAAGCTCCTGGTTCAGGCAGCCTGGCACAGCCGCCTGCCAGC